>NC_071403.1:100579892-100887412 GCF_017976375.1 Cuculus canorus
CATTGTAAGTTCAGTATATTACTGAATATTTATGAATGAATACTTTTTGCCTTTTACAATGACGTTTAGCAATACATTGCAGCTAGAGCCAAATAAAATAAAACCTTATTACAGAAAGAGCAGACTTGGGGGAAAATATCTCATCAGATTCTTGCTTTTCGTTGACAGATACTTTGGGGACCTGTTCTGGAATTGTATAAATGACTTGTTTGTGAATCTGGCATAAAATCCTGGCCTTGCTTAAGTTAATGAGTGTTTTACCACTGAGTCCAGCACTGGTAACACTGGAGTTCTTGCTTCTATCCTTCTGTCCATTTCTCTGTTCCTTAAGTGTGGTGCAGTGTAGGGATGCAGACAGGGAGAGGACTGGTCTGCTCCTTTCAGCGCAAGAACTGGCTGCATGGAAGGATTTTTGGAGATGGGCTATCTGTAGAGAATAAACTTCTTTCCATACCCTCTGCTGTCCCCTCTGCTTCCTTATCTCTCCTTCCCACCACCCACACACTCTGTCTGGGATTTTCTGTAGTGAGCAAGGAACGAAAACCTGAGAGGAAAGATTGCTGGCTATTAGCTGAACGAGGTTCTGCTTTAAATGTTTACTTTTACTGAAGGAAGGAAAGAAGACTGTTTGGATTTGCCTGATCTTTTAACGGTCTGGACAATATTTGCATTTACTTTTCTGTATTAATACAATAAAACTCAACACAAGGGTGTTTTAAACTTGACCCTTATGTGCAGTATTCCATCCCAGCACTGACCAATCTGTCGTAGTTGTGTATGGTAAGATTGTTATCTTTGCAACCAAGTTGATCCAAGTGACTTACCTACATTTCTTCTGATGTGCCTGGAAGCTCTTTTCTTGTTTTGGGCTTGGAATACTTTTGATAGTTTTTTTTCTGATGAATCCTCCAAAGTCAAGCTTACTGACTGCCTTTGACCTCATAGGTTCTGTCCTGTCCCTCTCTGTTGATGCAATAAATTGTTTTAATTAGATGCAAAATGTTTTTACTGAGATTTTGATATTTATAATGGCTCTTTCCAAGCTAAGGTACAAATGAATAGCATATGGCTATTGTGAGAATAAAATATTAATTTTGGCAAATTCAGTCAATTCACAGTGGGTGTTCTTAGCCTTTAAAACAAAATTATCACATTTTTGGCACAACTATCAAGTGCCTGGGTTTTGGCTCTAAGCCTTAATCACCAAATGAAGAGAGCAATATATTATTAACATATTATGAAGACACGGTAGCTATGACAGTGTGAGCTGAAGGTGGGTTCTACATGGCTGCCACACGTTAGGAAAGAGCACAGGTTGCAAACTTAGGGCAGTATGCAACAATTAGTATCAAAATGGAGTACTCTGAGTGATGTGTTTAGATCAAGCATGCCAGAACAATGAGTTTAGATTTGAAACCTAAAAATTCTGCAAGTGTCTGGCTGTGTCTGACGTTTGATATCATCCAGAATATTCAAGTGTCTTGATCTATTGTTACCATCAAATCTCAAGGAAAATGAAAATATATTTGTGCTTTGAAAAGCAACAGATAAGTATTGATTGGTTAACTGGAGACCCACTGGTTATAAATACCTGCATAGCACAGCATCTGATGTGCAGTGCTCTGTGACAGCAGCATAGGCAGTATTACTTACGACTTCATTGTGGAGAGTGCTGACAGCTCCTGCAGAATCCTCTCCTCGGGAAATCAGGAAAGTCAATATTACATAGGAGGGCACTGAGCTTTTTCTGTCTGCATGGATACATTCAAGTCACCTTCATTCATTTTGGAATACTTCACCCCTTGTCCTTCTGCAGTCCAGAACGACGTTCACATTTCATATTAAATGTTGTGGCTCAGTGGTGTTACTGGTGATGATTCTCATTTTTGCGAGCATTAACAAATCATGGTTTCATAAAGCCTGTCATTGCTTCTGTGCTTCACTGGAGCATCATGATCTGCAGCACCACCAGATGATGGGAAATACAGGGCTGGAGACAAGGCCATTTTCCTTTTCTTGTTGCATATAACATGGTCTGTAAGTTATATCTGTTTAAGGTACGTGTGTCCTTATGAAAGGACTGACGTTGGCTCTGTTGATGGAGATCCCAAAACTGGAGTAGATCTTTATGACATTTGCACTGTTAGGAGCTGACTGGTGCTGTCAATTAGGAGTTAGGGATTCATAAACTGTCTTTGGCATTAGTATTTAAAAGCTGTGGAGCCTGCCTTGTAGGATTCTAGGATCTTTTTGAGGCCAACGGGGAAGTGAGCAGTAAATTAAGGCTTCCTCAGATAAAAACATTTTTCATTCACATAAAACCTCGTTTCAGGAAAATTTTAATACTTCCTAAGAACACTTGGGAACATGCTGATAGACATACAATACTCTTAAATTCTGTTGTTAACACAGTAAAATACATGTGTGTATGTGCATGTACATTTTTGTGGGCTCACAGTAGGTTGGAGGAGGACTGCCTAAAAGGAGAGGAAGTTTCAATTACCCTGCATGCAATTTCTGCTCCATGTCTGTATTGCTGTTTAGAAGTACTGTGACAGTATTGCTGGCTCCTGGAGGAAAACATTTTCGCTGTGTATCTCATATGCAGAGCAAATATAAACCATAGGAGAGAAGAGGAAAGGAAAAGCAACGGAAAGGGAAGGGGAAAAGTGGATTTATTAAACAAGATTTTGATGATGGACTACTTTTTCTGGAAGCCAGTCTACCACCACCAGAACATATGTTAATCTGTAACTCAAAGATATTTTGATAATAAACAAAATGCCTTCTAAAACCTTTAAGTAACAGTTATGAGATTGAACCAGTTAACTGTTATTAAACATTGTTCATTGTTTTCTGGGATTGTTTAAGGGATCCATGAGGTTTCCCTCTTCTTTTAAGGCCTTGTTCAAGACAAAATACTGGAAAGCAGCTGGGAGGTATAGTAGTTGATATTGGAGGAATGATTTTGTATAATGCTTCATTCAATTGTGTCATGGTAATTTAATGAGATTACCGGCAAAGTGGAATAGTAAAATGTGAACAGAACTGAAATGACTGTCTGTCTCATGTTCTGAAACAGCTTGAGTGCAGGAGTTGGGACTGAGCTGAGATTGCGAGCTGGTGGTTTTGTTTGTAACAGGAGTGTAAGCTTTCTGCAGGTGATTAAACTGTAGAATGTGTCAGCATCCTAGCATACCAGAAATGGGTCTCTTGAAAAAAATGCTATGTAACTGGAATTAAGATTTTGATATGTCCCCTATTGTAGTGTCTGATCATTTCACAGAGCATTTATCTTCCAAACTTAGTCCCCATTCTTCCTTGGCTTCCAGTTTGAAAGAGCCATTGATTAGCACAGGAATTCAAGTCCATGTAACCTTGAACTTGATTCCTCCAAGTCCTGGGTTTGTAATCCCTAGACGTCATACTTCATCCGGTGCACTGCGTGTGTCTGCAATGCTGGGCCTTTCTGTCATCCTTTGCACATTGCTGTGTGTGTTCTGGATGTGTCTATATCCTGCTCCTTCAGCGAATTTTAGAGGACAAAGTTAAACATAGGAATTAATAGGATGACTAGCATCTGGCTATCTCTCTTTAACTGTTCAAAACAGAAAATTAATTTTCTTTTTTAAGCTGTAGGATTTTTTTAAAAAGCATGGGTGTGTTTTTGTTTGAGTGATGATTTCAATGGGTTTCTACGTTAGCTCTATTCTTACTTGAATATTTTTAAGGCTACCATAAGAACTTCCTAAAATGTTGTTTGCAGAATGATATGAAGAATTTATAAACATGTCTTCATGCATTTTGCTTCATATGCATATATACAGACATCTGGGCTGTTACAAAAACTAGAAGGATCTAGAAGGTTTTACTATTTATCTTTTTCTTTCTCTTTTTCTTTCTTTCTTTCTTTCTTTCTTTCTTTCTTTCTTTCTTTCTTTCTTTCTTTCTTTTTTCTTTCTTTCTTTCTTTCTTTCTTTCTTTCTTTCTTTCTTTCTTTCTTTCTTTCTTTCTTTCTTTCTTTCTTTTCTTTCCTCTTTTCCTTCTTTCCTTCTTTCCTTCTTTCCTTCTTTCCTTCTTTCCTTCTTTCCTTCTTTCCTTCCTTCTTTCTCTCTCTCTCTTTTCTCTTTCTTTCTCTTTCTCTCTCTCTCTCTCTTTTTTTTTTTTCCCCTTAACTTCTTTCTTCCTTAAGTAATCAGGATCCTTTTTTCTAGGTCTGCTGTCATATTGACCCTTCCTCTGGCCACGGGAGCTAGAACTGGAGCCTGCTTTAATTTGGAGTGTCTTTAATACTGATCTAAGCTCCTGCTTAATGTCACAGAAGGTTGTTTGAGAGTAAATTGATATGCTCTCTCTCACAGGATTTAAATGTGCTGTTTCCATTGCCACATCCTGCTGATACAGTGGTAAACGATTAAATTGAAGATCTAATTTGATGTGGGCCTTATAATTAGGCCTAGCAGCCTTAATAGCATATATTGCATTTATTATCCATTTAGTGTATTTTTGAGGTAGTAGTCTCTTTATGGTTTAATGCATATGTTGGCTAATTGTATGTATTATAAATTCTTTTTTACCCACTCCTGTGATCAATAAAGCCTGGTTTAGATTTTTTTTTTTTTTTTCCATTACAGAAAATGCAACTTTTGGAAAACATGACAAATACTGCAGTTTCTGTTTGATGAGAGCAGATTCTGCACTTGCAAAAAAACCAATATTGCCATCTAGTGGGAGTGAAGATTTTGACCTGTCATGCTCCTCCCTCCAGCTTACTCTTATCTGGCTGTTCTCTTGGAGTCATAACATGTTTCTGTTGAAAGTACAGCAGTTTTTCTCTTTCCCTCAACTATGGGGAAAATGTTGTCACTTTATAGCTGAAGTTACTCTTGCGTGTATTGCTGGACAATCAGAAATATTTTGCAGGTGTAGGGAGCTGAACATGGCTCTTTCCAAGCTGCTTTCTAAAGTACAGCGTGAAAGGACAGAGTGGTGTTAACTGTGCTACAGTCTGCTTGAGTATTGTTTCTATGTCACTGCCTCTGCAACATGCAGATCAGTTTAAGCCTTTGAACATGCTCATTTTCTGATACCTGTAAAGAATATTAGAAAAATATAATTTTTTTTTCTCTTTCAAGCCTTTGTGTAAACATATAGTGAAAGTGTTCTAAGATACATATGCAAAAATATTTTGAAAACGTTCAATGAAACAGAGCAGGAGGCAGGATTTGGGTGAAGCTTTGGTATAAAGTGATTTCCAGAAGATTTTTTCTCCCTTTTTTCCCCCAACTTTGTTTCAGATCAGGGTACACTGGGGGTTCATAGAAGTGGAGACAGGATGACACCTGATTAAAATATTTTTTTTTGTTGCCTTGTAACACTTTATTCAACTTTTGTTGCCCTGTTACACTTTTTCTTCTGAAACTGCAGCTGGCTAGAATTGGCTAAGTAGCATTTTATTTCTTGGATTTAATCATAGCATTTAATTAATCTCTCTGCTTTAGTCATCAGTCTGCAGCTAAGCAATGCAGGGTTCTAAGAACCTTAAGCATTACTTCTAAATACATTAGTAATGGTTCTAGTTAATTCTCATGCCCAGTCATTGTGTTTTTGAATCAAAGTGCTAAAACAGAAATCACTAACACACACTTCGCCTCACTCTGCTTTTAAAGCACAGAACAGCACAGCAATAGCTATGACGGTGTTGCTGTTATCACTCTTTCTTCTTTCCTTTGTTTCCCCAATCCTCCAGTACTGAACTGAATGTGATCTTGAGTGCTTTGCATATCTCTTCACAAGCAAATTGCTACCTGTCTTTCTGAAAACCTATGTGATCCATAAAAGAGACAAATCTATGTGTTCTCATCATATTCGATGCCGTTTACTGTTGATCATCTATTTTTGCTTGAGGATGTTTATCTGGTTTTCATCAACTACAACTGGTACTGCTAAGCTTTTTTCTTGCACTCAGAGCTGCATCACTGCCGATGCCCTATCTTACAGTTCATATTTGGGTGAGGTATGTATGGCATACTTTGGGAAGGTCAGGGTTGTGACTAGAGAAAGATTTTAAGTTTGAAGTATCAAGCTGGCTTGGGATGAACATCTGGGATCCAACTTCCTCATAAGAAGCAGCTTCCTTTATTTGGAGCAGGACTTAAAAGCAATCAGACTTATTTGTTAGGGTGATAGCACTGGTTACATTGTAGTTGTAGCAAGAAAGAGTTAAGGGTAAGAGAAAAATTTGGATTAGTACCTGCTATCCATAATGGCTGCAAGAGAGGAGAAACAAGGAGGAGGCTGGCATACAAGTGCTGAAGCATACAGGGGATGTAAATGACCGCATCATTACTGGATACTGGTGGAGACTAACTGTGTGCCTATCACCTTTCAGCTGAATTTGCTTAGGTGGCATTCCGTGTTCGGGTGTCTCCCATTTTCTGTTTGTTCCGTTAGCCCTGCAGAATCAAAATTTAAATTTGCTGTGCTGTAGCTGGGAATGAAACTCCTGGTTCATTCAAGCTCTCTCTTACTCCATATAAAGTCACCCTTGCAACTTCAAAATCTCCGGTGATACTCCATCCGTCTCATAGGCTGTCCCCCCTTTCATAATAACGTTAGAACCTTCCTATTATTTCTTTATCAGAACTTCAGAAAAAATATCACTGCTTCTGTTTTAATTAATCAGGGCTTTTGAAGATGGTTATACGCAGTATGTTCAGTACGTCAGTGGTAGTTATCATTAACTTTTGAGTTTCAGTTACCAGGGAGTATTGTAGCTTGTCGAGAGGAAAGTATATGTCATCTGAGGCCAATTTGTGTTTGAAAAAAAAGTTGTAATACACTTATAAATATGATTGATCAAAACTGTACTGAAGCACTACACTGATCTGCTGCTTTTTCTGTATGTTCAGATATTGTCATTCAGAAGTGAAAAGGAATTTTCTAAGCAAAAATGGACAGTAGAGTTCCTACTGTAGACAAATATGTGAAAATGGATTTTTCTTCTCAGAACAATGTTTCTGGAATATTATTATGGATTCCAAGCCATCTTCTCTTCATCTTTCTGTGTCTCTTCTAGTATGATTTTTTTGCATACTAAAATAGTGTATTTAATGGTAATTCTCTGACAGTGTATGCAACTAAGAGAAAAAGGACAAGGCTGATAAGAAGTGTGAAATTAAACTAGGCAGCCAATGGTCTTCATTAAAGTAAATAAATTTTAAGGAGATAAAAGGTAGTTAGAATTAACGAGCGAGTGTTTTATGTTATTATGATGGAGAGGAGAACTGCAAAATATTTGCAATTTCCAGATTTTACGTAATTTGGAAAATAAGGAATGAAGTGTTTTGATTTTTGAAGTTTCTTTCATTAATATTATCTGATTTCCTTCTGCCTACTATATGTGAAAAATACTTTGTGTGAAAAATAGTGTATGATTGCATTTCCATAAGTATTTTTATTTGCATTGCCATATTCTTCTTTGTTAGCATCTGTATAAAAAAACTTTTTTTTTTTTTAAATATTAGAACTGTATGAAAGAGCAGAACTGGCTTTATAAAAGGAGGAGTGGTTCTTCAATCTGTATTTCAAATCCTTCTGGATTTCTAAAGAGTCATTCCCCAAAAATGCAGCAAGCATTTATGGATATGGTTGGCAGCAAGAACAATTTCTACCTGCCTTCTTTTCTCTTTGTTCTCAAAGAGGACATGGGTATCCTCAAGTTACTGTCTTGCTTATTCTGTAGCCCAGAAAAAACATTATTTAGATAGAACAAAATTTAGCTCAGGCCAGCTGCCCACCTTTTCCTTCTAATTTTCCTGCAGGTTTTCCCATGTGTCCTACACACTGTGCTTATAGAGCTACATTGCTAAGCTTTCTTGAGCTTGTCTTTTTTAGAGAGTGTTTGCATTTGCAAAGAAATATGATTGAAGTTGTTACAAGGGATATGTAATGTCTCTTTCTCTTGCTATTCTTAATAAGCCTGAGGATAGCAGTGTAGTAAGGCACTTTTCCTGTTCATAACCTTCTTCCCATGGTTAATGTTGTGTCATCAAGAATGTGGCAACATCTGCAACTCAGATACCTCATTTCCTCTTGTCTGCTACTAAAACTTGAGAGGAGGAACATTGTTTCTGTTTATTGCTTGCTTTTTCTTTTTTTTACCCCAAAGTACCATTTTTTAATTCTAGGCAAAAGTATGATTGCATATGTAGTTTTAATTACCTTATTTTAGAGCTTGAGAAACAAAGACCTTGATTTCTTGAGCATGCATTTCCTAGGTATACTGGCTGTTCAAAGACTCTCCCTCCTTCCTCCTTTCCTTTTGAAATTTGTCTTCCCTGATCATTGCTCCATAGCTCATTACTATTCATTGAGAGTTATCCTCTTGCTTCTTGTTGTATGTCTGCAAGGACACGCTTAGACAGTTAAGACAGCAACTAAGTGAACTGAATATTAATATGTAATACACGATCTAGAAATAAACCATATAACCAGGAAAAATTACGGCAGCATTGGAATGGCTAATTATATTGCACTTCTTGTATTTTATGATGCATCCTATTTGATATCTAATTATAAGTACATTTCCTATGCACGACCTTTTAATTTCTCACGACCTTCTTCTGTCACCGAGCAGTTCCTTTAAATTGTACCTATACACTATTGTCTGGTGCAGAAGAGAGCACTATCAACTGTGTGAAATTATCTAGTATGTTAGATATTACAGAATTTGGCCTTGATGATAAGCACAGCATTTACAAAAGAATATCAACTTTCTTGATTTTGTGTGCTGACACTGCTGTGTTCGATTTCAGAAGGAAATATAGAAAGCCCTAGATTAAGTTTCTCTGAACTCCTCTTTCATTGTAGTGTTGGTATAAGTTCAGCAAGACATCGGTATTCCTGCTTCTGCATGTGTTATGTTGCCCATTTTTTTTTGACAAGGTCCATCAGTTGAACACTTAAAGCTGTTACTGGGGCTACCTTCCACTCGTCATGTAAGTGGATTTTCACTGATAGACATGAAAGTGAGAGATAAAAATCTAAATTAAAACATGCCCTGGTCTGTTGTGAGCATCTCTGTAAAAGAGCTAAAGAGCCACATCGTATACCAAGGAACAACTTCAGTAAAACACCTGGGGTGCAGAAATAGTATGACAGAGAACATTTTTCTTTGATTTTAAGACAGGAACTTTTAAGCAGGGCTGAATTTTATGTCTTGGATGAAATTAGTAAACCACAGAGGGGGCTTCTTTTAGATTCTTGCCTGGAGATGGAATTGTAATACAACTACAGTAGGTACAAGGGAAATCTACAATATTGGCTTTTGATCCAGCCAGTTTTGTAGGCTGGAGGACTGGTGTTAAAACTGGGAGAAGAGAATGAAACTATATATTAAATGTATCTTTTATACATCATTGTCTTCTGAACTAATAATGCTTCTGAAGTTTGTTATATTGCAGCATCTGTTAGTAACTATTCTGCAACACTCTGCCTTTACCTAGTTAAATTGAAATAATTTTAATTCAACTGCAAAATAAGGACAGTGGTGTTCTCTTCCCTCTTGTTCTGTTCCCCCTGGCTTTTATGTTGGGTTTTGAAAGCTGTTCCAGAGCTTTAAAGGTGGACCTGAATTATAACAGCATTATCAAAGGTATCCAAGTTTATCCATTTTCAGGGCCTCATGCTAGGTGAGTTAACAGGCTGTTCTTTTCATCCTGATCCCTTCTGTTGTTTGCAGTTGAATTTAAGACACTTGAACTGCAATACTAGGGGTAAACTGGATTTTCTAAAATCTGCTGATTTTGTTCTTTTGTTTGATAAAAAGAACCAAAACTCCTGAAATGTGTTTGGTCTTTCTCACTGTGTGGAATTGCTGTCCATATTAAGCTAAAAAATGAGCACTAGCAAAACTTTTATTTGTGAAAGTTTATTTTTCAAGTACTTTCAAGTTTACTTCAAGTGCACACAATAATTCTGCATTGATAATTACATGCAGGTTTTAACGAAGCTTGTATTTGTGCTGAAAGTGTTGGTTGATGTGATGCTGAATACTGTGACATTTCATCTCAGATGGGATGTGGTTCAGAATCAGATCCCCAGAGACACTCACCAGACTTTATATAGTGCTGCCTGTGGTTGCTTTGGAGAAAATCCTCCAAATGTTCTGTCTGTATTGGTTCTTCTGTTCCTCATTGAAGAACCTGAAAATCCCTGCCAGCTCTTTTCCCCTTCCATCTTCCCTGACCCATTGTGAAGGTTGTTTCTGGAACTATGTCAGGGGTTTTGTACATATGGCTTTCTATTAGATGGGATCAATAGTTCCTATAGGAATAGCTGAATCCTTTTACGATGTCAGATGGTTCTGGGAAACTGTTATATTATCAAAATGTCTGATTTTGCAGAAATTGCAAATATAATTTTCCTTGGGACTATTGATATATTTATCATGGTGTCATGAATACAGCATATTCAGAGTCTTATTTCCAGAAAAAAACTATCATGTTTTCTGTTACGGGGAGTATAATACAGTTTTGTAAATAGATAAAATACAAAATAGGTGGAAACTTATGGAAGTCTGAACCCCAGTGAGTTACTCTTTTCAGTGGTGTTTTCAAATGTAAGTAGTCAGAGTGAGAGCTGAATTTACCAAAAAGAATGTGTTAGCGTCCTGTAGGTTACAAGTTGGCAAAATACCTTCCCAAATATTTTTGCCAGGAAATTTCAGTAACATGGTACAGGTAGACTTTGTCAACTGAGCAAACAAAACAGAGGCATTGGCTCTTCTCTGCTGCTATCCACCCTCCTCACCACTGATTTCTGCACGTGGTGTTGACCTGAACCAGCATCTGCCTGCCACCCCTTGCCTGGATGGACGGTGCAGCTGCTGCAGCTCTACCACAGCAAATGTGATTACCTCAGTGTAGAACGCCTTTTAGGGAGCAGTGTTATTGATTTCAGAATAATGGCCCTTTTATCTTTCACTTATTTTTCAGCTTACAGCGGTTGGCTTTTCTTTATTATTGCTCCCATGGACCTATTTCAAAACCAGTGCAATATTTGTAGTTCAGCAGAAATAAATGGCAAGTGGCGTCCTCTGTCTCTTCTATGAATAATGAAGCAGCAAGGGAAGGATTTGGCCTTTAAAACCAGTAAATGTATTGATGGGAAGGGCAGGAAGGCATTAAATGCTTGTAACTCTTTGTAAACCTTCTTAATTTTAACGAAGAAACACTTGGGTTTTTAAAAGTATTTGAAGGCAGATTTTTGAAAAGCCATTGGAAAAAAGCATAGGGATTGTAAATTGAGCATTGCTTCAATTTGCAGGAGTTAACTAACAGGGGAAAAACTAACATACATCTATTTGCCTTTTGGTGGCTTTTCTGTACCTCCCAGAACTACTTTGGGAGAGCTGTTTCTGCTGCTGGCACTGGAAATTCTTGTGCCCAGAAGCTCTGAGCACTATAGCCAAGAAGCTCTGTGCTTTCAGGTGTATGGTCCGTTCCCACTGACAACTAACCTGAATACTTTGCCGTAACTGGATGGAATTCTCCGTGCCCACAAGCAAGCAGTTTTATTCCTCGTCTCACTAACCCTAATTTATATCCTTCCGCAGCTGTTTGAAGACCAAATATCCTTGAAATTTTCTATCTTAAAACAACCTTCTGACTCGGATACCATCTACTGTCTTCTTATTCTCAGCAGTATACTTTTCACTGGTATTGTTTATACTAATTCTCTTATGTTTAGTGAAGCTACACTGCATGGACCCAAATAACCTTAAGGTTAACCTTCACAACCTGTAGTAGCTTATCTTTTCTGTGAAATTTCCAGTAGGAATGACAGGTAATTTGTTGTAAGGATGACTTACATGGTACAGGCACTTGCTAAATAGGAGCTGAACCAGGAACTATCAGTATTCCCAAAGGATACTCACCACCAGGGTAGTGAGAACCATGTTTTCTTAACACTGGTTAAGTTTGATGGTTTTGAGTGGAATTTTGTCCCCCTGCCAAACATCTGTCAGCTGTAAACTTGAGTTGAATGTACTATGAGAGAAACCTAGCAGAGTGAGGAACTTAGTGTAAGTTGCCACTCCTCTGTGTAAAAGTACTAGTCTGAACAGTTTTTCCCTTCCAGCTAAAGAAAAGTAGTAGTAGAGGGATAGTGCTGTGGGTGGAAAATGGAATATCTGTTCTATGCTGTTGCTTAAAGCTGAGAAAAGGACCTAATGAAAACTGGTTATCCAGATGGGTTTAAGCTTCCAGAATAGCCTCCTGGTGGTTTGCAAAATTCATGTTCTGCTTCTGATAGACCTGCAGAATAGTCTGAGAATCGAGTTAAAGTAGGTGCTGCTGCAAATATTCTTAAGAACTTTTGCTTATATTCAATAGCAAATGAAATTACGTGAATATCATTGATGTTTTGTGGAGTTGGAGTTAGGTGAGAATGCTTTAGATCATTACAGCATATGCATTTGATGGAAATACAAGACGGACTTGAATGGATTTGGATGGGATTAG
Source organism: Cuculus canorus (assembly GCF_017976375.1). Lineage (NCBI taxonomy): Eukaryota > Metazoa > Chordata > Aves > Cuculiformes > Cuculidae > Cuculus > Cuculus canorus. The sequence continues at coordinate 100,592,417 of NC_071403.1, forward strand.
GAATGATTTATCTTCTGATCCCATTAAGCAGCCCTGTCACCCTGAGAATGCCCAACTGGCACATTTTTTCCTTCTGGTGAATTGCAATAAATAGTATCTCTTTATGTGATTTATAAGATTATTTCTTAGGAGAAGCAATACATTAGATTTTTTAAAAATTGACCTTCCTGTGGCGTGTGACTGGGTCACGGCAGAGTGCTAGAGCACTCTGTTTTTCTATTAAAGATGTGGAGATGCATACAGCACAAAAGTAGGAAACATTCAAGGATTTTAATATCACTGGATACTTTGATTTCTTATAACAATTTTCCAAATAACAACATAATTCTATGGAATTCTCTGTGCTATCGCAATCCATCCTATTTTTATCACAAGGTTCTGAGTGATAATTAATGATGTGATTTTCACATCCACTAAGAAGTATTTATTGACATAAGGTAGAAAAGCTTTCAAAACTTGGAGGCTGAAAGTTCTGCAGTCAAAATTCTGATTCTCACATAATAGAAGCACTTTAAAAAAACTAAAATCAATGAAGATTTTTTATCAAAAATAAGATAACTGCAATTTCAAGTGCTGAAAAAATACAAAGCATTTGGAAAGTGCATGACAATTCTGAGCTAGTTACTCCCCACTGTTTTATTTATATTTTCATATTGGTATTCTGTAAATGTTATTGAAATAAATTTGACTAGTCTGAGAGTTATCAATTTAGTGATAGTCCAATAGTGAAAATTCAGTTTGGCATCACAAGCACAAAAGCATGCTGTCATCTTTCTTGTCTTTTAAAAAGTTCTCCAAGTGAGTCAGTTGATAATATGAAAATTAAAGTGCATAGTAAAGAAGGGATTGAAGAACAACTTCGTTACATATATTAAAAAAAAAGAGGGTATCTTAATGCCTGAGATAAATTAGTACTATAATAAATAAGACAAGATAACTCACAGATGCACTAACAGACACAACGGTACAGTGTCCACTGATTTTGGATTGGGCTTGGTGCTACATTTTTGGCAGGGTTGTATAGCCTCATGTGAGTTTTATCTGAGTGGGAATCCGTTGACATTGTTGAAATAGCCAGGCTTGTACAAGTTAAGATGGAATTTTAAAAGCTCATTGTCCTTCTCTAGGCAGATCTTCAGTGAAATGAAAATCGAGTTGAAAAATGTTATTGCTACATAGTAAGCCAGAGAACGTTTTATTGGAACAGCAAAACTTAGAAATACTGCGGTGGCTGTAAAGCATCAAATATATATAAATATGTCAGCTGCTGCAGATAAAATGAAATACAGATATTTGTGTTCATCGTGATTGATTTACCACATGAATTTTGAGAGAATGCAGAAAAGAGTACAGAGCATCAGATAGTATTATAGAAGTGTTAGCCAGTTTTAATTAGAGAGCATTCTTTATCTGTTCCAGCTCTGCTTGTGTGGCTGCTCAGGCTTTCAAGAAGATTTTCCAGGCTTTTTTGTGGTGATAATAATTTTTCTTTTTTTTTTTGTTCAAGTTTCATACGTTAGCATTTCTTGGCCCCATATGGTGCCTAGGAGGGAAGGAGTGAAGTCCTGTCCCAACTGCCAGACATCCCACAGCTGCTGCCACCAGTCCAACAATAGGGCTTAATAGAGGAGGGGGAGCTTCTTGAAGGGGGTGTTAACAAGGCTAATTGGTAACATGCACTTCATTGCCTGGGGCTGGAGGACATGAACCGTGGGCAGGCAGAGGCTTGGTGTGGAGTTGGTGGTGGGGGATACATGCAAAGATATCTACAAGCAAGGTTGAAGGAGTTAGAATTCAATTTGTACTACTGTTATTATGCAGTGTAGCAATGATCTTTGCTGGCCAAAGAATGGGTTTAGAAGAAAGAAGCATTAACTGTGAGATGCAGGTTCCTGCCTGCCAACTGCATTGCTTGCCTGAAGGACAGACTATCCCAGAGTTAGTGCTTGTGGGACCCGACATGGTCTCTTGGGCATTTGATGAGATCCATCAATGAAATCCAGTGCTTCGGTCCTTCATGGTGGAAGACTGGCTCCTTGGTGTCCCCTGCCACCCTTGATCTAGTCTCTTGTAATAGGTTTGGGCTGTGCAACTCTGTGTTTGCCTTTTGTAGCCACTATTTCCTGGAGAGCAGTGGGCTTCCAGCCTTCTGCAGATCACCAGCTGTGGTTGCACTGAGTTCTTGCTGGATCTCCTTCTCACTGGGTAAGGGAATGGGGTGATGGTGGGGAAGGAGAGGTGTCTGTGCTCCTCCCACTGTGCAAGGCTCTTACCTCAGTGGTGAGTGCTGAATGTCACAGTGCTCCCACAGCTCTGCTGGGTTTCTGTGGTAAGGCAGGGCAGATGCCCAAAGCCACCCACTACTGCTACAAAAGCTGGAGGCTGCTACCAGCAGCACTCGCCTTGCAGATTTGCGAAGTAGCACCCACAGATGCTGCTGGAAGTGGAAGCCTCTAGACCTAGGCCAACAACATGAGTCCACAAGAGGCAGAAGGTGAGAAAAGCAACTGTTGGTCAATACCATGCAGAGGAAAAGCATTCACAGATTATTTTAATCTCTTCTTATGCGGCTTTTGTGTCTGAGGTTTTCTGTCCTTCATCAGCCTACTAAAACCTACAGCACTGTGCAGTACTTTGGTATGCTGCGCGTTTCAAGGTCTAATATGTTGTTATAAAACACAAATGGTGGTTGTTTTACAGTGGCACATGGAAGTAGTTGTGTATTCTGACCGTTGATTTTGGACCTTTCTGTTCACAGAATCACAGAACCCCTTAGGCTGGAAAAGACCTTTAAGATCATTGAGTCACTCCTTAAACCTAACACTGCCAAGCCCACCACTAAGCCACTTCCCTAAGTGCCACATTTACACGTCTTTTAAATTCCATGTATTTTCTTCTTGAATCTGATTTGTGCTGTAGGTGTTCATAATGGGAAGGATTAAACAAAATCATTGAAGAAAATTAAGAGTTTTAAAATAAAACTCATTTTACTAAAGAAGTTAAGCAGTTAATAATCCATTTATAGATCTTACACTATTCTGTGTTTATAGATTAGAGCTGTTCATGTCAGCTTGTAATTTTTATTTTATTTTTCTTTATTTTTTAATTTGCTTTGTCTGGAACAAAGTGTGTGGAATTAAATGTAAGAATGTTTTCCGTTATTTTGTTGCTTAGAAGGGTAAGTCTTGGATGTGTTAGTTTCATACTGAGCTTTGTCAGGGCCAATAGGTTTTTGAATGGGAGCTGTAGTTCTGTTGAGGCTAATAGCACAAATGTTTAGTAAATTGTTTCCAAGCTACTGTGATAATACACTTGATTTTCTTTTCAAAGGTACATCTGCTTTAAATTCTAACGTTTAAGTGAGATATTCAGTAATGTTGAGTTATTGAAAAGTTATCTGTTTATAAGGTTTTATAAAATGACAGGTATGCAACTATAAACTTAACTAGAACTGTTGTAAATAATTGATTTTCATAGCACGTGGCAATGGACAGCAGCTTGAACTCTCATAGCCACCAAGGTGGTTTAGAAGCGCAAGTTACTGGTGATCAAGCCCTAATAAGCTGCTTACATTTTTTTAGAATCATCTGCTCCATATTGTTCTATTTTGTTTTTCTGTGACTTTACTTGTTTTTCAGGGAAAAAAACTCTTTTTCATTGAGAACAAGTATAGTTGCAAAATACCTGAGTTCCGCTTGGAGAAATCAACTTTGTGTGTCTGGATGGACTGTTCAATGCAAATGAGATAAATTTTGAGAGCAAAATTACAAATATTCCTTGAAGTGGATGAATTGCCTTCTTTTCCCTTAGTTTCCTTTTTATTTATCTCTTTTTATTTCTTGGAAATTTGGGGAGAGAATCTTTAGAACAGATTTGCTAAGGATATTAAAGGCAACAAGATGTACGTAGACTTGTAAATCAGAGTTTTCAGTCTCTTTCAAGAGTGCTGGATTTAATGGAATAGACGGTACTTGCATAAAAGACAAGGCATTTATCAGTGGCCATCAGTAACCCTCCCAGAGAACGCACTACTCTGGAAAGACAGCAGTTAGTGCAGAGGTAACACTTAGGACACTAATCCAAACAACTATGCTTTTTATTTAATAGTTGCACTCCTTTATACAAAGATGTCGTATTAATGACTGCTTTTTTTTTCTCTGTAGGTTTTTGTGCTTTTTTTTTTGCCTTTTTTGGGTTTTATTTTTCTTTTACATCTTGTGTTGTTTAAAAAACTAACTAAATAATTGCAATTCTGTCTGTATTCTTGGGCTTAACAATGCAGAAAGACTTTCCAATAAGTGTAATGGCAGGGAAGGTCCACGCCTTTCCAGCTTGGACCTGAAAATCCTTTCCTTCTCTCTTAATTGCCTTACAAAATGGCCTTCTCCTGCAAAACCGCTTCCTCACTGTGTAGGGTGACTGGCTATACAAATTCTGCCCAATAGAGAAGTACAGACGGTCATGTTTGGAAAAACCTTTGGGTGGAAACTTCAGGAACACCAAGTTGTCTTAAAACATAACTTTCTCTGAAAAGCAAAGGGATGGGAGCACTCACATCACTTTTGGGTGGATGGTTGATGGCACCAGCCTTGCAGCTTGTGCTTGCTTTTGCAGTGGATCTTGCTTCCAGATCCACTGGGTATTTCTGAGTGTCCCATTGTATAAATTAAGAAAATAGATGGGGAAAACAGGTGGAAATCTCTCTGGGGGATTTTGTTTTTAACTTGTTATAATGGTTTAATACGTAGCAGTTAGAGCTAAGCAGGTGTTTTAAGAGCTCTTATTTAACAATTATCACTCATTTCCGGGCTTCCTGTTTGTTCAGACTGCTGGAGAACATTGTGAGATCAGCCAACTGCTTTCAAAACCTCTTTTAACTCTTTGCCATCCAGTGAAGCTTGAAAAACCCTTCATCAAAGATCCCTGAGGTAGAAAGGCTCAAGACATAGCACAAAGCCGTTGTGGTGCAAAGATTGTCTGGCCAGTGAAAACAAGGCTCTTGAAAATTATGTTGCATGTAGGTATATCGCACCACTGGGAAAAATTTTAATCATTGCTTGATCTTTTAGTTCGATTCATATTCTGGATTTGTTTAGGGAAGGAACTCGGAGAAGCTTATGGATCTCATGCGCATTGGAAGGGGCTCTGTTTTGTTTCATTTTTCTCCTCCCTAACACTTCCCATGAATTATTGTCATGGGACATGACAGACACATGAAGATTTATAAACATGAGAGATTTCTAATTCAATGCAATTTAACCATCCTTCAAAAGCTCATATATGCTGCAAATATTCTTTGTTCTCAAACATCGTAATGTATTAGGATTTACAAAATAGAGAACTGTGATTTCTTTTGTCCTTAGCAATTACTGTTCTGTTGATAATAAGCAAAGGAGTTTTTTATCTACTCATAGCTGTTGTTCCATAGATTAATACTAAACTATAGTGAAAGCGTAACTTCGTTCAAGATTTTAAAATTAAACCACCGTCAGCACTCTGGAATTTGGTATTTGGAGACACAGCAAACTGTAAGACTGTGAAGGCTTTTTTGGTTAATAGTATTACAAGTATTATATTGATATGGTTGTCAAATGGCTAGTATTAATATTTAAAAGTAAATGAATGTAGACAGTCATTTTCTGGGGTGTGTGTATAGTTTCTTTGCTGCATATGCCTGTTTTTTGAAGCAGGGAATCTTTAAGAAACTGTCTCAGTAAGTTCAGAAATACTGCTGTACTTACTTGAGAGATGAAAATGGAAAAAATGCTTTTTAATACTGCTACAAGTTAGGGTGCCTCTGGAGGTTATGGAGGTGGATAAGAAAGGAAAGACTTTCTAGTAATGGCCCTTGACTGATGCGTCCTGGTCAGTGTAAGAAATCTTGGATACGTGTTTGTTCCCACATTCGTGTGCTGCTAATGATATTCCTGCCAACTTCAGCTCAGTTAGTACTGGTTTAAATATGTACTTCTTTTCCTGAAATTACACCTCACTCCTCCCAGTGTAACAGAGACTAGAATCAGGTTGGATGTAGCTCTGCTCTGGCAGAGACTCCTTGAGAATAACTGTTCCTACCATCAGAAAAGCAATTGTTCTGAATGGAAGAGTGGGGAGGAGGGACCCTCAACGTGCTCTCTGTGTACACATGTGCATATGCATGCCACAGATGGTATGCAGGATCTGTGAAGGTACAGGGAAATGCTTTCTTTACGTACCCCCTCATCCACATATGTCTGTTCACAGTCTTGCTGCTGTCATCTGTGCTGGTGCCATTCAGTTCAGGAACTTCTGATAGCGAGTTTAAAAGTGTTACTAAATATAGTACAGTAAGCTTTCTTCAACTGAAATGACAGAGCATCTTAGTTTTACAGTTTTAACAGGCTTGGGCTAGTTTGCCTGATGATGAAGCAGTATGAATGGATAAAACCAATTTACATTAAGCATGTAAGAGGTATATTTGATTTGCAATTTAATATGCCGCAAATTCAGTCTTCCAAAGAGAAGAGGGAAAACTCTGTATTTTGTATGCTGGTTCAGGTATCTTTCAGTTTTCTGGCTGAAAGTGTATCATGGTTTCTCCTGTTTCCTTTTGAGATAAAGTACATATTTTACAGAATTTCTCTGTCCCAAATTTCCTGTTGTTTTCTCATATCATGTCTAAAATCAAATTCCACTAATTCATTAGTGGGAATTAGTACATCCTTATACTGAAAATCTAACGAGACAAAGCAACAGAAACCTGTGAATGGTGTTGAAGGAAAGGAACAAGAGTGTTTACCTAAAATGCCAAACCAGATTGTTATTCCTTAAATTTCCCCAGAATAGAGGTGGGTGTTTTATCCTGGAGCTGCTACATGGGCTAGAAGTTCTCACAGGCACCCTTCAACATTACTGCTGCAGAAATAATAATGCATTACCCTTGTTGAGAGCCTACGTTATCTTGCAAAGTTTTGCCAGAACTACTCTACTGAGCTGAAATTACTGCTGGTGGAGGAGCTGGGCTTGATACTGTAAGCATCTGGTTCACCTTATGACAAGGTCAATATTTCTGGCCCAGGTACTTTGTGCTGTTTTGGGTTGATTTTTTTTCAAAGGTGTGTTGAGGATTTGGAGGCATAATACTGCAGATTTTGAGCATTTGAATCCTTGAAAACCTATTCTCAGTTAATTTCTAGAGAAAGATGTCCAAATGTAGATAAATCAGCTGGTAGGTGGATAATTAGGAATGACAGTGTTTTTATTGTTCTTTGTCAATGAAGTAGCTGAAGGGTTGCATGAGTAGTATGTTAAATGTTCCCTTCTGGTACTGCGGTCTCAAATGAAGTTTCAGTGTTTTCCAGTGGTTGATACCTCATGTGTGTCCTACAGCTTTTCCCACTCGCAACAATCTTCTTCAAATGTTCTGCCGCACTGATTCTTTGACTAGTGTCAAATCCCACATGAGCTTCTGTGTTTTAGGGAGAACTGGTAGCAGGAGAGAGATTTTTGTTGCTTACTTGGTAATGTGTCTTTTACTCATACCATGCTTTTCTTTATACTGTAAACAACATAAAATTCTTAGAACAATTTGAGATTATTTTATTTTAGGTTGACTATCGTATAGGTAGTAAAGAGACATAATTTAGTGTTATGTACTATGGCAAAAACATATCATAGTTCAGTCCTGTGTTTACTTTTAAAATAACATTTAGAGGGTATAGTCAGTGAGTCTGTAGTAAAGGACCATGACAAATGTTTAAACAACTTGATTGCCTAGATAGCTTGAATTGGTTTCTTTTTATAAAGAAATCTTTTCTTCATAAAATTTCTTCTTTCTACCTCCTATACCTTTTTTATTTTTTTAAATTAATGCTTGATCTAGGACCATAACATAGAAACACAGAATTGCTCTGTTGGTGTGAAAGCAGCAGCAGGAAATAATTCAGCAGTTGAATTTGAGTCTAAGTTCAGATTAATTACTATGTGATAAAAGACCCTGTGAGATCACTGTATGCCCAAAGTAGTGTTGTTTCTCTTACATATTTATACAGATTATTTTTATTCCCTATGATAATTTCGTAAGTAATTTTGTTCTGTGTAATTTTGTTTTCTCTTAATATCAAAGACAAAGCATGGTTATGAAACTTAGAAAATTTCCTTTTTCTTCCTGACACGTGGTCTGACCAGAGAAACTTTTGAAACTTTTCATGTACATGGCAACTAGAAATGGATGTGTCTGCGATTCTGGGAGATGGAATGGTAACATATGTTCTCCAAAGCAACAGGTAATTGCATGGCAATTCATCAAGAAAAAACATGCAACCTAGAGGAAACCAGGCTTCTTGTAAAGGCAGTATTCTCAGCTCCAGGTGTATAAATCAAAGACTCCATGTATACCAGGCTGTATTTTGGTGGGCCAGGAAATGTAAACTGTTATGTTTAGAAAGGATCAAGTCATGTGGTTCCTATGAAAGTTTGCAGACTGTGCTTTTTATGTAACAGGAGACTCCTCGATTGCTTTCTCCTGAGGGAAGGCAAGCATTTCTTCCTGTTATTTATTTTATTTCTTTTTCAGGTGCCTTACTCTTATATCTCTTCAATAATAACATCAGAAAAATTCTTGAAATCTTCCAATTTGTAGCACAGCAGTGCAAAATTCTTTGCTTATCTGAAACTTTAGAACTTTAGAAACAAAGGAATGCAGTGAGCACAGAGGTTGCAGTGCCAGCTTATTAGTCTTGCTCTCTGCTAAATGAGGATCAAGCAGATTTGCATCTTAACTATTTTCTAAAGTGTTTTTAGTAGTTACATCAACACTGAGAGAGGCTTAGTGGATGTAATGTTTTCAGTTGCTTAGAGTCCAAAATTTAGAATGACTTATACAATAATACTTAAGAGATTGCAATAGCTTGTAAATATTGGGTGGATTGCGTAGAAATTATGTGACTGCAAAGCAGCAGAAATGTGGCACAGCTGACGTTGCCAAGAAGAAAATAAAAAAATACGTAGGCCCCTCAGTTTCAGGAATTTTGTGTATTTGGAATGGAAGTTTGGCTTGTGTGTGGTGTTCCGTATTTCTTCTGTGCTTTGAAGTTGTAGGGAATAGTATTGTTTTCCATCTGTGTTACTTACTTTCATTTGCTTATCCTCTGTCCTTCATGAATTTGCACTTGTATTATGAGAATAATACAACTTAATGAAAAAATCCTTTCTGTCCTGAAAACAGGGTGCAAAGACACCAGATAACGTTGAATGCCCTTTTATTCAGTAAGAGCTCCAGTGTTGGATGCTCCCTGTGTTCTCTGAACATCTCAAGGCATGCCTGTGGTCCAAGATAATGCTGATTTAGTAACACTCTGCTTCAGTTTGTGATTCAGTGTGCAAAGCTGTTTCTTGTGCGTATAAAAGATAAGGATTATTTTTTTTACTTCATGCACAAGCACTGCCAAGAAGAGAAAAGGGAGAAAAACTAAAAATAACAGAGCAAGGTAAAAGTACTGCTACACGTGCTTTTGAATAGTTCCTTTCCCCTTTTTCAGTTTGTAGCCTCCCATAGAGAAGTAGAGTTTTTCCACATTGGAAATAATTTCTGAAGATGGTGCTTAACTTTGGGAGTTAAGAAGAAATTACATTCATATACACTGTTTTTATAGTATGAAATATAAGCTAAATCTGGATCTGCTCAATATCTTTTTCTTCAACTCACAAGTATGAAACCCCACTTTTAATCTGCTCTACAAAATTTGTCTGATTTATTTTTTTAATCTAATTTTTAATTTTGGTCTGTTTTATTATTAATATTAGTATGATGCATACAGCTGTAGAATCAGTAAAAGAATTACCTGAACCTTAGATTTGGAGTGCTGCACTCAAATACAGGAGACCTTCCTTTTCTGAGTTTGATAAAACTAATGAAATTTAAAAGGTAAAGGCCTTTTTTTCTGACAGGTCTGAGCCTAGCAGCAATCGAATAATGATTCTGTGGTACAGCTTAAAATACGACTTTACTCAGCGTTCCTGTTGAAGTTCCCCTCTTTTGAAACCTGCTCTGTATTATTCTGATGCTGCTTTCCGGAGATGGCTACATGTGGTTTGAATACACTTGGTGGGATAAAAGTACCCCGACTATTGTTGTATATGCATCTTTATTTTTGTGTCATTCACTTAGTGACACTTAGTAAAATCAATGCACCGCAAATAACAGAATAAGGACAGAAGAAAAGAATGGGCATGCTCATAGCCGTTTTGCAGATCCGGTTATTTTCAAGGAGAGTAACTTTGAGACAGATAAGTAGATGTTTTCCTGTTCTGTGTGTCCAATGTCTCAGAGACTGCATGTCCTTCTTTGAACTATGTCAGTCTTTTATTCTGTTTTCACTAGCTGCGTCTCTTTTTGTGGAGCTGTTTTTTAGCCGTAGAGGTAGTCATGAGAGAGAAATAATTTAGGGGAGAGAAAATATTCTGCCTGTAAGGGCATAATTTCTTTCTGTCTCTCCCCAAGTATGTTTCCAGTAAACATGGAGCCTTGAGGTCTGGCAGATTACTTTTTTTCTTGTTTAAATCTTTGGATGACCAAGCCCAAACATTGTTCAGATGCTCTTTGAATATTGGTTTGCTAGAGCCCTCTGTGCGAAAGAACCAGAGTCTCTGACACCAGTCTAATATGAACTGCAGTCAGTAGGATGTTTGGCAGTTAGGTAAGGTTTGGACAGATCATTATCTTTGGGATGTTTTTCGAGTTTGGCTGTTTTTATGTCTAAAGATTGATTCAGTCATCCCTTTCAGACTGTGGCCGAGTAAGCCCAGTGCTGCTGCCGTGTTCTCCAGAAGTTTCAGTGTTTCAAAGCTCTCTGGTAGGGTTTGCTGTCTGCAGAGTGAATGGTTTCAGTACCTTTCATTTTCTCTTCATTAATGGTTGTTCAGAGTAATCTAAATTTGGTATGGAGGGCAAAACCATTCTTACACTGCTGTTGAACTTGTTTCTTTACAGATTTTTGTTTTCTGGTGTGATGTCTGAAATTATCCTGATTTATGTATGAAGTGAGGGGAGGTAAAAGGAGAATAAGCAGTTGAGGCTGAAACGTATGGTTTGATTTCATATATGCTCTTGTTGCTTAGCCATATGAGAAGAAAGCCATGTTTTTATATATATCATGTTACCTATTTTAATGACCTTATTAACATGTCTAATTATAAACAAAACATTACTAAATATTGACACCATGCAGAAATAACAGTGCTTTACAGCTCTTAGAAAGCTTGGTATTAAATAATGTTATAGAAAATTACGAATATGTAGAAATAATTCAATGCAAGTTATAGTTTTATCCTTAGCTACTGAGATCTTTCCTTATAAAAGTATCTTTTCAAATAACTGCATAAATTCCCAGAAAAAGCTACAATAAAATAGGAATTCAAGAGTTATACTAGGAGGTATTTGAAGTAGTTGTTGTTCTAATATAAATTAATTGGACTGTGGTTCCAAGAAGAAACTGCTGTTTCTTGAACACTCAGAATTAACGACAGTTTGCAGCATGTAACACATATCTGTTCACGTTTTAAATATGTGCCTTGGTTCATGATTACAAAATTAAAGCCTGGTGTTATGAAAATAATTCTGAATGAAATAGTGATTCATCAATCATTTATTTTATACCTGAAAAACATCCTTGAGAAGCATTGGCTGTGCAGATAAAATGCAGGGTCTCAAAATGACGCTAACGTAGCTTTTGTGTGTATTGTCTTTTATGGCAGTGTTCTTGCCAAAATGTCAGTTAGCGCTTGTGAGATTTGTGCAGTAGGAAAGCCAGTTTCTCTCCGTTGTTTTTCATGTTAGCATGTTTGCTGCTCCTTGCATTTTTAACCGTGCATTGTTTATAACAAAAGTTGAAGGGAGGATGGGAACCTCGTCTCATTTAAATGATTACAAAAGAAATTGAAGTAAACTAGTGGTGTCTTAAGTTCAGACTTGGAGTCAGAGAGGTCCAGTTCCTTCCTCTGATTTTGTTCAAGGGGTGAGAGCAAAGTTAAGTAAAAAAAAAAATCCCCTACTTTGTGGTAAGTCTATGGTAAAAGTCGGCAAAGCTGTCACTGGCTGCCTTAAATAAAAGGCCTCAATTTGTAGAGGACGAGAAGGGCACAGGTAGAGAGGAGCATTCAGGAGAGCTCAATGTGGCTGCCAGATTGTGCCTTCTACGTGCTTGCAGGGTGTTTCGGGGTGGACTTGTGTTATAGGTATTACCTGGATGCCTGTAAGATCCTGACTGTCCCAGGGTTAACAGCTCTCCTCATTGCTGGATTAGGTGGAGGGTGTTTCATCACAAAGTCAAAGAAACTTCATTAAAGTACTTCTAAAATACATGGTAATGTTTTGGGTTTATTTGGCCTATTCGTGTGTTAAAAGCAGTTGATGTTCTTTTAAAATAATCAAAGATGAAGATGAGAAGACACTACAGGTCAAGGTTCAGGCTTAACATGGTTTTTATTAGGTTTGCAAAACCAAAAGAAAAAATTAGTTTAACTAGTAATCTTAAAGAAATTTTAACAGTAAAACGGCAATTATGTTTTCTTTCTAGCATTCTCTCAAGTATATGGAAAATGCCGATAAATTGCATTACCTCAGTTCTGAGTTTACATTTCCAAATTTGCACGATCACTTTTTTTTTTCCCCCCCCGGAAGGTGGTGTAACAAAAATTCCCAAATTACCCAGAATTAGTGACATCTCCGTGGTTGAATACCAACTAGTAGTTGAGCCATATCCTGAGAATGCTAACATTTTTATCCTTTTATCTTTACTAGATACCACTGCATCCTCAATAGTTAGCAAACTTATTAACATGCACATATGTGTGTATGTAGAATTTCTGAAGAGGGAACCTTTTTTTCTTGATGGGGGAATGATTTTATAATGAAATAAATTGAAAGAACTTTTGAAGATGAATGCTTTCCAGGGAGCAAAATCTGAAACAACGCAAAAGAGAAACTGTGTAGACTCCTGGGAAAAGTTAAAATGCAACATATTTGACTGAACCACAAACAACAGATTGGATAGGGTCAGAGAATCAGAAATGGAAACAGTCCAAAACTTTCACTCTGGCATATTACACAGACATCATGGAGATCTATAGGAATCCCCAGAGAGCATTACTTCAAGGGGGGTTGTCCTGATCGCTAAGGAGGTCATACATGTGCATGAATCATTTTCATCTTTATTACTAGTTAGTAAGGAAAAATCACTTTGGGAACTGTTTCTACACTTCTGCTGAAAAATTTAAATATATAGTTCCCATCTCAGATCACATTTTAAGATGAGTTTTGTCAGGTAAAACTGGAGAGAGGGTTTTGAAACAAACTTTTACAGGATAAAGTTTAGATTATAAAGCTGTCCGAGGCAGTTTTCTGCAAGCTGTGTGAAATAGCAGTTATGGAAATTGTAGGCCAACCAGAGATGGAGGAATGAGGAATCCAGAACTTAGATGCATTCCTGAAAAAGCCTATCCTGCCTGCCTCCACGCTCCTTGCAGATGACAGCTTTTTCATTACACTTCCGTGAGGTGTGAAATTATTCCTCCTTCTTCTGTAGGCTGCACACAGGAGGGTTATGAGTGGTCAGCGTTTTAAGAACTGGTTGGTAATTGAGACAGAAAGTTTACTGAAGGCCAGATAGACTTGCTGCAACACGTATCTCTGCTCTTATGCTGTAAACCCCAAACTGAGATTTTTCTGTAAGTCGAGTGGTAAGGTTCCTTGGTTTTGGGAAGTGATGGGTGCACCATAGCAGAAGTATGTGTGGGTTTATCAATAGGATACTGATTGCTCCTAGTCAATTTAGCAGTTGAAATGAAACTATTAAGCATGCCTAGAACCTGCATACTCCCATGTAGATAGAGCTAAAGAGGTCAGGGTCTATTTGCATAAATATGTTAAAGAGAGCCTGAACCTTTAGAATTTGAACTCTAAACAAGAATAATTATAGGAGGTGAAATAGGCACATGGAGGGTGAAATGAGTTTATTGCCTAGGGTAACCCAGCAGTTCAATAGCAGAGCTCACAGTAGGATTGATGAAAGCATTGAAATTTTGGAGAAAATTCTTTATAGGGAGAAACTCTGGGCTCACTGGTTTGCTTTAAATAAAAGGAACAATGGGAGGTTACTTAATTTGGGTATGTCAAGTACAATTTAGAAAATAGAATACCATTTAAAAATAAAAGGCATTTTAATCTGAGAAAGGAAAAAGAAAAAAGAGCTGAGGGGTATCCAGATAGATTAAAATAAACAGCAGAACACATATTCCTTTGCACATTAAAAGTGATAAACTAGTGAAACCAGTTAGCAAGGGATGTAGCAGATCCTTTATCCCTAGACATTTTCAGAAAAGACTGAAAGCATTTTGTGGAAGGCAGAGGTTAGCTTTGCTCTACTTACTTAGCCTGATAGAAGAGCAAGCAGGCGGTTTGCTTTGCTCTCCATTAACAGAACTGGATGTTTCTTATCTATTCAGAACTAAATTTTAAGACCTAAATCAACAAAAATTCTTCAGTTGTCCCGAGTCCAGTTCCAGGAACCCTGACTATTTCACTGTGTAAAGTGTAACCTAAGCTCTTAGAAAGAAATTACCCAAACCTGAATACTCTTGGATAAAAAAAAAAAAAAAAGTGGAGAGTTTAAGTTATAGTCACAAAATCCAAATGCACATGTAAATGACTTTGCACTTCCTGTTTCATTATGGACCAAAAGAGGAACAACCAAATCACTACAGTACAAATTCTTAAATCCAGGAAACTGCAAATTCTTAAATCCAGGAAATACTGGAAACCTTGCATGGATGTCTGAAAGAATGAGATTTTAAAAAGGTTTACCCAGCATATTTCTTGCCAAATTCATATCTAACATGTGAGAACTCCATGTTATTCAGTTTAAAACGCCACAGTAAATGAAAATAAACGCTAAAGAAAAAAGTCAGTTAACGCAGCATACATGAGAATGTCTTTGTTCTTAGGGAGTTTTGAAGATATATCTATTCCTGTTGTGCCACTTCTGGCTGGTGGACTCAACTCCACGGTCTAACTTTTCAGGAACAGTAACAATAGTAGTGGCTATTTTTGCCATTTCCTTTTCTGTAATCTCTGTATTCAAGTTGTTACATTCTGATCTATCCCTTTCATGGGCTATAGGTTGCCTGGCAGCACGTGTCAAGCTACTAAGTTTTATTTTACTTGATTTTCCTTCCCATATTTAAACATGAGTAGCATGAACTATAGTAGTTCTCTGTTTTGTTTTTCTTTTAACAGAGTGTTTTGTAGCTGACATCCGAGGAGTCTCAAAGTTGTTTTGGGTTTGTTATGGCTAAAGCTGCAGAGGAAGTCCAAGTGAATCACAGATAATTGTAGTCCTCAGCATAGCCATTTTGTTAACAGAATTAGCTTCATTAATCTTTCTAATCTGATAATTAAACAGAGGATAAAGAAAGACAAAAACTATGTTAAAAAACCCCCCGAATGGTATGTAAAACTGGTATTTTCTGGGAAAAAAGTACCAAACCAAACCCAAGTGTTCCAGGTTATTTCTTCTGGAAATAAAGAAGCTGGTTACTCTGGTATTCTTTTAGAAAGGCACATAGGGTTATATTGGGGGCTACATTTTCTGTCAGATTTTTGAGGTGTTCTTTTACCAATTCTGGATATTTGTCCAGGAAACTGAAAAAGAAAGTTCTGGTAGTATTTTTGAATTTAGTTTTTTCTGGAGTTTGAATGATTGAACAGAACTAATTTGAATAATGTTATGTAATAGAAACTGCCACATTTACTGGCAAAATGTGTATCTAATACAAGATTTTAGGAATTACTTTTTCCTTTAGGAAGCGAGAATGATTTTGCTATTTAGATACCAGACTAAGACTTGAAAGTTGCATCCAGTTCCCGCTCTGTTGCAGACATCCTTGCATAAAACCCCGGTGTAGAAAGGGTAATGGGGAAGGAAGTCAGGGCACATAGCAGGGTCCATGCAGACTGGTGTTTTCTGTGTGTACTCTGTGTGTGCTCAGTATGGAAGAGAACTACTGTATGTGCACGGCAGCCACTTTCTGTAAATACTGCTTGCAGTTGTGTGTGTCACATTGTGTGCAGGCAAAATGAATTCTTTCATTCTAAACTGAAAAAAACATTTTAAAAGTAGGTTTGTTTTTTTTTTTTAAAAAAAAGTGAAGGTACTTTTGCAAGTAACTCTTTTTTTAATTTCCTTAATTCTGTTTTCTTCTTTCTTCTTTCAGATTTCTTTAAAACATAACTTTTAGTATAACTTCAATAAAGTCTTTGAATCAATGCAATTCTTGGCAGGCTGCAAGTAGGCCAACTATTTCCAGGAAGGATGCTTTTGTTTAAAATCTTGATGCCAATTCTGTTTTACTATTGTGGTTTGTGTATCATGCAATGTTTGTTTATTGTAATGTCTGGTTGTTGTAGAGCAGCTCAGGTTACAGATACATATGTGAAAGGACATAGAGAATATTTGTGTAGAAGATACTTTTTCCTTCCATCGTGGTAACCCAGCAGAAGAATGTTTATTTGCAGTTCTCAAAGCCTGTTCGTCCTGACAGTTGCTGAAGGATTTTTTTTTTAACTGGGAAATAATTATTTTTGTGGTATTTTTGCAATCTCCTCCCCATTTCCATAATCTTTCCATTAGATAATTCTGTCAGGTGACTATTCCTTTTTCACTTGTATTTCTAGTTTCTTTACTCAAAAATAGAGGGGTATATCCGTGGTGAACCTCCCTGGGAAAGTTGGACACACATTTTTAAAAACTGCACTAAGTTAATAAAAAAGATCATTTACAAGGTTATCTAAAGAGATAAAATGACAAGCTTCCAATTCCCTAGGTAAAACCCCTTAAGTTATCCTAGTTTTGGTGTCTTGATTTAAAAACTGTTCTAAACTTATTACATTTTTAAAAGTTAGCCCTTAAGTTAGGAAATAACCCTGGTCTTCTGACGTAGCAGGACAGCTGAAATAGCAATGAGAAGCATTCTAAGATGTAAGAATGAGGTTAAAAGAAGCAGAGTATGGCTCTGATTATGAAATAAAATTTAGCATTTTGAGATTAATTTTGGTATAGCTTTGGTTTTGAAGCATTATTTTACTACTTGTTGTTTGTTTGTGACAACTTCATGTCACTTCTGAGCCATATATGTAGTTTTTGCCTGTACGTGTTCCCATGACTGTCTCTCTTCCCTAGGTCCTTTGTTCTTATCATTTAGTTATGCCTTTTAACTGAAGATATTTCAGTCCCTGTGTTATGTTATTTAGTCATCTGTCTTAAGTTCTGCCTACCTGAAGCTGTGTTCTCTGTTTCTTGCGTGGTGGTAGTCCATAGACCTCCTCCTCTTTGGCATTACTGCAGGGCAGCTTGGTCATCTGGGTAGTCCTGATTTCAGCCCTGTGATGCTCTTCTCTTTGGCCTTGGGTGCCACAATGAGACTTCAAACAAAAAACACCGAAGTCAGTCGCTAAATAGTCGCACAGGCCTTAGTGGCTGTCAGCAGTGCTGACAGGTTGATTATTGGTCAAAATTTCCCAAAGGGTACACTAAGGTAAACTGCAAAGTAGAACAGGGGTTTGTCATGCTAAAAGACTAGTTTTGCACAGAAAGAGGAGCAACTTGAGTGCTGGAGAATTTTCATGCGAGTCTCAAGAGCTTCTAGAGATGTTTCCTACAAGAAGGTATTGTTTGGTCTCTGGAAATTTGAGGGAAAGAGCTTAGTAATGCATAGGCATTTACTGAGATCAAAGCACATGTTCAGTAGTTTCAGCCACTTTATTTTGGGGTATGTGTGTGGAGGGTATCTCCATCATATCTAAATCAAATTGGTAAAATAGAAGAGTAAGAATTTACCAGTCGGAGATTTTATTCTCTCTGCTGATGAACTCTGGGTTGCAACTGGTGGTAGTGTCAAGCATGAACAAGCTACTTAAGATTTCCAGTCAGTATTGTCGAAGTATAGTTTGTCTATTTGCAGCATATTGAATCGAGCTTCCTTCCAAATGGAGGATTAATTTCTATTGTGAATACAAATGGAGGTAATATTTTCTGGGATTGCCTTACAGATGAGACAGGCCTTTCCTCCCAGGAAGATGAACTCAACTCAAACTAATAAACAGTAGTTGTTTTAATTTTAATTTTCTTTTTTTTTTTTTCAAATTGGAACAGAACCTAGGCTTAGATCCAAATTTTGTTGCTAAGTGGAGTGAAGCCAGTACAGCTTTACATATAGCTAAACCTGAACTAAAATTGAACCAAAGTGGGTTCAGTACCTTACTGCTTTCTTTGAACTCGCTTACTGATGGTTGTAAGTCCCCTTGATTGTAAGGACCTCTTGCAAGCTACTGAAAGGTGTTGCATGGTAGTATTTGAAAGGCTGAACATGTGACCTTCTTGTGGGAAGGGTCTGAGATCAATGCTGAGTTTTCTACCCAGTATGTGCTGAGGTTTTGTGTAAAGTATATTTATTTTCTAATCCTTAGTCTGGAAAGATCTTCCCTCTGAGCCAGTTGAGAACTTTACTCAGACCAAGTTGTCATCACTGTTTCTAACTTCTGTTTTGAAATAGAGTTAGTTAATAAAAAAGTTCCAGAACCTTTATTTCTTTACTGAGGACTAGAATACGATTAACAGGTGAGAAATAAAGGGCAACTTCAAATGATCTAAATATTATCATTTGCTAGCACTTCTATCCTAACTTTGGAGATTATTTTACTTCATTTGGGAAGGATTTGAATTTATGCCATCTCAGTCTTGGATCTTCCAGCTGTTAATCTCCTGGTTTTTGTGGTCTAAAAGTCAGCACAGCTACTCCCTTTATTCTTAGTACGGTCATGCAATCTGGTTATTTCCTACTAAGCACTGTCTTGACTTTCCCAGAGTGTACCTAGCAGGAGGAGAATGCAAGAAAGGAGTGTTTTGACCATAAAGAGAAGAAAAATACCATATGCTTTACAGGAAACAGGTGGTGCTGCTTTGGTATCTTAGTCTCTAAGACTTCACACAGCAAGGCTTACTTAAGGGAAGTAAGGAAATGTGGAAATCACTTGAGGAAATAAGGAAGAACATGTGTTTTGTGTCATATACGAAAGTGTTGTATTATGCAGTTAAATCATCATGTTTGTGCAATTACTAAGACAGAACAAATGTGCCAACTAGGAGTTTGGCTTATATATATGAGCAAGTGGTCATCTGAAATTGTACTGCAAAAAAAATTTGACAGCTTCTATCAGTTTTTAACATGTATTAACTGGCTAACCATGATGTGTGTGCAGTTGTGATTCTCTATTAAGCATTTTGTTCATAGAATCATAGAACAGTTTGGGTTGGAAGGGACACTTAAAGGTTATCTATTAAAATAGTCCACAACCTCTGCAATGAGCCGAGACATCTTCAACTCGAGCTGGTTGCTCAGAGCCCTGTACAACCTGATCTTTAATGTTTACAGGGGTGGGGCTTCTGCCACCTCTCCAGGCAACCTGTTCCACAGTTTCACCACTGTCATTGTAAAAAATTTGTTCCTTATACCTACTTGAAATTTACACTCTGTTAGTTTAAAATTCCATTGGGACATTGAGCTGTTGACCAATACCCTACCCTCTGTATACGAATATCCAACCAGTTCCTGATCCACTCATCAAAGATATGTCTCTCAATATAGGGACAAGGGCAGTCTGGGGGACCATGTCAAAGCCTTACAAAAGCATCTATAAATGACATCCATAGGTCTTCTTTTGTCCACTGATGTACTCACCCCATCATAGAAGGCAGCTAGGTTGGTCAGGCAGGACTTGCCTTGGTGAAGCCACACTGACTGTCTCAAATCATCTCCTTGTCCTCCATGTGCCTTAGTATGGCTTCTAGGAAGATCTGTTCGTGACTTCCCTTCCACAGAGATGAGGCTGACAGGGCACTAGTTCCCAGAGTCCTCCTCTTTATCCTTTTTAAAAAAGGATGCAATATTTAGGTCTGTAGATAATGCCCTCCCTTGTAGTTGCAGTTCTGTAGTATGACATTAAAAAATGTCCATAAGCCAAGGCAATGAATGTGTTTTAAATATCTTGTGGGAGCTAAGTATTTCCTGATGGTTTGCAGAGTGCCACTGTACCAGCACATTAAGGAATAGATTTTGAAAAGCTTTGTGATGAAATTGCGGGTCAGATCTTCGAAAATGATGCAATTCCTTTATTCTTAAATCAAATAACCATCTGCTTGGGAAAGTGATTGTGCTCTGAAGAGTTTATTTTCTTTCTTGAAATACATTTAGCAGATGGTTCAAGTGAATGACTTTGTGCAGACTTTTGTTTTGTAGGTGCTTTTACTGTCCTTTCACGCAAAAAATCTAGTTGAGTGTAATTCAGCCAAACTCAGCTCTTATGCATCATTCTTCTCAGTATCTATGGGCTTATATAGATTCTTAGTACTTTGTCACTACTATGAGTATAATGCAAACTCCATTTCTAGTGTGGATACAGTTATAGTGCAGTGAAAACATCTTGGGTAACCTAGTGTTATGTAGGCAGGGGAATAAGCCACAGAAAACGTATTTAACATTTATATCACCAGAGAAACTGTACTGGGTTAAATAAACCGACAGAACAGCATACATGTGCCTGAAACACTCATACTAGTATAAGTCTCCATTGACCTGTTCAAGGGCAGAATACCCGGAATAGATTAGTCTAGGCGGCCTCATCTCTAGAGTTTATCAGCTCCTTTTTCCACTCATGAATAAATTTCTCTGTCATTGATTTATTTCCCCTTCTCATGAATTCCAATTTTAGGTATTTAGAAACCCTAAGAATTTGGGGCATATAACTGTTAAACTTCTTAATGATAGTTAATACCTTGTGCTGTACATATTCTCGCTACATGTAGCTTTCAAGAAAGTAAGGATATTCTCTTCCTCCCTTCAGATCAGGGAGTCAGAAACTTGGTTTTGTGCAGTGACCGTTCTGTGGTGATGATGCTGGATATCTTTGCAGCCATTTGTACTGCTCTGCTGTCTTGTTGCATGCGAATGTAGTCATCTGTCTTGAGTTGACTTTCTGAACTCTACCAGAAAATGACCTATGAACTCCCTAGTCCAAGTACAGTGGTCCATAAAAGTTGTTGTTCCTTGTAATAGACAAAATGATTACGTGACTTTGGAGTGTGCAGATGTGCATGCTTATGCACAAACATACGTGCGTTTGTGTGTTGCCATACACTCAAAAATATTCTTCCTTTGGTGCCTGGTAGATCTTAAGTACAGTAGACTGTGGGAGATTAAAGTTGTATCATTGTACGATTCAGGACTCTGCAGTTGAATATTGGTGTGTGCTATATTAATTAATGGAAGGATTCTTGCTTTAGAATTGATTTCTGAATACTGTGATTGTTTCAGCTGAATCTTGTTTTTCCCTGGCTGCTTCTGTTCTGTGTTAGGTCTGTGCATGTGTCTGGCACTGAAAAGTGTTTGATCTTTTCTGTAGGTCATGCAAGATGTTTCATGTCTTTTTGTTGACTTTCGAGTATGAGTAAATAAATGATAAAATCCCCCGTGGCGTGAATTTCTTAATGTTTATGTATAGCATTGTGGTCAGTTACAATACGGCAAGCTGTGTTATGTTTCTTTAATTATAATAATCAAATATGTAACATTCATAATGAAAGGCAGACTTGTGAACTTTGTGGCAGTGCACTGGTTCTTAAAGGGACCAGAAGAGCAACAGTCTGGGGGGGGAAAAAAATAGAGTTAAAACAGAGATTCTAGGCGCGTTTGCTGAATGTGTTTTCTAGGCAATTTTTTTAAAAGTCAAGTTTACCTCGTAATTAATGGTATAACATGTGAAGGATGTTGATTTTCAGATTATATTATTAAATAAAACTTCCTTATGTATTTTGCTGACGTTATGGAGCCTATTGCAAAGCTATCCGTTTTAGGTGATCTTGCTAGGGATTCAGACATGAAGTTTAATCTTACCTCTGGCTATTGTTTTGGTCAAGAGTTTGCTTCTGTTGCAATAATGATTTTGAAAGTTTTTACATTATTTGGTCAGCAAACATTTTGACTGTATTGGAAAGTATTGCTATTAATGTTTAATTTTCCATTAAATAAAGTATAACTTCTACTAACTTTTAAATGGAAGCAGAAAAATCTTGTGGTTAGAGAACAGAAGATTAGCACAGACTTTGTCTCCAGTCTTTTTCTATTAGGTTACAACTATTCCGATTTTCTTACGCATTTTCATGGAAATAATATTTTACCAAAATTGGAGAAGTAAATGCCTCTCAGAATGACAGATGAAACCATTCCTGACTTTCCAGATACCAGCTCTTTAAACACTATCCCTTCCCTCCTCCTTTCGAGGCGTTGTGTGTTCAAAGAGAAACTTCCTGTTATGCTGCACTCAGTAAGGGTTAATACATATTGACTTCGTGACTCAATAACCATCTGCAGTGACAGATCATGTGCTTGGAGGTTTATGCTCTAAGCTCTCCAAATATCAGATAATCCTAGAACATACCAACAAGAGGTGCCATGCAGGTTTTATATTTTAATTATTTCTGTTTCTGTTGCTTATGCAGTCCATTTAGGTTTATACTGTAGCCAAAATCTCAACATCTTTGTTGTTGAAGCTTTTTTTTTTTTTGCTGTATTTCACATACTGTCTAGCTAAGTAACATCAGACTAAAACTTACACAACCTTTATGCTGTTAGGAAGTTCGTTTATGGAAAATGCATTTGTCTAGTCATTGTTTATTCCAAATCTGAGATTTATGTCAATAACTCTCCTCTAAAATTCTCTCGGGACAAACTGGTATTTAAATGTGTACAGTGCCCCTAATCTTAGGTGACATTTTTGTGTTGAAACATAGGTGGCTGATGGACTTTGTTGTTATGATCAAAAGAAAACCTATGGTAATGGGGCACTGAGCCACTGGAGATAACAGTTTATCACTTACTTAAAGCAGGTCTCGCTTTGCGCTGCAGGGCATGCGAAATATTGGTGCTGGTGCTGTCAGCTAGAGTGAAAATACACCCAAAAATGTTGATGGAGTGATTCAGGCTGTACAGTGGTCCAGAATGTAAATTCTTCTTCAAATGTGAAGCATCAGTGTAATCTAGATAATTGCATAGCGTATTCTGATCTTCCTCATCCCTATTAGATTAGAGAGAGTGCATGGTTTCCTTAGCAAAATCTTAGTGTAAGAGTTTACTGTCCAAGTGTCATGTTTTTGAGGGTGGGAATTGCATCTTGCACCTGAAAGGGAGAAAATGGTGAACTTCTAGATGAGCTTAGGACTCAGTTTTTCAGAAGAACACTTAGGAGTTAAAATCTTGCAAAACGCAGACCTTGAGGAAAAGCTAAACTGTTTTCACAGTCTTCTGCTTCACTTAATTTAGTTTTGCATATTCTAGAGTAGCCCCAGAATTGTGAATGCTTTGGAAATGTTGCAGTGAAATATTTATTTTTTTGTTCCATATTGTTTTTACTGATCGATATTAGCTGGATGGAGAATAAAGGAGGTTGCCTTGTAAATATGTACCCTTTAAAGTTGTTTAAAAAACCCAAAAGTACTTAGATGTCTCTGATACTGCAGGAAGACAAGATGTGTGTAGCTTGACAAAGTGATGTTTAACTGAGAAATAGGTCCAGTGGGCAGTCTAGGCCTCTGGAGACCAGAGTTCAGCTCTTGTTTAACTGTAGATTTCTTGTATGACTTTCTGGCAAGTCATTTAGTCTAGCTTATGCCTTTGGGAGTATCCCATTTTACAGATGGGGAACTGTCTCAGAAGGGTGTTGAAAATAAAATCCATTAATGACTGTGAAACTATATAAATGCCTTCAATATGCTGAAACTTGGCCATCGTTTCAACGTGGGTTTTTTCCTCTGAAAGTATGCCTGGTTTTATGGATTATTGCCTTTTGTTCCCTGAAAGAGCTACTAATATGCTTTATTCATGGCTGGAGTTTTTCAGGATCTGTGTTCCTTTCCAGCAATCATTGTACTCATCTCAAAGCACTGTCACATAAGGATTATTTTAGCAATATGGAAGTTGTTTAAAGTATCTTTACAATTAATCTTCCTGCAACTACTAAAACTCTGTATTTTAACAAAACTCACAGCAAGAGTACGGGTCACTAACAGGATAAAACGCTTTGGTGATCAAACATTTTGCTAAATGACAGTTGTTACATATTTTGTTGCGTATGGACAATGTGATGTGTATGTTGGAAGCATATATTTTGCAGTGTGTCTTGCTTACAGCAGAGCTGCTCTTCTAGCAACTCCTCTGTCCTGTCCCTGGTTTGCATCTTGCCTTATTCCTGTTTTCCTTTTGAACAGTCATGTCTTTTTAGCCATCTTCTCATAGTGTCTCTCTGCATGTATAAATACTTGGCTGCATTCAGAGAGAAGTATTTTTAGTCAAAGAGAAGGCTCAGAATCAGAACTCCCGTGATCAGACTATTTCTGTTGCATTCAAGGATGTCTGTTATATTCCACTGAATTTGGCCGGTCTTCTGTTGCTGGTTACATTATGTCTAAGGGCATTTTACATGCGGTAACTTTCAGGGCATTCAGTGGAAAATCCATGGAAATGTTAGGTTGTGCTGTATGCATCTTTTATTATTTAAAAAATTACATGGCATGGACTCACTTTCTTTCAAGTGTAGTTTCATGTGCAGATTGAATGAAAAGGCATGCAGCTTATATTCTAGTAATCTTGACTGGTTTAGACCTATTTATACCATTGTGTTTCTAGGCATTAAATTAGAAATGTTTTATGCAAAATTACGTATGAATCAGTCCTTTTTATTCTGTACTTGCTTTGATACATGAAAGACCTGAGATCAAAAGAAGGATACATATCAGTTTAGGGATTCTGCTTTTTGGAGGGTGCTCTTTTTATATGTAAGGTCAGCTGAGGCAGCTGAGCTGCTGACTTCTGGCAAAACTACTAATTCATGTGACTGATGAAGCTGTCCAGCATAGGCACTCACTGGAATTAAACATGGCTATTTTGTAAATTTAAAAATAAGAATGCGTCTTTTTTTAAATTCTTATTTAAAAATAAGAATGCGTAAATTTAAAAACAGAATGCGTCTGTTTCATTCCCATTGATATTACAATATTTTAAGAGTGAAGTATACTTTCTTTCTAAAAGACAATCCCTTTTATAACTAGCTCATTCTGCTTAGAATGTCATCAAAAATTCCAAACCAAGATTGGTAAGCAGCATTTCTAATAAATTTTATATGAGAACAGCCCACTTGATGGGTACTGAAAACTTAGAATCAGTGCTCCAGTCTTTTTCCTGAGTTGCTTCCAATGCTGCTTGTACCTAAAAGGGCAGAAGAGAGATTTTGTGATTGGGATAACCAACTGCTTCAGATGCCTTATTCTTCTGAGGGAGGGTGTTGAGGTTTCATGTGTGTGTGTGTGCACACTGTGGTTTGAACTACATAGTGTTTTGCTGAAAGCTTAACCAAACAATATAGTGCTGATACAAACAGAGCATTAAACATGCCTGTCTTTAATACAGCCATCTGTTGAGTGCTATAGCAGGTTTTCAAAAGCCTCTTTCAGCATAGACATCAAAGTCTATTCATGCACCTGTGCCTCTGATCTTCTAATATTTTTTTATTTGAAAACTGCAAAGGGAAAGGAGCAGTATTTCAGAACCAGTAGCTTTATTTAAAAACAACCCCTCCCAACTCATGCTGCCAGTTCAGAAATCGTTAAAAATGTCTTTACTTATTATTCAATACTTTATTTATGGAAAAACACTCAACCACGCTTTCATTTTCCTCTCCTCTGAGTAACCCCTGGCCTTGCTAACACCTATTTCCTGCCTCATCTATTTACAGTACAGCTGCTGAGATAATTTTCTTGATCTATTGGTCCGATGACATCAGCCAGACCTGTGAACTCCTCTACTGGCTTGCTTTTGAATGGCATAGAATTGTTTTCGTGAGGGAGGAGCTTGCATCACCCCAATGCATTCAGCAGCTGTGGCCCAAAAGAGGGAAGCATCAGAGGTGCTCTTCTTGTAAAGGTCTTCTCTGGTGGTGAGAGAATCCTGGGGACAAAAAAGGTGGCCTTGTGAACATGCCTGGTGAACGCAGACAGGCACAGACTAGCATAGCCCAGATGTTTTGGCATCTCCTTCCTTTCCTCATTTACTTGCTGATTTGCAAAGCCTAGCAGATTGGTCTCCCAAGTTATCTGTGTGAATTGGTGATCTCCTGGTTATCATCTTATTCTGGCTGAGCACCATACCCTGATGTCGCTTGTGATTCAGGAGGCAGCTGGGTGTTGTCCGCTGATGTGGGCGAGGCCGGCCCACCTTCCCCTGTTGTGGCAGAGCGAAGCGACGTGGCACTGGAGGAGGAGAGCTATGGTGGGCTGAGAGGAGAGGTAGCCTTTCACAGCCACAAGCACCACGTGCGATTGAAAAGTCAGGAAAGCTCTGAGGGTGCTGCCCATGGTGAGCAGGGCTTGGCTGGACTTCGGTGCTGAGGCACGTTCTCTTCTTGCCCTGCATCCTGTCAGTCTGGCACTGAGAAGGACCTATAATCTCGCTGCTTATCTATTTCGGGAAAGAAGGGCCTTTTGGGGGCACATCTACTTTTCCTGTTTTCTCTCCTGGTTTGGTACATGGCAGTCTTGGTCTCATCCCTGGAGGTGTTTAAAAGACAGGCAGATGAAGTGCTTAGGGATATGCTTTAGTAGTGAACAGGTACGGTTGGAATTGATGATCTCAAAAGTCTTTTTCAACCTAGAGATTCTGTGATTCTATATCAGGAAAGGGTCTTCATCCATAGGGTGGTGGAGCGCTAGAACAGGCTCCCCAGGGAAGCAGTCATGGCACCAAGCCTGACAATATTCAAGAAGCATTTGGACAACACCCTCAGACACACATGGTGTGCCCTGTGCAGGGACAGAAGTTGAACTCAATGATCCTTGGTGGATCTCTTCCAATTTACGACAGACCCAACAGACCCCAGTGGCCCTGCCCAGCCCCAGGGCTGCCCTCAACGTGTCCATGTCTCGGCCCTCCTCTCAGCACCCCCAGGTCGTCAGCACCTGTCCCTGCAATGCCACAGCAGGGCTGGTCTCCAGCTTCCCATGATCCTTACTGGTGGCCTCATCTTGCTCCCATTGCTAGGGAGGTGCCCAGGCCTGGGGCTGCCCCAGTATCCACCAGCTGCTCACTTGTGGCTGAGATGGTGGGACACAGGATGGACCCAGGCAGACAAAGCCCCTAGAGACACTCTGCCAGCAGGCATGTAATTTTATCTGCGTGCTTTACTTACTATACTTTTAATCTATTTTAGTATTAATGTACACCGCGTTGCTTTACATGGTCTCTGAAATTGTGTGACAACTGCTATGTGACAGTAGGAGCTATGGATTACAAAGTGTTTTACTGGCAGTTTTATTTTTAAGGCAAATTTAAGAATTTTATAAATTTACTGTAGTGTGTGGAGCACCATTAAGGTACTCAAATCCAGCAGTATTTAGAGTTGCTGATGAAATGTGTGGTAAAATACAGGAGGATTTGTAATGAGCTCTTCAACACGATGCCTAAACTTAGTTTATTCCCGCAGCCCACGAGACCTTGAAGTACTGCAGCTTGATACCAAGCACTTGTATTTCATGCTGAGAGAAGGTGATCTACACAAGAGCAAAAACTCCTTAAAATCTACCAAGCTACCAGAATGGTGCAGAAACAAACAGATTTTGTGTTTCAGAGAAAAAGGATAAAGCATGTATTTCTTTCTCTTACAAAAGAGCAATAAAGCATGTATTTCTTTCTTACAAAGAGGGTATTATAAACACGTGTTAACTGGCCGTACAAGCTGTGTGTTCATTTCCCCCATTCAGTGACCAGAGCTGTTCTGTCTCGCCGAGGTCTGAATAGGTCATAGTGTTGTTTTTCGCATTTGCATAGCTGGGCTCAGTATTAATTACAGTAAAAAAGTTATTTGATATGACCACGTTTTAATTTTCTTCCTTGTCTCTTTGGAAATACTGGCATAAACATATGGCAGAAAAATGCTTTAAATACTTGATTTGTAAGATTCACTGGGTTCAATTTTTCCAAGTGTTAATTTTTTACTTCAGGGAAGGTGCAGGGTCCTCAACAGCTCGTTGCAAAAGGAGACTCTGTTGGTAGTGAACTGTAGACCTGCCCATGTGTCTTACCTGAACCTTGGCTTCACACGTTTTGGAAACTTCTTTTGTTTCCTACATGTACAGTCACTTGCTTCGTGAGCCATTCTTAAGTTTTCTTCTAATTCTCTTCTTAATTGCAGATTGACTTGGAGCCAGAAGGGAGAGTGTATGTCATCATAGACCTTTCAGGATCGTCAGGTGAAGGTAGGGACTTTCAATATTTTATTGTGTTCTCTCATGACTGAAATCTTCCAAGGGCCTTTGCAATGGAAGTATTAGAGGAGGTGCTGGGCCAATATCCTCTTTAATCTGTATGAGCTCAAGATAAAGTGAACTCATTTTGATGTATCTGCCAATAAGTCAATGAGCAGTTGCAGTTTACCTTAACATGTTAATCACTGATTGTAACAGTACTAGCTAAAAGGAGAGTAATGAAATAAGAATAGTTTAGTGATATTAATTTCCAGAAGAAACTTCCTGATTCTTATTATTGCAAGAATGCTAACCATTATGTAGCTAGAAGTGATAAAAATGTCAAAGTTAGGGAGAAGAGTTTATTTGCTTTTTAAATTTTCCTAATATTTGATATCTTTCCACTAAATATTTTCTCTTTCAAGTAGAGTAGTGACCAAAACATTGTAATGGTAAGAGGTGTTTTCATTTTTATGACACAACACTTACATGTTGGGAAAAAAAATGAAGAAAGATGGAAGAGAAATATTTATTAAATTCTTAAGATATTTTTCTGCTGTTAAGTGGGAACAGAGACAGGTCATGGATGGTAGGAATAAGAAAATTTATGAAGAAGCAAATCTGTGTATCTTAGTCATGCTCTTGATGACAGCCCAGCCTCCTGAAGTGGTTTGGGTGGCTGGTTTGAGTTTGATTATTTTAATTCATTTTCACTTATCAGCTTTCCCCAGTAGCTCATAGCACTCAGCTAAATGAGGTTATTGTTGGTTCACAGTACATAAAGAAGATCCGCATAAACCCTGACATGATCTGAAACAGAATATGCTATGAAAAGGAATTTTGCCTGGTGCAGTTGAGAAACAGTGGAAGAATGCATTCATATTTTGTGCTTCGTAATGAATTGCTGAGCTCTGACCAATTACTAGCAATAGTTTGCAAAAACAGGTATTGCTTTAAGTCTAGAATTTTAAAAACAAAGCAAACTGTTATTTAAATGTCATCTTATAGCCACATTTGATACCCATGTAAGATATGCTCTACCTTTTTTTCTTTCTGCATATTGAAGAAAAAAGCAGTTTAGTAGTAGTTTCCACATACCTTGCTGATTGGTATGCCAGTGATGGAACTAAAATGTGGTTAAAGGCATTGGTGTGGCTCTGTCATTGAGCAAGTAGATGCTCTTCCAATCTTTCATTGATAGTTAATTGATACTCAGATTAGCATGTTACTATTCTATGACAAGATGCTTTCAGGTCTGTCAGACTGTCAAAGGGCAGGGAGAATCGTGTTATGTTGTTCTTCAAAAGTTCTTTAAAACTCCTTAACCTTTTATACAGGAAAAGAGAAAAAGGCTGTGGTAGTGTCTTCTATCTTATCTGGAGCAATACGCTGTGACATTTGAAAGGTGCTTGGAAAGAAATTTGAAGAACTAGACTTTGTGTTGTTGTATTAGCGTTGAAGAGGAGCACTCAAATTGGAAATAAGCCACTGAGGGAAAACAGCTTATGAATTGCTGCCTTATGGGAAGCCCTTGGGAAGACCAAGAGGCTTTAGTTAGGGTGAATTTGATAGAATGCTGGAGAAGTTGGTGTGCCTACAAAATAAAATAGAACTCTTATAGTTTTAGAGCTTTCCCATATAACTAAATAACCATGGAAAAGTGTCGTGTTAGAAGTATTGCACAATTCTCTAGGAAAGTTTTCCTCACAAGGGAAATTGAGCTGTTTGTATAACAGTTCGTAAACTGGTTTTTATGATGTTTTGTTATGATTTTATGAAACCCTTTTTTTAGACTGCTTGATTAGAGATGAGTCCTAGCTAATTTTGGATGAATCTCTTCTCACTTCAGCTGTCTTAGTATAACATAACTGTATGATTCCTTCTGTAGTAACAGAAACACTTAACCCACACAGAAGTTAACTTACTCTGTGTGCTTCAAAAATGCCTGTTTAGTTTGATCTATGTATATATACGCATATAAATATTCATGTAAATAGAATACACCCGATATGTATTTTATGCATTTCAGTGGGGCAGTTCACTGTAGTTGATCTATATTCATTGACTATGAAAGAAACATAAGATTAAGGTTAGACTAAATGCATTAATTTTGGGTGGCTGGGGTTGGTTGAGGTAGTTGCTACTCTTGACCTAGTTTGTTAACCAGGACCTTGTTTTTGAACTCCAGTTTTCATTGTGAACAGCAGGAGAGTACGTAGCTTTCTTTTCATGCTATGCAAATGGGTATTTCTATTTCTCTTGGATTCTGGAGGGGAAAAAAATTGGCAATCTGTGCAAATAAAAATACCTGTAGCAACAATTCTAACTGGAAGAAGCAATCATGGTGCATCTTTCTTTGTTAGTAGGGCTTTTTTTTTTTTTAAAAAAAAAGCAATTAAAAAAATATCAGCCATTGTGATGTAGTATATAATTGCAAACCAGTATTGTCTTGTAATTCCATGTACTGAAATTTGAACTTGTGTCTTCCATGTGATATATGCAGGCTTCTAATTATCAGCAATCAATAATGTAAGTTCAGTTATTTGACACTTCTAAAAAGTTTTTCAGATAGATATCCAAATTCGGTTTTGTTACAATTGATTTGAGATTAGTTGAATAAACTAATAAGGACAAGGTGTTTAAAAGTGCCTCTAAGAAGCAAAAGTCTTAATTTTGCAAGTGATAATTTGCTATATAAATTGAACTTTTACATATGAAATCCTAAGTGATGGATAAAGAAGAAACATTTTCATAAGCAGTAAATTTGTAATAGTTTTACTAAGTTTTTACCTAATATTGACGCAAGATGTTGTTACCATATACCTCTTAGAATGCAATTGTCCCTTAGTCTTGGCCGCCAGATTGCTTATCCCTCTGCACTATTTGCACTTGCATCGCAAAACAATGAAACCAGTTCATTGTTATAAGCTGACTTCCTCAACAAAAGTACGCAATTTCTCTTCCTCCTTCCACCTCCTCTAAACTGAATTATTCATGGACTTTCATCACTTGTGTGGCTTAGGTTTACGGGACAGTTGGAAATATGGCATATTACAAAAGGAGGTAAAGAGTACTGCCTCTCCTTGTTGCATTGAGACAGACTTGTTGAGAGCCATCCTTAGATATCAATATCAACATCTGTCAGGTACTTTTATGTTGAACTGTAGAAAGAAGGGTTGAGTTGCTCAGTTTGCTGCTTGCAGTTTTTCTCCCTTTCTAAAAACGAGAAACAAATCTATGGGGCTGTACAGAGCTGTGCCAGCTCTCTGCTGTTTCCAGTATTGTGACATTTCTTTCAGAAGCTGCCTGAAGGAGAAGCTCTGCTTCTCCAGCAGCAGCAGGGCACTTGTGAGAGGGCAGACTGGAGAGCCCAGGACTTTAGATTGATCTCCACTGAATATCTTGTGTCACTGCCAAACCTCACGTGGATTGTTCATATCTCAAGGTGTTTGGGTTTGATCTGAAAACAAATTCATTTTCTAGATCTTGCTTCCATTCAATTCTAGTCTTTGAAACAGGAAAAGGTTGGAAAACACAAATGCTAAACTCTGAGAAGAGGAAGCAAAGTACATAAAAAAACCCTTACAACAGAAAACCTAACAGAAACGTTTTTATTGTTGCCCTTTTTACAGTAATACTGTTTTGGAGCTTGCATGTGTGTTCTGAATGCTTGTTTTGCACTGAGAGCGAGGGTTTTAGCAATTTTTTGTGAATTTTGTAGTAGGAACTGTGTGGCCCACATGCTGAAACGAAAAG
The DNA here is from genome assembly GCF_017976375.1 of Cuculus canorus. NCBI lineage: Eukaryota > Metazoa > Chordata > Aves > Cuculiformes > Cuculidae > Cuculus > Cuculus canorus. The sequence goes on from NC_071403.1 coordinate 100,624,549, forward strand.
AACCTGGTGAACAGTTTGTCACACAGAAAGTGATGTTCTCAAAAGTCAGGATTTAAATTTTTCTGCTAAAATTTGAACATTCTTATGCTGTACTTTCAAAACTGCAACAGTTCATTGGTAAAATTTTATTTATAAAATATTTGTCTATTATTTTGGTACTTCTGTTGGATTTTTAAAGTGTTGACTGATAACTGCTCACTCAGAACTTCAAGATATAGCTTAAAAACAAATCACTTTGGTTAGACAAAAAATTGGAGCATCTATAAACTTGATACAGCATCCAGTAGTTTTAGTTGGATTTTTTTTTTAGCTAACTTCATTGAGCCATGTACTGTGCCATATGCAAGCACATAGGATTTCTAAGAATAAATGTTTCTGGTAACTTGCTTTTGGGAGACCGTTCAAAATGTGGGTGATTGTTGTTACTCTGCCAGAATATTTTGTCAGACTTGCAAAGCCTGTAATCAGTCAGTTCTGCTGTTAACCAAACATCTGGTGACTCCACTATGTACGCGCAGTTATAAGAAAAACAAGATTTATAGTAGACTGATTTATAGTAGATTTATGGTAGACTTAGCATACGTATTCTGTTACTTCACAAACTGGATCTATTGATTGCATGGGTATTTAGTCTCCTGTCTTCAACTTGTGCCAGAGATTTGGAGAAAGGTGTGTCTGTTATCAGTCTTTGGATGAGCAGGAGTCGTGCTGTCTTATTCATTTCTTCAGTGTTACTTGTTGTCTGAGGTCTTACTGATTTTTGTATATTAATCCAGTGTTGCTGTAGAATATGTATTATCCACAGACTGAAGTGCACTCCTTGGCCACTTTATTGACATGCTTTGGCAGTATTTTTTAATGTGTTTTAGTGCATATAGAATTTTGTAAGTAAAGTTTTTTGAATTATTTCAGAAATATCTAAGAGAAACAGTGTTGCTAATCAAAATCCAAATACAGGATGAAAGTTTAAAGTATAACTGATATGATGACACAGTGATTTAATTTATAAACTGGCATAACAGATGGCCATCAACTGCGTAAGAGAGGTAAATTGCCTCAGGAATGATTAAAACCATTTTCAACAAAGTCAGTTTTATATAGGCTGAAGGACAGATGCTACTGTATTTAAAAGCTGTTGACCTCCTTGCTCCACTTGTCATTGTAGATTTCTCCTTTCTTTGGAATTATTGGTTTATGTGTGACACAAATATATAGAGTTTCTAATGGTAACTTTCTACCAACTTACAAATTAAGTTACCATTTGCAATATGTCAGTATTGAATCAACTGTAGCATGACTTCAGAATGACTGTGACGCATTGGGATTTCTTTAAGCCCTGTTTATTATAGGTAATGTAATAAAAAATTAAGAACTGTTCAAAACTCTTTCTGTGTACTGCGTTCAATCATTTGTAATGATTATGATTGTTAGATGTCTCAATTTACATTATACGACTGTCTTTATATGTAATTACAGATTCCATATTTTAGAGTGAGCAGTTGAATTGCAATAAATCACTACAGCTTAAGGTGATATTTAACTTTAAAGCCTGATAGCTGAAGTCGTGGCAGTATTTTGTGAATGCAAAACATTTTGTTTAGGTTTGTTATTTGGTCTTTTGCATTGAAATGTCTAAAGAAGAAATCCTTAGACTTCTGACTACATCAGGTTATGTATTTAAATCAAATTGCATGAGTTTTAGAAGAAGTTTCTCAGTTCTTGTTAGCTCATTTAGTTGAAGGCTCTCAGTTTATCAAATACAATTATTACTGATTGGTGTACATCTGTGATCACTGCAGGGGCATTGGACTAGATGACTTTTAAAGGTCCCTTCCAACTCGTACTATTCTATGATTCAGTTGTGGCAGTAGTTCTGCAAGAAAAAAGGAAAATAGTGTCAATGGAAGTAGGGTATGTTTCTTAATGCCATTTTTGTCTCGTACTAGATAAATCTATAACATAGATACAACATTTTAATCACAATACCCACAGAATTTGTTCCAGGCATCCAACTTCGGCAGAATCAATACAGTAAGAAAAAATTATTTCTATTCCTTGCTACAGCATCCTTTTGCAAAGATCTGCTAGCAGAAAATGCACCACAGGTTGAAAACTATCTCTACAATTCCTAATAGATCCATTTGTCAGGGCTTTTGTTCCTTAGGGTATTTTGTAGTTGTCATTGTCGTTGTCATCATCATCATGATCATTAATTATGCTTCTTATGCTATATGGACCCAGAAAAGGAGATCTGCTTATGCTCAGCACTCTCTGAACAGAGAAGAGCAGAAGGTACTTACCCAGAAATATCAAAGTCTGAATTACATTCACCCAGGAGATAGTCTTTTTCCTTGGTGGTTTCGTGAATTTGCCTTAGTGAAGAGCAGTGTTTTCTTTCACTAATGCCTTTGGATTTTTTGTTTGTTTGGAGTTTTTTTTGTTTGGTGGGGTTTTTTTTGTTTGTGGGGGTTTTTTTTGTGTGTTTCTTTTTGATATCTCTATTGCTGTTTTGAGCCATTTGTGGTGCTGTTGAAAGATTCATCAGGCAAACCATGAAATAGCTTCTGGTAGCCATCAGCTGCTGATCTAAGGGTGTTGAACATGCTGTGAGAGAAGGCTTGTGTTAATTTAGGATTTCTGGTATATGACTAGGTCAATAGACCTCAGCTGAATATTATTCCAGTAGGTGGAGAGCAGTTCGCCTCTTCCATGAAACTTTTATCAGTTTTTTAGAAGGTACATATTGTTCATTCCCACTGATACATCTCTTCCATCAGGATGTATCTCTAGCTCATCTTTTCTCCTTTTCCTAGGAGTAGCATCTCTCTCTAAAGGAAAGTTTCACGTTGGTCACCAGCTTTTCATTGCGATTAATCACATTTTAAGATTTTAACACAGGAGTAGATCATTTTTGTGTATTCCCTCTGTGCTGATTTTACCACTTGTTTACTAAGGTTTCCTATTTTCTAGATTGTTTTTTTCTTTTTCTTTCTTGTTTTATTTTTTTTTTTTTTTTTGAAGCAAAAGGATGAAGAACCAATAGTATAACAACCCATAACCTATGCTTTCATGGTAAACACATGGAAGAGAAGAATCACAAAATCTCTTAATGGATTCACTGCAGAGACGACCTTATAATCTTATTTTGCAACCTAAAATTTGATTGAGCATTCAACACATACACGCGTCTTATCTTCCTCTGTATTTTAATGTCCAAGAGGTGGATGATGTGTTGGAAATGACTTAGGAAGAGCCGTATAGAGTCAAGGTGGAGTCAGAGTGTGCTACCCTCAGATTGGCTCAAAGAAACATCTGCAGCTTCTCCAGAGCTGTAGGTGGAGTGAAAGGGAGCTACATGAATGCATCTGTTGTAGCATTGGGGCAGGCAGTTTTCCAGGGATAAAATTTAAAGTATCTGTGAAGTGAAAGATGCCGCTCGATGCTTGGGAAGCTGTTTACCAAGACTTAGCAAGCCACATGAACGTGATATTTTTAGACTCAGGTCTGTACCTTTTTCTGAGAGTTAAAATAAGCTTAAACTATCTGAAAAGGACAATGCTGAACTGGCATACCTGACTGAATAATTTCTGTCTTCAACCATTTGACTGGGGTACATTTATGAGTTAGAGCTCTTTCACAAACTAAAGCTCTTGGGAATATTTGAGGAAGATACAGTTTGAAGTGTCCATGTTGTAGAGCTTTTCTGCTTCATAATGTAAAGCAAAAATCCAGTCAGAGAAACTAGGCATACATTTGTATGGACTCTCCTTCTTCTGAAGGCCTAATCTCATGTTTCTATTCATAGCTTTGGTAAGGGTAGGATACTACACTAGCTTTTCAGTTTTCCTTCTGTAGGCTTCCTTGCTTTAACAGAACAACAGAAAGCAGTGGTGTGGACTGACTTTGAATGTAACTGGAATCTTTCTTTTCAAAACTCATTATGCAGTGTATCAGTTGAGAAACTGTTGCATTTTGAGCTTTGGTTTTATGTATGTAGGATTTAGGGAATTATTTTCCCCCCTTCAGCACTCATTCAAACAACTAATGAGGAAAACCAGCAAATTTGAGCAAATAAGCTTAAACTGATTTGCAAAGTTTTCTTGATGTGCTATGCCTTCATTTTCTCCTCTTAGGAGGGATAATTCGAGACAATTACAAATATGTCTTTTCTCTTGGGTCTTATTTGGTTTAATCTTAAAATACCTCTGTGCTGAAGTGTGGATGTTTATTACAAAATTATTTTTTTTCTAGTTTTCTTTCTTTCTCTTCTTGGAACTGGTAATCTATTTTATGACTGTGTTTACAACTGGAAGAAATCTTTGCCCATTCGCTTCTTGAGCGTCTGGGTGTTTTTTTTTCATTTAAAAATAAACCAATATGGACACTTGAGGTTGTTATACATATATTGCATATATGTCTCAGCCAGACAACTTTTCCATATCTCAAGTGAAGAACTTTAAATAAATTTTGCATGATGTATTAGAATAAGTTATTGTCAGTAGATATCTGTAACTTATCTCACTCTGGTGCGTGTTTACTTCTTGATGTGGTAGGTCATGTCTTCCTCCTGAGACAAAAATTTGCCTTTTGGTAACATGGATCTGAAAGCAGATGCCTGCATGGTGTGACCTGAAAGACAGTAACTATAAAGCCTAAAAGGAGCTGTGGAATAACGAGTATGAGAGTCCACGATAAGTTCTTGCTCTTGCAGGTTAACACTGACTTCAGTAATGGCACAGGCATTTGGTTGGGGAAATGAACCTCGCAGCCTAACTGTTCAAACCCCTAATTCTTTTTAAAGGTATTGGTCCAAATGCAAATCAGTACTTGGTGACAATTCAGTCTCTTGGTGCATGATCCTTTGAAACTGCACTGCTCAGGGAAGAGGTTCTCCAAAGGGTGCTTATGTAATTTTGACATAGTGTGGCAAATGCCTTTGTAATGAACATCTCTCGGTAGATTTATAGCTGTTCCTTGGATTATATCCAGTTAGTTGATGGAACATCTGGTAAGCATTGTGTGTTCGTAATAAGCCCTTACTGTATAAAGCTGGCTCAAGCTTTTCAGGCAAAGATCGATGACCTTTTCTTGGCAGGCTTCTAGCTGTTTGCCAAAACAAGTGCTTCACAGGGAGCAAGACACTAGTAGAGGAATTGGTTTAAAGGCGCCTTTGTGTTGCACTGTAAGAGTTTGTACTTGTTTAAAGAAAATTGCATGAGACTGCAATAGAAAAGTAATGAAACTCATATACATATCGTGTTCCAGACGTGTTCCTCTCCATTCATGTAGTAAAAGCTCTGATTTCCATATGTTGGTTTTTTCCCTAACAAAATTGAGCAAGTCCTCTGGAATCAGCATGTTTAATTTTACCACTGCACATACCTAGTGTGTGTTTTGAAAACAACTGGAGAACAGTATCAAATTTTAAACTATAGTGGTGTTTTCATGTGTAAGTGAAGCATGAACTCGTAATAAGATTTGAAATAGAAATACGTTTGGAAATCTGTATGTGGCTTACTATTTCATAATAGAAGGCACAACATCAACTAATCCGATGCTTGTTGTATAGAATGATATGATGTGAAAAATACATCTAATATTATCGTTTGCATATGTTTGTTTTGTTGTATTTTGGAAAGTACATAACCTATACAATGTTATGATTTGTTAATGTTTTGCTCTATGCTTTTGTTGTTGCGGTGATGTGCTCTGAATCATTCCTTTCCCTCTTTACCCATATGCTCCCCAACAGTAGTCAAGTCTGTTTATTGTTAGTATCATTGAGGAAAAAGTCTTTGTATAGTCTATTTTGATTAATTGACTAGGGGGTGAATAGATGAGGTAACACATAGATTAAAGATCGGTCTAGCCATGTTCCTGACCATTCCGTGTACTAGTGAGGTTGTGAAAATTTTGGAAGCAGTGTCTCTTTTGAACTTAATTAACCAGATGTTTACTGTCTTCAACAAAGCCTAAAAATCTACTTCTATTTTTAAAGTGAGTTCTACATTAATGTAAGCAGCTGGAGTCTCAAAAACTATGTATTTTTTTGATTATAATCTTGAAAGGCTAAGAATTTGGGTACAGTTGGAAACAGAAGTCGGTTTAGGAAAGCTCTTTCTTTGTAGAGGCTTAAAATCTGCTTACAGTTGCATATATATATTCCAAGAATCCATTGAAATAAGTGTAAAAAGAAGTATTGTAATATATTAACTAGAGATAAATAGGTTTTCCTTTTTTAAAAGCTACTTAAAAGAATCAAATAATTTAACTGAAACCTGCCATTATTATTTCTTAAGGTAAAAGCCCAAATATCAAATTACTAGACCTTTTAAAAACAATAAGCAAATGGTATAATAAGACAGTCTTATTAGTTGTGTTTGTTTGCTACAGGATCTTCAATAATTTCAGTCATTTGTACTTTCCATTTAGGAAGAGTGAACAGTAGTAAAAACCTGTGGCACATGATATAGAGTTTCAGTGAAGGTAAAACAAAGCATTTGAGAAAAATGAATAGATTAAATATTCTGCAAACCATCAAAATTTGTACTTGGTGTTATGTTTGTTTTGAGGTAATGAACTTAGAGTACAGTAAGTGTCCCATTAGAGATTAAAGATGATAGGGCAATAGAGAACATTACCCATCAGAAACCCTTATCTCTAGTGAGTGTGGCTGTCATTAAGAGGGACTCTTGGACTCTGATTTACCACTAGATGTTTGGTGGTGTTAAATGTGTGTGGGTTTTCATGCCTTTCAGTAGTAAGCCATTCTTAATACTGGTGGAGAATAAAACAAACTATAATCTCAGTATTTTATGAGTATTACTAGCTGAAGTAAATACATAGTTAACATTTTACTATAGGAATAGGTAAGAAGAGCTGCATACAAAAAAAAGCAGTGGTTCTGTCAGTCTGAAGCTTTGTTGGCAGGTTTTTCAGGTTGTATTTGCTTTTTATTTAGTCTATTTTTATAACAGCAAATGCACTCATAATTTGTAGACCTTCAGTCTGTGACAGGTTTTTAAGGCATATTGTTAACTAAATCTGTGGATTTCGCAATGGCCAATGAATGCATTGGGCCTTCATTATCCCAAGCTATAATAGTGTGGCTTTGCGTTATTTTGATTTTTTTTTTTCTTTGAAGATTCTGCTAATCATAATAGGTTCTTGGAAATGCCGCTGCAAAGGCATCTCTAGTGCCAATACTATCTTAATTCTTGTGGTACTCTCAGTATACAGTATGGTTTGTGAGACTTGCTAATGTTGCTTCTCCTTCCTCTAGCCCTGCCCTCACCTTCATGCAGATACAATTTGTCTGAAAAAAATATAAATACCCTGGTAAACTGTTGTGTGTAGTAGGAGTTACCTCTAAAATAATTAGGTCGGGCAGTTTGTTTTCCATAGGTGCCTTTATCTGTCCTTCAAAATTTACTCTTGCTTTTCTCTGCTATAGCCTTTCCATGGATACTTTCTACCTGTGGGGGGGAGGAAATTGTTTTGCCACTATAAAAGGCAGCCTCTGGATAAAAATTGACTGAGCAGTGCATGTGTGCATTGCTTGCAAGTTAGAGTTTTTAAAAGAAATCTTTGAAGAAAGCAAGGTGTAAATCCGAGGAGGAAGATCAAACCCTTTCATCATTTCTCAAAAAAGCTATACTAAGGAAGTGTCACAAGCTGAGATAGATACTTTGATTTAAACTTTGCCTAGTCTTTTTTCTTTTTTTCATGCTATTTCTTTAATGTATTCTTAAAAAAAAAGTGAACTGTATGTGATATTGGGAATAACGTAAAATGTAGATGTTAATCTACAGCAGCAGGTTTAATGGACTGCCTGATGTGGTGGACTTCCAGCTATTGCATGCAGTATAGATACTTGATTTTGACTATACTAAGGCTGGATTATATTTCTCAGAAACTATATTTCTGTAACACAATAAGCTTAAACGTTAATAAATAGCGAAGCAATATCAGTATCTAGGGCAAAATACATAAACTGAAGAAATCTGAGGATTTTTAATAACTTGAGTTTGCCCCAGCAAGGCTCCTTCCTCCCAAATAGACCCAATAGAAATCTCATTCATATTACAGTGTTGTAAAGGAGCACTGAGAAATATGCCCTTTCCACTTACTTCCCTGTTTATAATTCCCAGATCAGTACCAGGAAACTGGATCTTTCTAGTTAATTCATAAGCACATGCTTCTCTTCTTTATAAGAGTCTGTTTTCAAAAAATCTTTAAAATAGCGTTTTTTAACTTCATCCCATCATCTTAGAAGTTAGCTTTACTGTGAATGGTGCTGTTGAAAGGAAACAGTTTCCATTGCAATTCATGAATTTTCCATAGTAGATAAAAGTAACCCAGAGTATCAGTTCACCTCTATCTAAAATACTGGAAGCAGCTGTACTTCTCTCTTTTCAGAGCCATGTAATTATTTACATTTGCACAGCAATATCATGAGGCAAGAAAGAACTAGAAAGGAAGAAAGACCTTCTTTTCCCATTTAGACTTCAGCAAAATCAAACTGAGAATGTATAATTGCTTTCAGACTTCGGTTAACATGCTTGAAGATCTAGTCCAGCCTTTATTAAAAAATACCACACAGTATTTAGCTATTATGTGTCAAAGGACTGAAGCTATCCCCTTCCCTGTCTTGAAGGAGTGCCCAGTTAACAGCACCGTTCTCCTGGTAATCCTGTGCAAGGACTTTATTGGGGCTGGGTAAAAGTCAGATGACTACCATAGAATTGTCTTAGCCTATGAAGAAAGTTTCAGATGCAGAGGTCAGAATATTAAGATCAGATTTGAGGCTTTGCTTCAGTTGGTGAGTTCTTAGTTTTACAGAAATATTCCTGTGCATTTCATTTGATTAAGTAAACAAGAAATGCACCTCCAGGCATTTGATTATTATAATATTCAGAAGCAGAGATCACAAACGTTTCACTGTTTTGTAAATGTCAATGTAAGAATCATTTAAAATACATGCTGAGCAAAGGGGGGGAAAAAAGGAAGACAAAGGTCTCAGTAGCTGCAAGCGCAGTAAGTAAATTTTAAGTAGTTTTTTAATTTTTTTCCCTTCCAGTTTGTGGACTAAATATGGCTTCTTTTGTTTTGTTTTGGGTTTGTTTTGTACTTTCAAGTGCTTTGAGGAGAAGCAGAGTTAAAATTTATAAAGAATTCTAAGGTTTCCTCCAATTAATTTGTATGCATGCCATAAGTACAGCAGATTTTGCTAATATCCAGGGTGACAGATGTTTGGTTTAGAGCATTTGGTTTTCATGTGTTCATAGTTTTTGGAGTGAATAAAAATATATAGTTACTACACTGAATATGCTTCAAGAGTGGTGCAAATTTAGTACTTCAGGCAAGATAACATTATAGCTCTTATTGTATGCAATTGAATCACTGATGAACTCATTTTATAATAATGTTTTTAAGGATAGAGTTGCCTGATTACACCCCATATCTGGAGCAATTTGTACATCTGCCATCTTGACTTTGGGCAAGATTATTCTGTGTATCAACAGGCTCCTCTGGAAAATCGGCATACATCTGCCTGTTGTGCTGCAAGCTAATAAGTGGAAGTTTTCCTTGAGAGAAAGAGCTTGATAAAGACTGGGAAAAGACTTGAGATTTAGATTTAGATCTTGTTTTCAGTTGACTACCTGCTCTTCAATGAAAGGGCAGAAAGTACACTGTGTGTGATTCAATGAACCTGCAGTTATTAAGACAATTTATTCCTGTTTCAGAATCTTAAATAAACTTTTAGTTTTAGTTTGGGGGTTCCTTTTTACTGTTTTTTTTAAAGGATCCATTCTTATTAAGCTCTTTCTTGCTATCTGTTTGTAATTGTAATCAGGGAACCTCTTTTAAAATCCGTTCTGGGGACATTTTACTGAATATAGTACCTTTGTGTACAAGTGTACAAGTTCAGTTCTTAGTTATGATCAGTTTGCTACTCTCAAATCTAAAAGTAGAGTGAGTAGATTTTTCTCCTAATGTGTGATGGTGTAATGGATATCAGAATTGAACCAATAAAACCAAATCGAAGCAAAAAGATGAAGACTCTACTAATGACTTCCAGGATTTGAAGATTCAAAATCTTTAATCATGGTCGGTTTGTTTGGATTTTTTTTTTTTTTTAAATAAGGCTGTTATCCCTGGTCTGTATTAATAGAGAGCATAAGTTATGGATGCTCGGGGAAGGTCAGATATCTAACATGTATTAGATGTATTTTACTTCATTTAGTCTTCATCGGATGTAACTAATATTGTAAATGACACTTCTTGTTTTGTTAATATACTGCTTTGGAGGGTTTGATTGCGTTCACTTCAGAACAATGTATACATCGCTAGAAGTTATTTAGCAGCTCTTAGGTAGATTAAGCATTTCCCTTATCTGCTTTAGTGTTTGACTAAGCTATGTAAGGAAATAATATCTTGTTCTTCAAGTTTTTTTCCCAGATTTTTTGAGGGAAATGGAAGGAGGCTACATGCGCTCAATACTATCTTGTTTGATATCTTCTCTGAAGGACTGTGTGCTTACAGACTTTCCACCTAGGATAGCCAAGCCATTTGGCATTTTAAGATGGGAATCAGCTTTTCATGTTTCTGTTTCTTTGCAACGCCATGGTCCTCATTATTTACACATTTATAACTCTATATTGCTCCAGAAAGGCTGACTTGGAATACAAGTTATGAAATAGCATGGGTCTGTGTTTCTGTATTCTTTTCAAGCGTATCACCCATTTTCTGAGCCTCAGCTCAGAAACTCTTAGCACCAACTGGATGCATCACTTAGGTTGCTGGGAACATTGTTCGTTACAAACTGTGTGGTGACTCAGTGAAAGATTTGGAGTAGGAAATATTTCTGTGATCTTTCTTCTGTGCCAGTTTAGCTCCACATAACAAACTGCAGACAGTTTTGTAGAGTATTTGATTTCATTGGTACTGCTTTTGGAGTATAATGCCTTTAAGAATCCTGAAGTAATTTTCAAATAACCTTGTGAAAAGCTGATTGCAACTAATATTTTCAAATACATTCTACACTAGTTTCTCTGCAGTTTTAATGGGTTTTTTTCTAGGAAACAAGACTCCCTATTCCTAATTTAATATTTAGTAAGAGTAGTAGAAGTGGTTTCCATTTATTCTGTGTATGGCAGACGTACAGGCTACAAAAGTTGTATTTGACAAGTTATATCTTTTTAATTTCTCTGTCTAGACTCTTTTAACCATATAAAATATCATAGTGAAATTATTTAGTTACAAAATTCTTTTTTGAATTACAAGTACCATATGCAGATGAAATCACATTAATCATCTCTGAGTTGTATTTGCATAATAGTCTAACATTGACTCCTTCTAACAATACAGCTATGCAAACATAATCAGCATTAAAGGACTGTGTAAAAGACTTTAAAAGTGAATTGGATTTGCTCTTATATAGGTAAAACTGAAATTGTTGCAGTATTTTTGGTCTGGACAACTTTGGATAACACGAGGCATACCATATTTCTTCTACGACTGTAATGAGGCCAACCCAGTTCCACTGGAAATATTTTACATCAACAGGAGATTTGGAAGACAAAATGGAAAGAATCCAACCATCCAGTTTCTTACCTATGCTAGACAGACTAAGAGAAGAATCTGTTTTTAAACAACTGGGATCTATTTCTTCAGTTTTCTGGTATTAATGTTGAATTTTCTTTTTATTCATTGTCCTCCTATCTGTTCCTGGGAGGCATATGTCTGGTTTTTAATCAGTTAGAAAATTGAAATTTCTGTTAGCGATTACTCAGAATTAAGTTAAATAATGGTGTTCTTAAATTCACCAAGATATAAATTTTATAATTCCATTCCTATTTTTATGGCGCCCAACTAAATCTTTTCCTTCTAGTCCTTCTTCTTCAAACAAAAATTGAGGACTGGCTTGGATGGTTGGTATACAATAATCATAGATGGGCTGAGCGTGAAATATGATGTTAAAGATTAGGTAATTCTGGTTTGAAGTGGTTGTCTTTAATGTTACTCTGATACTGATATCCTTTTTTTTTAGCCATGTAATCAATAGCATTGCAGAAGGTCTTTTTTAAGAAAAAGGCACATAACCTCAGTAATTGTGAAGAAAGGAGATTGATTCATTTTATTTCTTTATAAGACATGATGTTTCTTTTATCATTTGGTTAGTGTGTATTTTTGGTAGATCCTTCTAAAGAACCCTGAGGAAAAGTTGCAGCAATTCAGCAAGTGTTCTCTTGAGACAAATATCTCTCCACAGAAGGCAATGTAGAACCAAGGCTTTTCTCCTTTTGTTCTTCAATTTCCCTAGAATGTAGCCACCTGTCTGATTTAAGTTCTTGTGAAGACCTGTCTAATACCTGTCTCTGTAGGCACGAAAGCCTTTGTCTATCGTGTGGTTCCTTGTACGGGTCTTGATTATACACGGCTCTCAGCACCAGTGCTTACAAGTAGTGTCTCGTCTTGCTCCGAACGCTGAACCAAACAAAGCTTGTTTTATGTCTTGTTACAATGGGAGGAAGTGAGCGGATGACTATTAATTGCATTGTTTGAATTTGGAGCTAAAAATCAAAGTTAAGCTTCTTTTTCTCCATGTTACTGTAAGGCTGGATTGAATTCATTATCTTGCTGACTGGCCTCTAACTGCCTTCCCTCGCTTCCTGCTGAGTGGTTTATCCCAGCCTGGAGTGTGTTGCTTCCCCTTGCACTTCCTGCCAGCTTCATGTCCAGAAGCACAGGCAGGCCAAAGTCTGAAGTCCCTGCCCAGGCAAAACTGATTCTTAGTTGGATATCGGTATTTGGAGCTGTAATTTCCTGTAAATCCTTCTTTGCCGAGATCTTTAAAGGTTGCTGTAGTTAGGATAAATAAAAGCAGAGCGGACTTTCCTCTTTGAGTTGTCTTGGAAAGGCTACTGAAATATGTAATTACCGTGGGATGAAGTCTCTATTTTGGCATGGCAGAGAAACTGTGGATGCCAATTATTTAGACTTCATTCTCAGGAAAAAAATAATTGGAAAATTGTAATATATCTATTTTGTTACATGTTTTAGGGTTACATTAGCCTGCCTGTATGTGGTAATAATAAGGTATAGAGCTGCTGATCTAAAACACCACTTCTTATACATCTGCTGTTTGAGAAGAATCCACAGAATAAACAGGATATACTCTCTTGTTAGAACACCTTTCAGATTACAAAAACAAAATTAATCTTACAGTTGAAAAGACAGAATAGTATGAAAAAAAACAGACAAAAATGGTTCTTTGGTCAAAAGGACACAAACATGCATATGTACATACAAATAAATATGTGTATTTTTGTAGTTTAAAGAAATAATTTTTAACTGAAAAACTTGTGCCTGGAAAATGTTAGCATGTTTGATACATTGCGTAAAGAAAACAAGTAGTTCCATCATGGTTTTATGAAAGACATTAATAATCAGTAATGATTGTAATGGTATTGGTAAATTTATGTTGATTTAGCATATATCCTTTTTATGTTCAAATGGCCAAGTTACTAGCAGTTTTAATTTTAGATTATTGTTTTGCCTGTTTGAATCCTTCTTAGGGATAATAAATTGTATCACTTAGCTGCAAGGTACTAAAGTACACAAAATAGCCTTTTACTAATTTGGTTGACTTTAGGTTGTCTCATCAGCGCTACTTGTTCCTGTTGTGCTGTGCTGTGGCTTCACCTAAATAGCAGTGCCAATCTCATTAATTTTGTATCTACTTGCCCCCACCATATTCGTAATCATTTCAGTGAAGAAAGACCTAAGCAGCTTATGTCTGCTATGTGTTTCTATTAAAAAAACCTCCAAAATGAGCATTTCCTTTATTTGATATTAAGTTTAAGATGTCTGCATCTCAGTATTTAAATTTGTTGCCGAAGAACAGCAGTGTTTTGGATGACAGGTTTATTTGCTTTACTTCGTGTTTCTGCTAATGGCCTAGAGTTAATTTTTATATTGCTTGTGGCAAAAGCATAGAAATAGCTTTTTGCAGCAAAACACTGTAGAGTGTTTTCAGTGTTTTATCAACATTTGTTATCTGAGGTATGAAAAAGTGGTCTGATAAACCAGTTGCAGGACAATAGGTAATGTATTTTAGAATTAAAATATTATATAAACTATAATCTTGACACCATTGTCTTACTACTCCTGCTGGTATTGTTGATGTCTGTTATATGGAAAACAGATGAGATTTCCTGCGTACAGTAATAATTGCATTTATACGGTATGTCTTATCATCATAGACTTTGTATGTTGCAGAAGCTTTACAACATCTTTAGAAGATGTGCTTTTATGTGGAGAATCTGAGGCAGAGATACTGTCATTCCTTCAGACTGGGAGGATATAGGCTAGTGGGTTGGTCATTGAATACAGGATCTGTGAAGCAGCTAATGCAAAAATGTGTTGTGACTTTGGACAAGTCATCAATTTACTCCACTTCTCAGTTCTCTGTGTGTGAACTCTGTTAAGATATAGGACTGCTAGGGATAAGATACATGCAAAACTGAATCAAGCAGATAGTGCTGCAAAGAGACTGAAGCATGTTGGTGCTGAGATCAATTCTCATGTTGCCCAAGCTACCAGGCTAAACTCAAGAGTCAGGCATTGCAAAGAAAAATGCCATAAAAAATGATACTTCTGTGTTGCATGCAACATGATGGTAGCCTTTTAAATCCTTTCAGTTAAAAAGAAAGCACTTTTCTGATTCTGGATGAAAATATCATTAGAAACTTTGATATTTCTGTGGTTTTATTTTTCTTTTTATTCAGTGTGTTATTTCACAGCCTCCAGCTCATAGCGAATGCTTTATTTTTTTGCCTTAGGTCATCAAACTAGGACGGATTTATGAGGCAGAGTTGCTTTCTGAGAGTCGAGCACTGGAGCTTGGGCTTAATTCCTAAAGGAGGGCATTAGCTATGTGCTTCCTGTTATAGTTTCACATAAAAACTGCTAAATAATATGTAACTCAAGTGCGGTAACTTTTAAATATGTGTTTCTGAATTGCATACATAGATGAGGTCAATGCACCAAATTGCTCTGTCAGATTAGAGGAAAAGCAATTGGTACAGATTCTGGTTTGCTCCCCTTCCCTTTCCGGTCAGCTACTGACAAAGGCTGAGACAAAGGTGTGGTGTGCAGGTTTGTTCCTGTAGGATCAGTGGCAGACAATATTTTCAATATTTCCATTAACACTTTGTTGCTTCAGAGACCCATAGAAACATTAGTATGTTTCACCTGTGACCTCCTTGAGAAGAAAATCAAGTTTCAGATGTAAGGTCGTGCAATGATATTGACATGGAAGTGATTCATTTAGGAGCTATTGAATTATGACTGAATCTCTTTTCAGGTTCCAGTGCTGTGATGCTTACTCGCACAGGGCAAGTGGTGACTGCTGATGTATATCAATCAGGTCCTTTATCCTATGTCTCAGCTGTGTGACACAAATAAGGAAAAAGCAGCAGCTTGATAAAAGGATGCTAATTAGGTTTTGGGTGTTTTTGTTTTTTTTTTTTTTTTTTTTTAATGTTCCACATTACAGATTTAGTGTAGGGGATTAAACCAGCCCCCTCTTGCCGAGTCTGTTATCCTTATGCTAGTAACTGTAATGTAGGATACGGACAGTGCAATTTCCACACTGCATTACTTGAGAACTCTTGGAGGAAGACAGCATTTGATTACAAAAATAGCTGAAGCATCCTCTCAAACCTTTGCAGAAGTTTGGAAATAAGCAGCATGTACACTTTTTAAGTGGTAGGAGGGTGTCCTTCCTGGACTAATGCTTAGCTCCTCTTCTGAGAGAACTTCAAACAATTAGGATTCATCCATGACACATTGTTACAATATAGTATATGTTTATAAGAGAAAACAACAAAAAGTTGTTTTAAATAATGGAGGAATTACTTTTAAATAGGAAAATCCTTGGAGGAATTTGTTTTGCTTTTGTTATTCAGAATTCATACACTGTTAATGTTTAGTTCAAAGTATTTCAGCACAATGCTTTTACCTAAACAAAGTTGAATTCATTAATAGTATAGTGAATAGATTTTGATTTGTAATTGATTAACTGTCTTGATGTGTTTACGTCAATTGAAAAATGCAATAGCACAAGCAAAAGTGCAATATTGCTCCAAGTAATTTTCCAGCCCTCTGTTTCAGTGGCTAGATGGCATTTAAGGTAACTATGCAATGTAACGGATGCTGATTTCATCCTATATTGCTGTCATGGTAATGACTAATAGTCCTGATAAAAGGCAGTTGAGCATTTGCCTAGGGCATGGAAAACTGACTCTACGGCGAACTGTACCATGATGTCAATGTTGTTTGCAATGCATGGATTCCATCATGACTCTGCGTTTGTCCCATCTTTAGATAGTTCTTGCTTTTATACAGAACTTCTCTGTTACGATTCACTCTAAAAATCTTATATCTGTGGTGATATTTTGCTGTGTTAAATTATAATTGGTACTATAGACAAAAGCAAACTCTTAAAGTGTTAAAAGAAATCTTTCTGCTTCTGATAGTGAGGGAATACTTGGGTGGCCTGTGTGAAATCACTTGGTGGTCTAGCGTTAATTTCTCATAAATACATAAAAAGCAAACTGAAAAAAAACACCCCTTTCTTATAAACAACACCCTTGGCGATACATTCAACATGGAACAAGAACTGAGCCGTGGAGGAATGAAATCCTCTGTGACCTTTGGATACAACTTCTGGAACACTGTCCACATCAGTAGGGAAAATTGCATACTGCTCACTGTTATTTTGTTACTGGATTTCAGTTTCCTTAAATCAGATACAGTTTAAAAACAGAGCTCCATCCACTGCTCATTTCTGAGCAAGTAGAAGAAATCAACCATGGAAAGTTGTCTTTGGATACTTAATTCCTTGAAGAGTAATTTCACTGTGTCTTACCTTTAGGCAAGCAATATATTTAACATTTACAAGATTTCTTTCGTTAGCCCTTACTATTGGTAACTGTTGGTAAATCTTCTGTGACTTTTGATTCTGCATGTGAGATTGTATGTTTGCAGTTCAGAGTGCTGTTCACTGTCACATGAAAGAAGGAAAGGGAACGAAGGTAACACAGAACTCTACTCACACTGCCTCCTGTTGGGTGTGGCTGAGGAAATCCACATGCTGGTTGACTGGAGCCAAATATATAAATTAGTTTCTTGGCGTGTTACTTGAAAACTCTTATACACAGCACCGTTAGATTTTAGCCAATATAAATATAATAAATAAAAAATATAAATATAATAAACATAATAAATAAAAATATTATAAATATAAATAATGTATTATTTGTGATTCTTTGTTACTGATATCTGGAGATAAGCCTGTCACTTTTTTCCGATATGAAATATAGTCTTTAAGGAAGACCAATGATGTCATGCACAACTGTGGTAATTTTTGTTTACTTTGTAATGACTTTTTAAAAAATTATATAAGAAATGTAGATTGAATATTTTAAAATAGACTTACATTTATTGGTTGTTATACTTATCCAGAAAAAGCAGAAATTATAGTAGAATTGGTAGATTGTATGAAATAGACTGAAGACAGAAAAGTAACAAAGCAAGTGTGACTTGTGTGTATGAAATTTCAGGAACTGCGGAATAATAATATGAATAATATTGGTTTGGACCCACATCCAGAAGCTGTGGTTGCCATATAAACCTGATGAGGTGACTAGGAATCGCAGCATATCGTTTGATCTCGGTGTCTACAACATTTCATGCTGTTGGTGCTGCTGCTTTTTAGAGGTACCTCTCTGGACAGCTGTATACAAAGATCTGTGCAGCGTTAAAGCAAAACATGAAGTATTTCACCCAAACCCTTGTATGTGTCTTCATTATAAGAATGTTTCACAGTTTGTGTTTGTGGAAGATGAGGACTCTGTACGGCAATACTTTCCTGATGTTGTATGCCCCACTCTGTTTGAGAACCTTTGTCTCAGCCTTTCATATGCAATAACACTATAGTGCTCAGCTGCTTGCAAAGCCTAATAGCCCAACGGAGTTCCACTTTGAGGATGTTTTACTTTAAACAAACCGTTGGTGTTTCTGCTTCTGTTGTTTCCCAGTATTCTGCAAACCGGGAATCAGGAACGGGAGGTGCCCTAGCCAAGCAGTCGTGCAGACGAAAGGCTGCATACTTCCTCTTTGTGCTCTCCAAAATCACTTTTATAAGCCCAATGCAAGAAGTTCTAGTATGGTTTGACCGACACCTTCCCCTGTACATCTTCAGCAATGATCATTGTGATGAAACTTAATAAGATTAATTATTAGCATGTTGCAGTGTCTTTGGCTAATGCAGGGGACATTTTTAGTGTTGTCTAAAGAAATTTGCAATGACAGTGAAATGTAGCATTAGTAAAAGTGGAAATGTAGCAATGTATTTTTCTTGCAGGCTTAACAGCAAATGTAGATTCTATAAATGTTTAAGTTGCTTTCCTCCTTTGTATCCCTATTTTCATTTCAGTTTCAGAAATGTGTAATTTTGTTAGCCTTACCTTAAATTGCATACACAAGATGTAGATAAAACAATACTTTCTTGTCTTCAATTATTTCCATGCAGAACACTCGTTCTTGTGGAATAACCTATAAAAAGGAACAGAAATGCTGAGAAAATCAGATCCAGTTGATGGAACTAAGTGTTTTTCTTCCAAATTATCATCCTCCAAAGATAAGATTCAAGAGAGACAGTACTTTATATACAAGGCCAAGGGATATATGCAGGTGCATCTGGAGGTAACACTTGGATCCTGTGTTGCACTCTGTTTTTACTGGGCTATTATTATTGGTCACTGAAAGGCAAGATGCCAGAACAGGACAGGAATTTTTTTTTCTATGAGAGTTTTTTTAGCAATACGTAGAAACTTCTGAAAATAGCGTAGAATTTTGTCAAAAATCTTGTCTCATCCTCTCCCAGCCATATTTCTAAAAAGGTTTTGGTCAATCAAAATAAAATAAATGAATAAATAAATCTGTGATCTTAACTAAACCTCCTGAAGTGCCGTGAGACTTTCAAAATTGAATCTCTTGTAAATAGTGTTTTCACTCAGCTTTGCATTTTGACAGAAACTAACTTTAAAACAGAAACTTACCGATTTTCTTTTTTTTTAGGAGGAGCTGTTCTAAATATAGGAACTCATAAAGGAGATTTGAAATACTTCACGCTTAAGACACTGTATTGAAAACACGATGATGACAATTTGTTAAAACTCGAAGGGTAGATTGAAAAAGAAATGTGCTATGGAAAGTCTGTGTTGTTTGGGCCTCTTGCCTCTCATGTTTTTTAGCATGTTTCTTTCCTCTGTGCCCCAGTGTACGTTCCCCCTGGGAACAGCTTCTAAGTTATTCTGTTTTTCTGTGTCTCTGCCCCCTCCTTCCTAACGAAGAAGATATTGTTCTTTCTGGAAACTTGTTGGCTTATTTCAAATGTGACAGACCAGAAGTGTCAAGGATAACTACATTCCTACAAGCTCAGCGAAAAATAAATGGCTTGATGGAGAAGAATCTTCTTGAAAGGTTCAGAAGTGCTTAAAGAGAGTTCATGTCAAACTGGTAGGAAGGCAGACTTTTGTAATTCCAGGTTTTACAGGAGCACTTTGTCATAGGCAACTCCATTTTGCCTACTGTTTGCCTACTAGAAAGTGAGTTTCTAACTCACTTTTTTTCTAATTCCTTAGAGGATCTGTTGAAAAATTCTCATTACTTTGACCACAAGTTTGTCAAAACAAATGTAATTTAAAAGCACAGGCTGTTAGCGACATCTCCTTCTGTGAACCATGTAGCTGTTGATTCATCACTGTAGTCGAGGATGGATCTGGTGGTTAGACAGTTTGCCCTCTTGCCTGTGGCCTGAAGCCAAGCTTGTGTCCCTGTTGAGTGCTTTTGTGATCTGAGGGGCTTAATAGACTGAGAGAGTGCCATACTTTACTGAACTGAGAATGCGTATTCCAGTTTAATAATCCAGTCCTTAACATCTGCCCTCCGGCATCCTTAAGACCTCACGTAAAAATCTATAAATTATACTGTGTCATGAGCTACAAATATCTGATCTGCAGTTGTGATTCCTAGTGGAAGATGACCCAAAGAACTTTAGGAACTGACTCTGTTTCTAGGGCTTTGACCTGTCCATCTCATGGGAAAAACCAAATCTGTAGGGAACAAAACAAGTCTGCTTTTCTGTGAAGCATCCATCAGGACCACCAGATCTGTTCTTTAAACCTTCAGCCTGAAGCGGGGGTTGGATCATTCCCTTTGAAGCTTAGCTGGTTTTGGGTTTTTTGGGTTTTTTTGGGTTTTTTTTGTTTGTTCTTTTTTTGGTAGCAGTGGTCGTTACTTTGGTACATGCCTATTGTGGGAACAGCAAAAAAAAGTATTTGAAATAAGGTGATGTTCCTGTGGTACCCTTACAGATTAGGATTAATAGAATTATCATAATATAAATTTAACCAGTTGGTTGAATGTATGCTGAAAAGCATCCATGCAAAATTCATCTCTTTACACCAGCACGATGAATCTGATTGGAAGTTGTGCTGATTACACAATCTCACCTCACCTGAATTTATGCAATCATATTTTGATTAGATTTTACTTTTTCTTATGGACAGCTCCTTTATTGAAAGGACAAAATGATCTCGAAGTTTAGAAGCTGTTATACTAAAGATAACAGGATAAATTTATATTATGTCACACAGTTGTAAGTTCTGTTTTTTGAATGCTGTATTCAGATTGCAGATGGTACTTTGCGATAACAGTATCTGGTTTTAGTTTGATGGAAGATCTTGTCGATGTAAGTAACTTATTCCAGGTCTGTTACTGCCGTTGGAAAAGTTTCCATAGATCCTGTTTGGTTTTATGCTGACCCTCAGAGCTCAGTTTTGACCATGGCTCATTGCTCTAATGCTTTTGTAGGCAGGAGTTTAGAACTGAACCTGTGTAACTTGATCTTACAGGTGTTCAGCACTTCTGCAAGGGACTAAATGCAGAACTAATGTTGCAGGTTGTTGAGGTTTTGTGAAACAGGACTTCAATTTGTCATCAGTCGCCTTTGTAATTTATGTGTGATAGGTGGCTTCCCACAGGGAGGAAGAAAAATAAGAGTTACAACTTAATCAGTGTTTGCCTAGTGGTTAAACAGAGCTACCACAACAGCACATTCATCGTGGAAAAATTTAGTAACGATTTTTACTGTATCTTGAAGTAAAGTATTACTTTTTTTTTTCTTAGTACCACTCATAGAATGTATATATGCAGTGGTTATATGTCTTTTTTTTTTATTCTACTGGTATTCATGGAGCATCTGAAAGAGATGTCTGAAAGGCTGATAGCCTTTTTAGAAGGTGCAAGATGAAGTCGGGCAACTTCACTCATCTAGCTACTGGGTATTTTTAGTTTTAAACATTGCAGCTTCCTAAAAACTTGGAATCTGCTGCCCAACAGCAGCAGATTATGGTAGCATCAGATGCAAATGCAGAGGAGGTTTATATTTAGAAGTAAACATGGCAGCTGTTTAGATTTTTAGCACGCATTTATGATGTAAATGAAGTGCCTTGAATTGGAATGTTAGAAAGCATTGGCAGGAAGGATAATCAATAAATAAGCCTGCCTGAATACTTGGGGAGAGGGGGAAATGACTAATAATTAGGACTTAGAAAACATAAAGTAAGGAACTTAATTAAAAAAATAAATTAATAAACTCTACTTGCCTGTTTGTGTGTAGTACAGTTTAATTTTTTAAGGTAAGGTCTGAGTCCTTTAAGAATGAGTAGCACCTTACCCTCAGCTGACTGCAGTCTTCCAAGGCTGCTCTGTTTGGGAGGCAGCACATAGTTCTGTTACGTAGTCATGGTCTGCTGTTTCCTCCCTTGGCCTGGCTTCAAGAGCAAGGTCCCACCCTCTCCCTGTCCATAGCTGCTAACTTGTTCAGTCCCCTGTGATCTCTCCTCGAGCATGTGCTGAAGATTTACGTACCCTCTACATACCCTCAGCAGATTCTTTGTAGCTGTGATACCAGCAACTAAGCTAATCCATTAATTGATATCTGTTACTGTTCTTGTATATAAGTATGAATAGCGACTATAATGTGATAAATAACAAATGCATCCATATTAGTTACATTTAGGAAATGAGGTTTTGCAGTTGTGTAAATCAAAGGTGCCAATTCGTATGCTTAAATGTTCTCACTTCAAACATGCATCTAAATAGTAAGTGAAGGTTTAGAGTTTTGAAGTCATAACACTTGGCTTCATTGTGCTTGCTTCCTAATTAGTTCTACCACTGAAATTTTTGCAGTGTTAAGTTTTTGCTGACAGAGTTGCTAATTGGCAGATACTTCAGCTGTGAAACAGAGTGAGTGTGTGTGCTTTGAATTTTTAATTTTTGGTTCCCTGTCCGGAGAAAAATGTTGTTCTTTTAGATCATATTGCTCAAATAAAATTGAAATTTTTGAATGAAGATAAAATTTGGGCCTTTACATCATGCTCAGATGTGAATGGCGTACCTACGAATTTACTCTAATTAGGTGATCGCTTTTTGGGAGCTGTGTTTTAAGGTTAACTTGCAGCAGAATGTAGATTTATTTTCAGTACGAGGAATGAAAATAACACAGACTTCATGGCAAACTGCGTTTTCCTGTGTATCATTTTTAGGTATGCTTCAGCTATTTCTGAAGCAACTACCTATAGTACGGCATAGAATAGGCCAAATATGGCTCAAATCTCGCTTCATCTTTGCCTAGGAAGAGTCTCAGATGTAGCAAAATTCAAGTCTAAATAAAAGATGCCTACGTTCTGCTGTGGTTTTGTTATAAAGATGAGAATGCTACGTGAGTCATCTTTTAAACCAAGGAGATTAACTATAGAAGCACTTGTGCTCAGGTAGAAAAAACTGTTGCTTCTGCTTTCCAACTATGACTGACAATTTTCTTTAGTCTTGCCATTTGACTTGATTTCAGTTTGACATAAATGTTTCACTTTTTCAAGGTATTCGAATATTTAGTTAGGTGAATGTACATTATAGATGAATTTTCAGTAAAGATTAGAGCAGTGTAATCAAAAGCTGTTCTGCTTTGACACACTCAAAATAGACAAGTCCAAAACCAGTGCCTGGTTATATTCTAAGTCTTCAACCTTATGTTCACATTACAGAACAGAATAATATGCTAATCATTTGTGTAAATGTACATATGTAATGTTTATAATTAATTTAGATTAATTTGGGGAGTCTTCAAATTAAATTTGGATTCAATATTGAAATAAGAATGAAAATTTTAATGTTTTGACTGAGAACATTATTCCAGAGTGTAGAAGAGAACTAACGTGACAGTCATCCTAACTTTGACACGTGTAGTATTCGATCTACAAAAATATGTTTGAAGGCGTGGGGAAGAGGAGAATGGATAACATGTGACTCTGAAAATGTATGTGTACCAATTCTTTCCCATCTTGATTTAATCAGATATAGTTTAGCAGAAACAACCCAATAATCACTTCATAGTTAACTATAATGGAACAGCTGTAGTTGAACTAATAATATTTTTCCTAAATTATTCTTGAACCCAGATGACAGTGACTGGGTTAGGTTCTTAAAGAAACCTCTCTAAATGACAACGTTCTCGCTTTCCTTTGAGGTCATTCATTCTTGTGGGTTATTTTTCTTAATTTAACACATTATTTCTGATTTCTACTCTAGAATTTGTCTAACTTTTTTTTTACTATTTCAGTTTCTTAACACATGAAGAAGAGAATGGTTTGGGTTTTTTTTAAAAAATGAGATCTTATTGAATATCATTCTTCCAGAGAGATTTTTTGAGAATAGAAGATGAATTCACACTTGTACTGTTTTATTCTTATCTTTTCAAAGAAGAATGCTTGTCACTATACGAAGCAGTAAAAGATTTGCTATGAGAAACTGTTTGCAAAATGCATTTGTTTTGTACCTTGGTGCTGATAAATGGAATAGTTTTGTTTGCAGAATCATCATGACATTGAAAGATGTTATATAACCACCATCGTTTTGGTTAGCTGGAGCTCAATATTATGTAAATATCAGAATAACCCAGCTGACTGCAGCAGGGGCTATGGCACATTCAGATTGATTTTCCGTAATGAATGCTAATAATGATCAGTTAATATTAACTACTTCTTTCTGCTGCGTGATTACAAGGACCCCTATTAAGTTGGGGATAATGTGACAGAGCTTTTAGTGTTGCGTGACATCTCATACAGGCATGGAAAAAGTCCCATCCTATTGGAGTATCATCGGTTGAAGATGCTGTGGTGGGTTTTGTCCCTCTTTGCTTGCTCCTGCGTCAGTCCATGTCTCGAAACATTTTGAGCAAGCATCAAGAGAAGTCACGAAAGTAGAGTTGCTTCAGAGGTCACAGTGACTTTGCATAATGAGTCCATTAGATGCGGTAATCAATATCAAGCTCTTGGATCTTATGAATATTGATGAAGCAATTGTAGCGGGGATGGAGATGGGGAATTGAGATGCATTTTGATATAATCAGAGAAACAGTTAATGGCCTGGGTAGAATATGGGTCCAGTAACCACCTTACAACATTTTGGAATGTACTAAGTTATCATTAATAATGGAAAAGCCATTAGGGCATTTGCAGGGGAGAAAAATTGTACAGGGTTTGCTTTGCATTCTGCCTACACAATGCTTCTAAAGACACTGGAGTCACTGCATCTTTTGAAAAGTTGTAAAATCAGTGGATCGCAAGGTGAGGAATTACGTTGCTTTTTCAATAGAAAGTAATATAAAATGTTGAACAAAAAAGGGAGAGGTTAGGTAATAAGTCACTTCTCACCTGCTGCAGCAGCACTCCGAACCCAAGAAAGCTGGGATAGCTGTCTGGCATCCTGCATACTCAGTGATTTTAACTGCTGATCGCTGAATTTTGTTTCTGTGTGTTTTGGTTTGTTTTTTCTGTCCTTACCATTCTGTCTTTTCCATAGAGAAGAAAGAACGGGGAAGGTTTTCTGAGGAGTTGTGAGTGTTAAGTGTGTGCACACAGTTTTGTGCCTCCTCAAGCCTGTATGCTGAGCAGTGCCTGCACCCTTCTGAGCCTGCGGGCAGCACAGAAACTTCTAAAAATCTCTACCAATAGCTGAAATGTAAGAGCTGGCTGAAATACCTTGCACTGGTAGGACAGAGTTTACAAGCACTTGTAGATTGCTTACTTCATCTTCTAGTTTCCAGTTCAGTTATCAGTCTGCAGAACGGGGTAAACGACAATTTCTAACCTTGCAGAAGCTGACCTGAACATATGTCAAGAAATAACTGGTAAACATATGGAAGCTAAGGTCAATTCAGGCCTTGTCCTGAGCGTAGGACAAATCAGTCAGATGAAAGAGATCAAGGAGAAAGATGGAGAAAATGTAAAGAGGAAAAGTTGCTGCTTTATAAAGGAAGAGAAGAATCCCTGACAGAAGCATGGAATTTAAAGTGTGAATTCAGTAGCAGAAGAGATCTGGCCGGTGAAAAGAGGATGCTCAATTTTCATGTCATGCTGGTTTGCCTGTGGAAGCAGCAAACATGGTGTTGAAGCCACAGCCACTCTCATTCAACAGTAGAAATGAATGGCTCCAAGTTGAAAGTCTAAGTCAAGGTTACTGTGCAAAGAGTTTGTACAAAACTTGGTTCTACCAGCAACAGCCAACTCACTCAGTTCACAGTATAATACAAAATTCTGAGACTCAACTCTTGTTCTGGCATTTACTTCAGAAGACCAGTATGCAGAGCAAATAGGGGTTTTTACATAAAACCTGAGGGGGGGGCCTTCAGGATTGTCTCTTTTAATTAGGAAAATCATACAACTACCAAATGTGGTGGAAATGTATGTGGTTAATACACACAGCATGTGCATAGAGAGCAAAATGCAGTTAGACAGACCGATAAAAAATTTACATTGACAGAGGATATTTAAAAAAAAAAAGGATTTCCAGATAGTAATAAGTTCATTTAGCTGCAATTGTTCTCCAGTGACCAAAATAAATACCTAAAAATAAATATTGTCTATAAATAAGTATTTGGCTTAATGCCGAATTTCACTGCTGTTTATGGAAAAGTAGAGGGGGGAAAAATGCAGTTGCTGTGACTAGTATTCCAGTATATAACTTATTTTGACCCTTACTCTAGCACTACTGAAATGAGACCAGTGCGGCTGAAAATGCAAGAGAACTATGCTAGGGACTTTCAGAACAAATTAAGCATATCAGTTTTGAGATACAAGTTTGAAATTACAAAGGAATACTGTTACATAACTTTTTTGTTGCTAGAAATGTGTGACCTTGATAGATTTGGTTGTCTTTAGTAAATACTCTTTTGTTTTGTGTTTATTTTAGAGATACTAGATGATAATTATTATTATTGTTTGCTATTATTGTTGTTATGATCATCATCGTCATCATAATTTGGGGTGTATTATGGCTCTTTTCTATTTGAGAAAAGTTAAAAATGCTTTTATGAGCAAGTCTGCCCCCTCAAAATCTTACTATGGTTTTGTTAACAATTGTTTAAAGTTGTACGGCATTCATTTTAATGTTGAATTATATCCTTCATTATTCCCAAACAGTAAGCCATAAATGTATGGCTCTGAAGATATTTATTCCTCAGCTACTATTTTTTTTTTTTTGCTATTAGCATTAAGTTGCTCCAGAACACCACAGCTTTTTGTGCTCTCTCATGAGCTACATGGTCAGTGTTGTGCAAATAATTTCCGTGCTGTGCATCTCTGATGACTGTGCCTACTTGTTAAATAGAAGTGGGAGACAGGGAAATAGTAAAATTGCTTCAACTCGCTTAATCTGAGTTGTTGTTTGAATAGTTTCATCTGCCGGAGATTCCCTACTACTCCTCCTGCGGCACCGTACCTGGAGTTCAGAGAGTGCAGTTTTGTCATGCAAAGTCTTTTAAAAATGCCATCTTTCCTATCACATGTTGTGAATGTCTCGTGACATCAGACCTTTCGCCTGGATTTCTGTTTTTACAGTCACCAAACAACTCCCTTCAGGTTGTGAACTGGAATGCAATTAATTGTATCTACTTTAATGCTGTTTCTGAAGGTGCATGTGTGATTTTTGCCTCTTTACTCAGACTTGTGCTGGTTTAAGCTTTTATTTATTATTTTTTACCTCTTTTCGTGGAAAGGTATTGTTCCTTCTGTAGATGGGAGTACTGGTTCTCAGAAGACAAATTTTGGGCCTTGTAGCATCTTTATGAAGTTTCCCTTTGCACTGTTGGAGTGTCTTGATTGTGTTGTGATGTGATTTTATTTGGGTTTTTTTTCCCAGATTTCTTTTAAAAGCAGTTTTTAGGCATCCCTAGAGAGACAGTGTGCTGGGTGACATCATCTGTTATTAGGTGTTTCATTTCACCGAAATACCTACAAGTTGAACGCAGTTTCTTGGTCCATTTTATTTAGTAGTGCGTGTGTGAACATGGACGTTAAAGCAACCTTCAAAATCTGGGTATTTTTATCTTTTCTCAAATAATCTTTGCAGTTACCATGTATTTTTTAAGATCACCATAATGATCTTTTGATTTCCATATTTCAATTCTGCTTTTTAAACTTCTAACGAAAAATTTGCAACCTTAGTTTTTTGTTAACCTCAACTTTTTTTTAACCTGAATGGAAAAAATATGAGAGCCCTCTGGTGGCTGCTCCAACATCTGCAGAATTCCCTGTAAATAATAGCATAAAAGATGAAATTTGTTACCAATCTGCCACCAAAGGGAGAAACAACCAAAGTATGTGTGCATATTCTCACATACAGTCAGTTTAATTCCTATTAGTCGCACTTCTGCTAATAATTTTGATTACTTATTGAATTACTCTCAGTTTTCTAAAACGTGCAACTTAAATGAAAATTCTGAAGCTCTTCCAGCCATGTGCATCACTTGTTTGCAACATTATTTACATGAATCACTGGTGTGTCTGTGTACATACAGCAGGGACTTGGGAAAGAGGTACTCACAGAATCACAGAATCACCAGGTTGGAAAGGACCCACTGGATCATCGAGTCCAACCATTCCTAACACTCCCTAAACCGTGTCCCTAAGCACTTCATCCACCTTTTCCTTAAACACCTCCAGGGAAGGCGACTCGACCACCTCTCTGGGCAGCCTGTTCCTGTTCCACCTGAGGTCATTCCAGGTTATTAGGGGCACACAGGCACAGCCCAAGCCCTGGCCTTTGCTGGCGGGGAGCATTACATAATGCAGTCCTCTGTAGTTTCATTTATTGTATTATTTTCCTGTAAGGCCACAGCCCATGGTTTGGGGCTTTTTCTGTTTGAGGATTTCAGAAAAAGTAAGGCAAAGAAAGAACACTTCTATGTAACACAAAAATAGTGATTCATCTTGATTATTGTTTCATACGCTTGGAATGGCTAACAATTTTGAGAAATGAGGAAGTCATTTAAGATATAGACAGGACTGTTATGCTCTCTTTCTCTCTTGAGTACTGTTGGATTCAAAATGTACATACATGGCTTCACTAGGTAGAGAAAAAGAAATCAAATGCCTCTGGAACTGATTATATAAAAGCAAAAGAGCTTGTCCTGTCTTTAAATGTAAGGGGTGCTTTTGGGAAAAAAATGAAATTCTTTGACAAAAATGTAAAGGAAATTAATTTTTTTCCCATTTATCCTTCCCCCCCTCCTCCCCCCCAGTCTACTTCAGTGTCAAATAGGCGATAAAGAAGGAAGGAGACAAAGTGGCAAAGTAAACATTGAATGAAATAAACTAAAAGTCAGTGTGCTTTTTTTTTCTTTTTTTTTTACATTACAGAACAAAAGTTAACCTGGTTCTATACTACATTTGAAAAAGTTATCTTTATTTTTTACCTATTTTGGTCTTGTTTGGTATGAGCATTTAAATTCTTTTTCAACACGCAATTTTATTTTTATTGTCTTCAAATAATGTAATTTTGTTGATGCTTAAGCTAGAAAGCTTTTTTGCCATCCTGTGCAGTATCTTAAAATCTCACAGTTTCCTTCTGTAGCTGCATCACTACAGCAGTGTTGTACAGCCTGTCTGAAATAATGTTGGAAAGGTTTGCTGGATCAGAAGGTTGAATCCACCTCTGTTCAAGTCCTGGTGCCCTCTCTTATCTACAACATTGTTCAATCTGATAAATCCGTATAAATCACTTGGGAGTTGTCTACAGGATGAAAGGAAAGGGAGGAGAGATTAAAACCTTATGCAAAACTGTAGTGTACATATTGAAAAACAGTAACTCTTTCACTTTGAGTCTTTATGGGGTTCGTATTACTCTACACAGCCAAAGCCTCAGGGTGCCTTGGCTTCTATTCTTTATTAATATGTAAGAAAAGCGCTTTTTTTTCTTAAATAAGAGTATCTGCTATGGGAGCTGCTGTAGAACTGTCATTCCAGCTTGTTTCTCCATGTAGACAAGCACTTGCATTGTACTCGCCAACATTTTTGGACCACTATAAAGTTCTATTTCTTATAAAGTTGGCAACTAAACATTGGGGAAAATTTAGACTGAGTTTTGCCAATTCAAAATATTTCTGATGACTGTACTATTCATAACAGTAGCTTAAGGGGATGAGACTTTTTTAGTGCTATAGTGAGGTAGAGCGCCTCACAAAATATAAGAGTTTAATTGTATATGAGTACAATAGAAATAGCTTATTCTGTTCCTCCTTAGTGTTTGATGCTGCTGTCCCGGCTCCAACTAAATATAACATTAGAATATTTAGACAAAAAAAAAGATATTAGCAATTGAATAATATGACTATTATTCAAATTGAAAATGCAGTGAGCAGACAAATCCAATCAAACTACTTATGACTTATGCATGGTGGCTGGCAGTGTTATTACATTAGTCTGATAGAGCTGACTGATGAAAAATGTCATAAATTTCTGGGAATGTAAAATATGGATTTCCTATGCATGTTAAATTGGCATAGTAATGATATATAATTCCATGCAAAAATTCCCAAATGTTTCTTCATATCACTTAAATGGTACTTGACAATACTGCTGGAAATTACTTTCTTGTCTCCTGTGCTCTTCCCTGCTCCTCCCAAGTGTGCTGTGGTGGCAAATAACTGTGTTGGAAAGACCAAAAAGCGAGGAGTGTGGATCATAATGTGACTAGAAAGCTTAACGGTAGAACTAAAAACATGAAGTGAAATTAAGTTCTGTGGTTAGCAATAATAGAAGTTGGAGCAAAATTCCAGAAACTGAAGGGGGGGGTGTATGGGGGAATTAGGTGACAGTAAATTAGTGTAGTTTGGGTTGGTTTTATCTTTTGATTTACTCACAAGTAATAAAGGAGCAATTTTTCTTTAGAATGGTCAGGAATTTGAGGTTCTCGAATGAAAAATAGCATTTTGAGAGAACTTTACAGAAATATAATCTTTATTTGTATAGTAATCAAGCTTCCAGAGATTAAATATGCAGAATACTTGAATGAATGGATAGAGCACAATTCATATTGACGTTTGTAGCACAGGTTTTTGAGGCCTTTCAAATAGTTGCAAAGAAAACATTCCGAACATGAAAAGAGCTTAGAAGTGTTGAAATTATTTCCTGAGTTTACAAGAGAGCCTGGAACAATAGCTATGAGGTGTGAATTGCTTCCTTCATTTCAGTTAAATATTATTTGAATTAACTCGTATGTGCCTACTTTGCTAAATCGTCATTTATATAAACCAGTGCTTAGGAAAGATGACTTATGGACTGTATTGCCTTAGTCAGGTTTGCAAATTAATAAGACTTTAATTTCCATCTTTAAATTTCTCTCTGAACTTCGATTCCTAAAGCTTCATTTTCCAGCTTTAGTGGTAAGTGAAGATGTATTTAATGAGGGGTGTAAGGTTTGGCTTTTCTCTGGCTTTAGGAAGTCCTTACATCTTCTAAGCATGATGAATGTTTTACGAATCATTCTACAGAAGTTGAAGGGATTGGGGAAAGATCTTTCCCTACCTATTCCTTAGTCCTCTGTCGTGTATCTGGACAGGGAAAGTAGTAAAATAGCTTGCCAGTATTTGACAGCCAGTGTAAGTCTGTTGGCATGGAGTAGCAAACCAGGCTTTCACCCACGAGAGGTGGTTATCTGGAATTCCGAGACCAACTCCGTTGCAGTGCATAATAAGCAGATATGAAATAATGTTTAGAAAGGGATGGAACAAAAATAGTACATGTATTCCTCCTTGCTCCTCTATTCCTCTCTAGCGAGATCACATCTGGAACACTGTGTCCAATTCTGGAATCTTCAATGTAAGAAGGATATGGAACTGTTGGAACGGGTCCAGAGGAGGGCTACAAAGATGATCAGAGGGCTGGAGCACCTCCCCTATGAGGACAGGCTGGGAGAGTTGGGATTGTTCAGCCTGGAGAAGAGAAGGCTCAGAGGAGATCTTATAGCGACCTTCCAGTACCTCAAAGGGGGCCTGCAGGAAAGCTGGAGAGGGGCTATTCATAAAGGCTTGTGGGCATAGGACCAGCGGGAAGGGGTATAAACTGGAGAGGGGCAGATTTAGACTGGACATTGGGAAGAATTTCTTCACCATGAGAGTGATGAGGCACTGGCACAAGTTGCCCATGGAGGTTGTGGCTGCCCCATCCCCAGAGATGTTCAAGGCCAGGTTGGATGGGGCCTTGGGCAGCCTGATTTAGTGGGATGTCCCCACCCATGGCAGGGGGGTTGGAACTAGATGATCTTTAGAGTCCCTTCCAACCCTAACTATTCTATGATTCTTTGATTAAAAGTACCGTTTAAAAGTATGTTTATAATGTGTTTTCTTTCTCTTTATATTTTTATTACTTTAACTGGCTGTTGCATGTGCAAAAAAAGTCCTGAAAAAAAGGATAGCAAAGTCTTTGATGGATTTCTGTACATCAAAAGGTTATTACTAGTTATCATACTAAAATAATGATTGACAAGCATAGCAGGGGCATATGTAATGGCCATTGGGGGACGCATTTCTGTAAATATTTCCTGAGAAAAGTTCGAGAGAGCTCCAGTAAAAGCAAGGAGCAACCACTTAATACTGGTCATAGGAAAGCCTAGCCAACATGGCTGATACTTAGCAGAATATTTGGTCACAGGAGAAATATTGTCACAGCCATAAATTGCATACAGATCTGCAGATTTTAATGCATAAAATGTGTTTGAAGTTATTTCCAAGTTATTTATACTGTGTCTGTAAGCTGCTGCAATAGTTTTACCTGGACTGCTTTGCAGACTGGATGAGTATGTCTTTTACGGTAGCAGTTGCACCTGCAATTCCTCCCGTTTCATGTGAAACATTGTCTAAATTCAAATTAAATAGAAAAAAGGCTCCCATTGGTTCCAAAAGACATCAAATTAAGCTCTTGACGTATAGTTTGGTTTTCAGAAGATGATTTTCAGATGTGCTGAAGTGCCAAGTGGCTCTGGCTTCCACAAGCCGTTAATAACCTCAACCGTTTTTGAAAATCATAGCCTGAGGGCTTGGAGGAGGAGTAGCATAAAATGCATATGAGGCTAACCCTCTTACCGTGTTCACTAGTACATAATGCACCAGGAAAACAAAAAATAGATGCATAAAGGTTCAGGAGGCTTTCTTTTTCCGTGCCTGAAACGGAAAAATTATTGTGTTTCTGCTCATCAAAGGTCCTCTAGGCACTGGATTTTGTTTCTTGAAGGTATCATTAAAGCTATAATGGTTCTGAAGAGCTGGCAATTTCTGTTGTTCAGTTGCAAATACATTTTCAGGAGACAGTCCAGGAAAGAGTGAATTATTTATCTTAGTAAATAATACTACTTGCACTAAATTACGTATTCAGCATCTATATTCACAGCTAATAGATCTTTTCAAATCTGTTTTACTACAGGCAGCTTTTGGAGAAAATGTCTTCCATGCCTTCTTATTTGATTATTTATAACTTTTAAATGACTACTGGGAAGAATGAGAATTTATTTGAGATTAACTTGAACCCATGATCAAAATTTTTATTGAAGATGAATGAGGTTCTTTATTATTGTTCGTTACAGCTCTCAAAATCAGTCTAACTTGTTTTTATATGGTTGCTCTGGAGCAAAATTTAAACTATCTTACTTTTAACTTCATGGGTTCTTAATTCTAGATTCATTAAAATCATACTGTATCTATGCGTACCAACTTGAATGCACATATTTTAGGTTACATTCTTCAAAAGCATATTTTTTGCTTTTGTTGTAACCTCACCAAAACAACATAAACTTGTGCGCTGCTATTATGGAACCTATAAGGGAGAAGACTTGGCTTCAAAATCAGTGAAGGGCATGAATTAATTTCTTTCTTCTTTCACATATAGAGTAATAAATGTCTTCTGAGAAATCAAACAACTCTAAACAAACAGCTTTTTTGGTCCTATGCTCTTCACATTCTACAAACTAAGAAAACAGATTCCATAAAATTATGTTAAAATTAAATAGTCCTTTCTCAGACAGCAAGATTATGCTACTCTTATTCTTGCTCTCCCTGCTGGTAAGATTTATGGAGTTGCAACTTACTTCATCAACATTCTCAGTGGATTTGAATTCATTTTAACTATTGATATTTGGATTGGTGTTTAAAAGTCTTGTAAGTAGTTAATCGCCTGTTAATGCCCTCCTGCATAGGGCTTTAATTTCTTGCCATAAAATTTATTATCTAGCAATACGTTTTCTATTGGCATTTAATATTTTCAAGATTGCTGATGTGCAACTTTCAAGATTAATGCAGTATTAATATTACCTGTTCTACAGCTTCCTTGCTAGATTTAATCATCTCTAGTGTAGCAGCACAGGAAACTACTAGAAAGATGGTTTGTAGCAAATGACATTAATATTGATGGGACATAATGAGGTCCAAAATTGTGTAAAGGCAGGAGCAGCAGAGTGTCTTTATTACACTTATGAAAAGGCAGGTTAAGATTAAGTATTAATACTTTCTATATTGAATAAAACTTTAAAAATAAAGCATCCATCTATCCTTTCAGTAGTTTCTACGCCTCACCGAAGAAGTAAATGTAAAGTCAGTGCCATTCATACTACAGCACACAGTTTATTAATAAAGTTTATTTCTCTTTTCAATGTAATTATGGATGCTTCAGGCAAGTGGAAATGGCAGAATCTTTTTGGAGATGAAAGTTATTAGGAACAGAAAGTCAAATTATTAGAGACTTAGATTTAGTTGCATGGTATAAGAGTACCATTGGTAATTTTATATGAAAGGAAGAAACCCTTAAAATCTTCACGTACTTTGGCCTTTTGATTCTTTAATTTTATTCGGGAATGGGGTTTGTGTATTAGTTTAGGTACTACTTTTTACTTAAAGGTTCCATTCAGGACTAAAGGGTCCTGAATTGAGTAGTGACACTGTTTCTTTTTTCGTTTGAAAATTGTTTTAAGATCTCAAAACTTATCAAGCTCTTTGCAACTTTTTGTTCAATAAGCAAGAGACCTATTTTTGGAAATCCTGCAGGAGGAATGATAGCAGTGCTGATATTTACAGAACTTGACTTTGTCAAGCTTGCCAGCATTGTATCCAAGAATATGCCTGCTGTTTATATCTGTTACAGTGATCCCTAGATTAAATGGTATTTGAAAATCATTATGAAGTTATCACTACTGGACTTGAAACAAAGCAGTAAGAGAAGGGGATGGTGGGAGAGGGGTTATGCTGGGGGGGTTTTGGTGGTATTTTTTACAAAAACCTGCTGGTTTTTCTTTCTGTCTGAAGAGTCATTTGGTTCTCATCTAATTAACTGGAAAGTTTTATGTGTTTTAAAAGGAGTAGAAACTGTTTTGGTTTTTTTATAGTTGAAGTTTATATTATTGAAGACTTAGTAAGGTAATTGCATGAATATATGGGTCTCTACTGAGTACAGCTATTTTCTTCTGTCTTATTCGCTAGATTGAAGGAATATTTTGTTGTAAAATTAATAAGGTATCAAAAGTAGTATCACTTAAGTGCATTTTGTCTGTGTGTAGTCCTTACAGACATTTGGTCTTTTTTTGCTTTGAAGTTATTTTCTTCACCATTAACTACCATGATGGTTTAAAAGAGATATAAAAGCTTGTAAGGGATTAGGAACTGATTATTCTGTCAGTTTTTTGCTACTGCAGTGTTATCTGCTTTGTCTGATGATTGCTGTATGCATGCTTTTGACCTAAAGCAAACATGAAGTTCTTAATCCTCTTTCATTTTGGAGTATTGATGAATTGTTAATTTAAGTTCCTATATTACTTCTTAGCAGTTCATTTTTGTCTACAACCTCTTAGTTGACTGTTACGAAACCATGCTGACTGGCCTTGTAAATGGGATAGGAGTTCTTTGTGTGATCTTGTCCTTCTCAGCTTGACTGGTCTGTGTGCCAAATTGATGGGCGTATACTGGTAGCGATGACCTGCTCTGTTCTTGTGCAGAAGGCTGTTCTTAGTTTTCTGGCGCTCTTAGTTTTCTGATATCTTGCTGATGACTAATTCTCCTTCTATGACTGTTTTGTCAGCCAGAAGATACCTTTTTCTTTTTCAAAGGTATCTTCTCCAAAAGGCCAAAATCTGCATTTGGGTTACTGAAGTTCATAGCTAACCCTGCTCCATGTTTAATAGTTAAATGAAAGATTAGTTTTTTGGAAATGGCTCATAATGCACACTTGAATCCAGATATGGGTGACTGATAATACTTAGCAATAATACCAGAGGTGATTCAAATTCAATGCAGGAAATCCACTGACCCTTTTGTGCTCTTAACTAGATGTCCTCAGCTCCTCGGGAGTTATCCCTGAGGATGGTTTTCAGCCTAAAAGAAAACCGCTTTTGTTATGCTCTGTACTAAAGTACCTACCTGTAAGCTATTCTAATGAAACATTTTCAGTATGGGTAAAATGGTAAAAGGCATTTTTGTGTGCATGAACGCTTTATAATTCTACTTTATAGCATGAGTGCTATTCCTGTAAGGACTGGGGGAAAAATTGTACCTTTGTGCTCATCACAACAGACTCAAACCAGGGATTGTTCCTATACAGTTGTACTTGCAGATTATCAGATCCTTCACTGAAGGAGCTGTATTTCAATTTATATGCTCACAATTACATTTTGTAGACCAGGCCTCCATTTTTATGATTGTTATTGGGGCGGTAGGATTATTTTGAATTAATGCAAATACTTAATGAATGAGTCCTTTTGAGTAAGATGATGGAAGCTTTACAGTGAAATTTAGTTCTTGCAAGAAAACCATAGCATAGCAGATTTTTAAGTATGTATTTGAAATGTTTCTTATGTTCCTAAACTGATGGATTGTTTTGCTTTGAAGAACTGTTTTTCAGCAGAGTGTAGATGAATACTTTATCACTACAATTCAATCTCCCACAAAGAAAGATGTCTGGCATTCGTTGTAATAAGGCATCCCTTTTGTGCAGCTCTACATCATCTGGTTTGAAGTGGGAATAACGTTGTGACAGAAGCATGAACAGTCTGCCCTTTTTACCTCCTTCTTCATTCAAATTGGAGAAGAAAGCAGGTGCTGAAAGACAGTAATGCTTTGTCTCTGTATAGTAATGAGGAGGATTCATCTCCTTTGATACGTAACCTGACCAGCACAAGAAACTGCTTGGCACAGAAAAGGGCTTGCACAATACAAACCAAAACACAGCTACTGCAGCTAATTTTAGACTTTCTGGCCTTGACAATGTCCTTTCTGTCAGCTATTTTTATTTATTTATTTATTTACTTATTTATTTATTTCTGATTTTGTTAGGCCCTATAAGTATGTGAGTTATGGCAGAATGCCTGGATTTTGGTCCTTGAATTTGGCTAGGTATGCGGCCCCTGCAGACAAGCATTGTGAGTGCTGGTATCTCCCCAGGTTATCCATTTACTCCTCTACTGCACTCTGACTCTTTATTATAACTATGTAAAAGAGCATTATGAATGGCAGATAAAAATCTTTTGGAAAGAGTTTCTCAGAAAAATCTTACTATCTAGCTGAAGTGAGACAGTTTTGGTTTTTTTTCCCTCTACATAATCAGCTTACGTCCTTCAAATGTTGGAAATTTGATGTCTAGATGTCTGAAACTAGTAGTCCATTGAGCAAAGACAGAGTCAAGTTTTGAATTTTTTTCCTTTGTTGCCATGCTCGCGTACTGTAGACAGTCTGTATATAGGTATGTAATGCAGAATGTTGTTTGTTACATGCAAAGTTATGCATGCTTTGTACCAGAAGCAGGTCAGAAATTTTGAGGTGATGCTCTTTGTGGTTTAGGCACCTCCATCACTTTTTCTCCATTCCTTTGAATCGGAGGAATGCTATACCACTGCCTGCCACTGGAAATTGAAAGATGGACCAGAAGAGATAGAGAAAGAAGTAGCGTGATCTTGGATCATTACTGTCTTACGAGTTTGTAGCCATATTTTATTAAATTCCATTAAATTTTTTAGATGTCCTTCTCTCTGTCATCATTGAACTGATGGAAAATCAGGCTCTAGTGAGGAAAGGCGGCTTGCTCCCTGACTCCTGGTTTGGAACAGACTTCACACCTGGCTGTACTGTGTGTGTGGCAATGGTGTTACAGGTCACTGCAAGGTTAAGATTATTTGAATTAGAGCAGCAACAGAGCTTAGCATTGGAGTTCAGTGGGTCCTGTGTTAAGACCAAGTTTCTTTGAGAGGAGGTCAGTCATGGGCTCATTTCACTTTCTTTGTTTTACAAAATCAAAGCAGTGTACAAAAGAAATTTGTTTTATATACTCTTCAGCTACAGACAATTATAAAAGTTTAAAGACTTCCATTATATGTATTTTCTGGAAGAGAAAGGAAGGATTGTAGGGGAGTCCTTAAGAGTTAGGAAGAAGTTTTCTGTGTGACAGGCTCAGTCTTCCCCATGGAGCAGTTATTCTTTTTTTTTTTTTTTGGAGCATCTACTATTTGGGCAAATCTCAGATAAAACACTGAGTTAAACGTGTCCATCTACGTGGCATTTCCTGTGCCTTCATGTCAAACAGTGATTTGTTTTTTTACTTACCTAGTGGGTACAGGCTAAGGCAGTTTTTCCTCGGTTCCCTTCAGGAGATATTAACCTCCTGTACCACTGTTAGTAGGTACCCACATTGCCAGCTTTGCAGGTTTTCTCATTCACTGTATGAGTCTCTAAGAGGCACATTAGCAGGCTGTAACTTAATTTTCTCAGAATCTTATTGCGATCTAATTCCATGTACTGCTATTTGTTGTTATGGAAACAGTATAATGAGTTCAGTTGTATAAGGGTGGAAATATCACATACAGTTTCTGTTCAGGGTAAAAATGACAAAATGGCATTTCTATAAATGGTGTTCCAGAATAAACTGCTTCAGTGGGACTCATGAAGTTTTCCTTCCAGCTAATTCTTCATCATTCTACAGTTTTTAAAGTAAGTGGCAGAAGAAGCATTTTAAAAATAAAACTCATAGAAGACTTATAAAAATAGCAGGAATCTTACTCTTCTCATTAGAAGTGTAAGAAATAATCAGAAAAGCCAAGATATTGTGGCAAAAAGTGTCCCCTTTAATATAATAAAGTACTAGTCTAATGTATCTTTCTTTGCAAGATGATTTTAACTGCCAACTGTTTTAAGTTAGAAAACAATGCTTTCACAGTGTCACATAATTATTTGTCTCATAAAAATAAAAATATATTCCAGTAAACTTGACGTAAAGGATGCTGTCATGCTTGAGGTCTGTTTCCCTTCTGGGAGTCTATACAGACATTTGGCAAACATGTTATAGTTGTCTTTTATGTAGGTAAGAGCTGTATCTATGGAGGTAAGATAGATGCAGTACTCAAATTATTTATTATTTTGTTATAATATCTAAAATATAGAATAAATCTCATTTATTTCTTTCTGGAATGTTGACAGATAAACCCACTGGAAGTGCTGTGTCCATGTCATTTAATACTCAAGCAGATCTACAATTGACTTTTACTCCTTTATCAGTATAGAAGAAACGTTTGAAAGTTTTGAGATCATCTCACATTCGGTGTAGCACTGAATTTACACCAATTGTTACTCAGGCTTATCCCATAAATTGGGGAGCTTTTCTAAGAAGCGTGGACTTAATTGCATCCAAATGATCAAAAGAGAAAACTAGAAAGCCAAAAGATAATATTTACACTGAAGAGGTTATTAAGCAGAGCAATCCTGTCACTTCATGAACATCTGTTTCTGCATTAACATTGTTAAGTAACACTTGTAAAGGTGTTAGATCGGTGAATTGCGTTGCTGCTTACGTAAGGGACATCAGATGCAGAACAGAACTTTACGTCCCTAGGGTTGGGGTTAAACAGTAGGCCTGCAGCTGTGGTTGGAGTTTAGTTTCTGTATAAGAGCTGGTAACATTTTTGTGTTCCTCACAATATTTGCTTTGTCATCATCTACCATGTTCAATACATCTATGTGGCAAAACTCTCTGTCTTTTCACTCATCTGAAACATTCAACATTTTATTAATGTCAGTTTAAAAAAATCAAGTGAAATATTTCCAGCAATAGTATTAATTAAAACCAGGCAAAACTTTTTCTTTATAGTTTTCTATCAACCTTTACCTGAAGCTTGTATTTCAAGAGAGATATTAGGAAGTGCTGAACTACAAAAGAAATCTGAACACCAGCATTGCCAAATAATGCTTCTGCTGTGTCATCTCAGTGTGTCCTGGACAGTGTTTGCAGCTGGTTTTGTCTATATAGCATCAAGGACCACGCAGGTGTCTGTGGTGGGGCCATTTCTGCCAATAAGGTTTGTATGAAGCTGGAGCGATGATTACACTGTTGGCAGGGGATGCTCGGTGGTTGTTCTCTTGTCTGTACAGGTTTTATGTCTTGCAATACAATAAGCAAAAAGACTAGGTTAAAATATGTTCAGCCACTGAGGGAAACATTTGAAATTGTTTATTCTTTCTAGGAATATACCAGAACTTTGAATGCAGGTTTATGTAGACTTTATAGTAGGCTAGGTAGATGACTGGGGAGAGGGAAGCTTTGTCCAGCTTTTTTTCTCACTTCTATAAACACTGTTTCTCCACAATGCTGCCTTTAGCTTGCTCTAGTTGTCGTCTGCTTATTCATATACAAATAGTGAAAGCAATTTATCACACATTCATAAATTAGGTTTTGCAAGAGACTATTCAAGTTTAATGAAACTAGATCCTTCGGTCTGGCCAAACCCCGAAGTCTTAAGGCAAAAATACCATGATGGAAATGAACTGCAAGTGTGCCTCATTCAGTTTTCATGTCTACCTGAAAATGTTAAGAGAGTACTGTAATGGACTGTAAAATATTTTTGTAGTATCTAAGGTCCTGGTGTTGATACAAAGCTGACTGTTGTCTCAGAGGAGATAGCTGAAGACTTGGTGGACTAAGTATTCACCCCAGCAGGGATTGCTCTGTTTGTGTTTATGGCTGGAAGGAAGAGAAGGGGAAAACTTATCTAAAACAATGGATTAACCCGTTGCAGATAGTTCTCATCATTTGCTACTGTCAGTAGTAGTAAAATTTCCCTCTCTTTAATTTGCAAAGGTGAGAAATCTGGTTGACCTGTTCTATTTAGGCATCTCAAGCTGTTTTTTTCTAGATTTGGTCAAATAGACCAGATGGTCAGAACATAAATAACTAGAATTAAGCTCAAATATGTATGGAGATACCTATCTCCAAAAGTTGGCTGCTCTTTAGAAAGAAAGAAAGCCATAGCTATTGAACTGGCAGCACTATTGTGATCTTCTGCTTGTTTGTTTAATCTATCTCCCCTTTTTCTATAAAGAGAAATGTATTTACTGCATCAAGAACTGGCTGGGGTTGTTCAACTGTTCAGGTCACAATTGTTTAAATACCTCCTTTTAAAATCACTTCTAGGCACTGTTTGGAACATAATGGCTGCTGAGCACTTTCAGATAATCTAGAGCTGCCATTATACAATCCAGTCTGCATTTCAAATTCTTCTCATACTTGTGCAAACAACAGTTTCCTTTTTATTCTTATCAACCTATACTTGCTACTAATATGCTGCTGAAAAAGAAAAAAAGAGTGGAACTCAAAAAACTGACAAATAATGTAACTTTCTCTGTGGGTGATCTTATTTTTGTATTTTTCTTTAAATGGCATTAATTAACAGCGTAATTATAGAGGAGTTAATGTGCTAGGTGTGCGGCACTTATAGACAGGGAGAAAGCTTTCTACCCTGAAAAAATAACCATTATCAAGAATGTATTGTTATTTTGTGAGCATCTTGATGGCTATTAGATGAGATAATTTTTGCATTGCGTATGCTAAATGTAATCATTATGTAATGAGTATGCAGTTAAGCTTATGTAGTTTTGTTTGGCTTTTTGCTGTTGTAGAACATTGATAATACTTCATTTTGTTCTTACAGAATTGCGATGGGGGAGGAAAGATAAAGAAAGAGGAATAAAATAAGATGCCTTTCTGGTCTGCTGATGCTGTGCGTGTGAGCCTGTGTGTGTATATATACACACATCCACCCCCTAACTGCCCATGACATCCAAATCTTGGCCCTAGATCTGTATCCAATTTATTGCGTTTGTTCACTAAATAGATTGGTTGAGTAAATATTTAACCCTGAAAAGTCTGCCACAGTTTTCCTCTGGAGGAGGCAAAACCTTTTGTCTTCCAGATCTGAGTGATTTAGCAGAGCTTTTTGTTTAATATAATGATGACATTTTTATATTGCTGCTTTTGCAAAGTGTATGTCTTCTGCTTTGTTTTATGAAAGGTATTTTTAATACGTTTTCTTGTAATACCTTTAGAACAGCTTTTTAAATACCTTTAAAAGCAGGTGAAAATAGAATTACTGTTTATGTCAAATTGAGTATTCTAGAGAACAGTTACCTAAAGATTTCTTAATGAAATATTGACATATATGTTTCACATAGAGGATCCACAGTCTTTTGCAAGACTATGGTCCCAAAAGCGCAACATCTGGAGACCTGCAGTAGAGACTGTAAAACCTCAAGAGAGGATGATAACTTATACTGATCTTGTCAGAAATAATAAGGAATCTCACATCATGGTATATGGTGTCTTTGACCAAAATGTAGGTATTGCAGATATTCTCAAATGTATTTGACAGAGTTGTTTGGTCCTCTGACTGAAAGAAGGTGAAGGAAAGGATGGATGCCCATGCCATGCAGGACAGCCCAGGGCAGAACCAAGCGTTGATTTGTCTGACTGGGCTGTCCCCTTTGGGCACCGTGCTTTATTTGAGGGGGTCAGGGGAGCAGCAGCCTCAGCAGCTCACTCCACCATCATCCTTTGACGTAGGGCTCTGCAGGCAGGGGGAAGACCAGCCAGATTTCTCAGTTTCCTGTCCCTGCTGGCTCTTATCTGCCAGAGAAATCACAAAGGACTCAGCAATTTCCTTTCCCACCCTAGGAAGCAGTAGAGTGGAGGATCTCCCGCGCCCCTCCTCTGCATTCGTAGTGAACTGTGGATCTCCCTTTTCTCACCCGCAAGGTTGGGTATCACCGAGTGCTCAGAAAAAGCTTAGAGTCATCTGTTACAGGGATGAGTTGTTGGTGAGTGGGATGTGAAGAAATTTTAAAAAGGTGGCTCTTTAGGGGAAGTTCCCGTAATGTTTTTGTGTTGGTACCTCATATTCTGTTTAAAAAAAACAGACAAAGCTTAAGTTCTGTACAGATTTGTGTACAAACTGGTAGGAGCATCCCATGGATATGTGACTTGGTGCAGACATTTTCACAGCTGTGTTCTTTAGAAGCATTTGTCCAAGGCTTTAGCAATTGTGTCTGCAGCAGCAAGGATTTACTTGGTAGTATAATTAGTGATGGCTAAATAAAACTTTTACATTAACTTGTTTTAAAGTGATCTTGCTTTGATCACAGATTCCAGTATTGGGGCAGTTTCAAGGAGCAGTGAGCAGATTATTGCCCTGTCCCAGTGCTACACATAGGAAAGGTGTTCCAAACAGGCTGAATATCAGCAGCTGCCTCCTCTGCTATCAGTGGCAAGCTCTGCAAGAACTTTCCTCCTCATAGGTCCTCTCTAATTTGGGTTTTAAAGAGAAAATAAATGCAAAGGTTTCTTCTCAGTATTAGCCTAATCTGTGGTCACTGTTCTTGCTAAGGAGAGTCTAGTTTGTAGCAAATTAAATAGCCAGTGACAGCATAGCTTTAAAATAGATGAACAGCAGTCATTGTAGGCAAGCCTAATAAGTAT
Organism: Cuculus canorus; assembly: GCF_017976375.1. Lineage (NCBI taxonomy): Eukaryota > Metazoa > Chordata > Aves > Cuculiformes > Cuculidae > Cuculus > Cuculus canorus. The sequence goes on from NC_071403.1 coordinate 100,667,787, forward strand.
ATGTTCATATATAAGATGTTGTAGACAAGCTAATATTCTTTATGGAAAATAAAGAACAATGAAACTGAATATCACTTAGTGGCATGCCCTGATGTCTGTTAGTAGTCTGAAGTCTACTTTAAAGACTAGTACCTGAGAGTTTGCTGGTGACTCAAGCTGAGCGGTGCAGTTGCCACAGCAGAAGGATGGGATGTCACTGAGAGGGACCTGAACAAGCTGGAGAAGTGGGCCTGTGCGAACCTCATGAAGTTCAACAAGGCCATTTGAAAAGTCATGGCAATCAGGAAAAGCCCCTGGTGACTGGAAGAAGGGTAACGTGCCCATTTTTATAAAGGGTAGAAAAGACGACCCTGAGAAGTACCGACCTGTCAGCCTCACCTCTGTGCCGGGGAAGATCATGGAACAGATTCTCCTAGAAGCTATGCTAAAGCACATGGAGGGCAGGGAGGTGATTAGTGGAAGCCAGCATGGCTTCACCAGGGGCAAGTCCTGTCTGACCAACTTGGTGGCTTTCTATGATGGGGTAACCGCAGCAGTGGACACGGGTAAACTGACGGATGTGATCTATCTCAACTTTTGTAAAGGCTTTGACACAGTCCCCCACAACATCCTTCTCTCTAAATTGGAGAGAGATGGATTTGATGGATGGATGGTACAGTGGATAAGAAACTGTCTGCATGATTGTATTAGAGAGTAGTGGTCAATTACTCAAAGTCCAGGTGTAGATCTGTGACAAGTGGTGTCCCTCAGGGGTCCATACTGAGACCAGTGCTGTTTTAATATCTTTATCAATGTTATTGACAGTGAGATTGAGCGCACCCTCAGCAAGTTTGCAGATGACACCAAGCTGAGTGGTGTAGTTGCCACACCAGTAGGACGGGATGTCATCCAGAGGGACCTGGACAGACTGGAGAAGGGGGCCTGTGAGAACCTCATGAGTTGGGTCAGGGCAATCCCCTTTTTCAGTACAGGATGGGGGATGATGTGCTTGAGAGCAGCCCTGCAGAGAAGGACTTGAGGGTGGTGGTCGATGAGAACTTGACATGAGCCAGCAATGTGTGCTCGCAGACCAGAAGGCCAACCGTATACTGGGCCGCATCAAAAGAATTGTGGCCAGCAGGTCGAGGGGAGTGATTCTGCCCCTCTACTCCTCTCTTGTGAGACCTCATCTGGAGTATTGTGTCCAGCTCTGGAATCCTCAACATAAGAAGGATATGGAGCTGTTTGAATGGGTCCAGAGGAGGGCTACAAAGATGATCAGAGGGCTGGAGCACCAGACAGGCTGGAGGACAGGCTGGGAGAGTTGGGATTGTTCAGCCTGGAGAAGAGAAGGCTCAGAGGAGATCTTATAGCGACCTCCCAGTACCTGAAGGGGGCCTACAGGAAAGCTGGAGAGGGGCTATTCATAAAGGCTTGTGGGGACAGGACCAGGGGGAATGCGTGTAAACTGGAGAGGGGCAGATTTAGACTGGACATTAGGAAGAATTTCTTCACCATGAGAGTGGTGAGACACTGGCACAGGTTGCCCATGGAGGTTGTGGCTGCCCCATCCCCGGAGATGTTCAAGGCCAGGTTGGATGGGGCCTTGGGCAGCCTAGTCTAGCGAGATGTCCTTGCCCATGGCAGGGGGGTTGGAACTAGATGATCTTTAAGGTCCCTTCCAACCCAAACCATACTATGATAAGAAAGAAATTCTTCACAATGAGGGTGGTGAGGCATTGGAACAGGTTGCCCAGGGAAGTTGTGGACACCTCATCCCTGGAGGTGTTCAAGACCTTGAGTTCAAGTGGGTCCTTGAGCAGCGTGATCTAGAGGGAGGTGTTCCTGCCCATGGCAGAGGGGGTTCAGTTAGATGGTCTCTAAGGTGCCTTCAAGCTCAAACCTTTCTATGATTCTATGATAGTGACTAATATAGATATATACACATTGTTAGGAAAAATCTATTTCTACTATGTCCTCCTTTTCCAGTTCGATTGATAACTATTGAGTCCTTCCTTTTTAGTTTGCTTCTTTAATTGTACCCGTACATTGTAGAAAGCTCCTCAAAACAATTCCTTTTGTACCTAAAGGGAAAACTGGACTTTTATTCAAATAGAAGATACTAGTTTGCTAATTTGTTATTTTGTGGTGCTGTTGTGGGGGGACTGGATGGCACCAGTAGGTTTGTTGTGTCACTGTGAGCCATGGTGACTCTCTGGCACACGTGGCGTGGCACAGGTACTGTGACTACCTGCAGTCACACACAGACCAGCCGCTCACCTGAGCCACTTCAGTTTAGGGTCAGAGAGCATCCTGGAACCCAAAGACATTAAACCCAAAAGGATTTAAGTATGTAAAAGCTGTGGTGAGTCTTGGGTCATCTTCAAATGGTGTGCATGGTGTACAGAGCACCATGAAGTCCTCCTGGAGGTGCTGCAGATGTGTCCCACTGCTGAGTCTGCATCTGCCTGAAGTAAGCACAATTTTCTTTCCAGGTGTGAGCAGGGAAAGTTTGTTTGACAGCTCTTCTGGGAGTCCTCATGAAACCTAAGCCAATAAGCCTTCTTAAAATACACATAAGTAAGGAACACTAATACTGATTATAAAGAGTTTTTGACAGCAATGCCTCTGTGCATAAGCATAATGCGACTCTTAACTAAAGAAGGGCCTAGAACTGATTAAGAAACACTGGAAGAGAAGGCTGGGTTTCTTTGAGCACAAGGTATGGGAAAAGGAGGAGGGGTGGTACTTGTAATGGATATTTGTTTATTTCAACAAATAATTCATCTCACCATAATAGTCCCAACCCCTCTCACATCTGTGAAAGATTTCTGAATGAGCTTTTAATAAACTCTTAAGAACCAAGGTGGTCTAGTTATGGTAGTACAGAGCTCTCTGCCTGTTAATCAGTCTCTCGGAGATGCAAGACTTGAAAAATCCAATAATACCTCAGCAAATCAATATGTCTTTTTTGAAATGAATTCCAAGTCCTGTTTTTTACTGGTGAAAAGGGGAGGGAACATGTGCAGACATTTAGCCTGTGTGTTGCTTTGCAGAATTGTTTCATTAGATCAGCAGGCTGTGGGTGAATAATTAAAATGTATAATGTAGGCTGTTCTGTATGTGTGTTCACTGAATGGGGTTGACCTCTATTCTTTGTCATAGTACAAAGCAAGTTCATATACTGTATTTAGTTCATTGGTAGTGATTTGAAAGCTATTTCAAGTATCATATGAGCATTTACAAACAACAGAGTGCCTCATCCAACTCTTAAAAAAAGAGAAGGAGCAGCTACAGTTGCTGCAGCTGCTGCTGGAACCTTAAGCAAATTAATTTTGGAAAAATTCTGTATATTCCAGTCTGGACCTAAACAAACAAAATATCCCTGGCAGAGCACTTAAGCAGAAGAAGATTTGGGACTGCCCGTTCTGGTTAGTCTCTTTGTGGTTTTGTCACTATTTGTCTATTATAGGTTTCCTTGGGCCAAAGAGACAGGTGTCATAGTGTGTAACTGGTTAGCATTTTGCTTACTTGGGAAATGCCCTCACAAAGCACCTATGAAAATAATAGTCAGTTCCTTAAAATAGATATAACAGTAAAAAATGCATACTTCTGTTGAAGGCCCTGTGGCACTATTTTCACTAACCTATTCTGAGAACTCTGTTTGTGTTAGCAGTGATTCTGATACAAGGAGAGATGCTTTTGCATCATCACAGTGGTATAAATTGAAGCTGCATTAAAACAGTTATATATTTCAGTTTAATTGTCGGCATAAAAATATCAAGCAGAAAGAGATAAAAACCCGAGATCAAGAGAGGGAGTGGAGCTGCCAAATTGAAACATCGACAGGTGAACATAGCCCAAGGAAAGGTAAAATATCGAGAAATTTGAATTGTGCTTCTTTAAGGATTTAATTCAGAAATTAATGTATTCCTTTTGTTGTGTGTGATTTTTTTTTGTTATTTTTTTTTTACTTGCTGCATAGCAAGCAATTTAACATCATCTTGCTACCCTGTTGGATTTTGTGACGCTATCTGTCACTCCCTTAATTTGGGAGTATTGAGAAAGCAAAGGCACAACTGCTCTGACAGTACGGTGGGCCTTAGCTTCTCCACGAACAACTTCAGATATAGTGTATCAAAAAAATAAACTAACCATTTGTCACAGAGAGTGACAGTGTTCATAGCTTACTTTTCCTATGTAGGTGATGTCTTGTATTCAGAAAGAAATCTTTGAAGAATCATCAGAATGTGTCACTTGGGAGAGAGGGGGGAATTAAGATAGCAGTTACATTGCCAAGGTTATAATTTTTGGTTCCTGATAATTCTGCCCCTGTGCTTGTGAGCAAGGAAGGAGGGGTATCCTGGTTCCAGCCAGGAACCTCTGGTGTCTCCTGTTGTATTAAGCATTTATGCCTTGGCATAGTGTATGACATCTGGCAGAAAGGGTGGAAATTGCCAAATGAAATGTCTCTTCATTTTAAAATAAAGAAAATTACTGTCCTTCAGTAGAAATTTGCAATACAAACGTGGCAAGTGAACAATGATAATGTTAGCTGCGGTGTTCTGCGAGTTGTCTGCGGGATATTGTAATAAACTCTTCCATTATTGGTTTCCCCAAACAATTTGCAGTCTCCCAGCACTAGGGAACTGCAGTAAATAGAGCGGCTCAATTCTACATCATAAATGTGTCCTGGAATAAATAGGAAATACAACTTTTTTTGAACAAGGGAAGGGGGAGGACATTTAAGTCAAGCAGCCTAATTTCATCCAGTCCTTTTGTCTTGTATTTCCTGCTGGTTGGCTTTCTACCTTCAGAAGTGCCCTGGCTCTAGGAGCCACGGAGCCTAGGGGTTTAAATAGCATTTAGGTCCTCAGAATCTGGGCCACATTTGGAATACTGTTCTGTGCACCAGAAGTGGTGTGAAAAAGTGGTACAAAGTTTGGAGTCAACAGAGGAACAAAAAAGCCATGACTGGTCAGTGGATCAAAAGGAGAGGAGTCTAGGCATGAACGTTCAGGAGGGCAGAAGCCCCATTTGTAGAAGCAGCTAGCAGAGCACAGCAGTTTTACCTAAGCTTTCAGACTGTTGACATTCTCTCCTCTGTTTTTTGACTGGTGTCTTGGGATAGATGTGGAATGTGATACAGTGGGAGTGTGGCAGGGATGAAATTTGAAAGAGGATGGAAGATGGAAAACAGAAGGAGCTGGCCTAAACGAGCAAGCAGTGCGAGTTCCCTAGTACGGGATGCAGGAGTTGTTTCTAACACTTGCATAAAGAGGCTTATGCTCCTGAATTGCAATTACCAGTGCAGTCTATAGGTAGAAATCATTCTTCAAGCTGCAAAAATTTTCCTCCTCTCTGTCCCCAACAGCAAGCATTGATCAGTTGCAATGCATGGTGAATCCAGCTTTCCTTTTGTCTCTAGTTGTTTGAATCCACTGAAATAATAAAGGATTTCTTGGAACTGTTGCTTTGCATAATTTTTTTTTTCCAATTTGGTGACAAGGTTTGGATCTATCCTCAAGAGTCAGAATGCCATAAGGAAATATACTGGAGCAAAGTTATTTTCTATGATTGTCATTTCTTTGTCTATTAAAATTAATTGATTATAAATTTACAGGATAGCTTGTCTCCTAATTTCATCAGTGAGTTTCAACAATTACCTGTGGCGGGAAAGCTGCTGTTGCGATTTGCAGGATTGCTACAATAACAATTTTAGAATCATTGTCAAAAGCAGTTTGAAGCAGTTTTTCCATACTGCTATTAAAAAGCAGTTTAAGACCCTAGGCACTGATGCCAGGAAGGAGCTGTTTTGTAAGGCTATTATATCAAAGTTTCAGTTTGAGACTACTTTCTTGTTTTATTTGTATAAGTAAATTTAAAACCTGTACTCTGATGGTAATCCAACCAGATCTCGCTGGATATAAATAACGTGGTCATGCACAGAAAGGGTCTTGGTTTTGTTTAGGATTTAGGTTGCAGTGCTTCAGCTACTGCTGGATGCCTAGAGGGCAACAGGTTTCCTTGGCTTCAGAGCTGACTGCTGGCAGATGGAGCTTCATAAAGTTTAGCTCTGAGTTTAGCTCAAATCTTTGCAGAAGCGTGGGTGAAAATACCTATTGCTATCCTGAGGCTGACAAGCCAGAGTTTTCCCACTTTAGGAAGGGTGAATAAAAGCAAAAATATGAGAGAAAAAAAAAAAAGCAGCATTCCTGGTCTCTCTGCAGAAAAGGAAAAGTAGAGCTGGGAACTGCTGCTTTTTTAGCAAGGTCCACCCCAACCATTAGCTTAAACATCACAACCTTTTAGTCTTCAATAGCAGTCTTGCTTTTCCAGACCTCTGTCAGAGGAAAAGGGAACAGTGGGGCATCAGTTACAGATGTTAAATCAGCCGATGATAGTCCAACATGAAAGAGGCTGTGCAAATATAAGAGCATTTCATGGTGTAAAACTGGTGTACCTGTAATCGCATCTCTAATTAGTAGACTGATATTACTGTCCTTGATGTCAGCCCAACATCACAGAGCCACTGAATGAGTGTGGGGTTGGAAGGGACCTCTGTAGATTGTCTAGTCCAACTCCTCTGCTAAAGCAGGTTCACTTAGAGCAGGTTGCACAGGGTCACATACAGGTGGATTTTTAATACCTTCAGAGGAGACTCCACAGCATCCCTGGGCAGCCTCTTCCAGTGCTCTGTCGCACTCGCAGTAAATAAGTTTTTCCTGAGGCTCAAATGGAACTTCCTGTGCTCCAGCTTGTGCCCACTGCCCCTCGTCCTGTCGCAGGGCACCATTGAAGAGAGTCTGGCCCCAATCTCTTGACAGCTGCCTTTTAATTATTTGTAAGCACTGATAAGATACCCTCTTCAGTCTTCTCTTCTCCAGGCTGAACAGACCCAGGTCTCTCAGACTTTCCTTATAAGAGAGGTGCTTCAGTCCCCTTATCAACTTTGTGGCCCTCTGCTGGAGTCTCCAGAAGTTCTTTTTCTTTCTTGAGCTGGGAAGCTCAGAACTGGACACAGTACTGCAGATGTGGCCTCACTAGGGCAGAGTAGAGAGGGAGGATCACATCCCTCAGCCTCCTTGGCCACACTCCTCTAAATGTACTCCAAGACAACATTAGCCTTCTTGGCCATGAGGGCACATTTCTGGCTCGTGATTGAGTTGTTGTCCCTCAGGACTTCCAGGTCTATATGCGTTTTAGTAAGAAAGTATTGGCAGTGTCTTTTGGAGAGTCTTGAGAATCCATGGCCTTAGGTTTTCTGTTTGAAGGCATACATTTAAAGAAATAGCACATAGTCTAACGTTGAATTGTCCTGGGAAATTAAAAAGAGGTTGCGCTTAAACATGCACAGTAATCTGGTGTAAGTTTGCACTCTCCTTGGACCCTCTTGCGCTGGTTTTCAGTGTTTTGCTACCCTGACAGAACCCGTGACACAGCAGAGCGAGAGCTAGAGGTGATGCTTTAGGAGAGTTGGCAAGGGAGAGCATGACTTCTTCCTCTTACAGTGTAGAATTATGACAGTCTAAAATGGCTTTGTAACACAAATCTCAATGTTTTGGTTTTTTTTTTCCCCCCCTCATAATTTGAATAGGAAATAGCTCTCTGTGACTGGTATTAGCATTGCCCGGACCACTGCTGTTCAGCAGTCAGCTTTTTAGTCATGTAATTTCATGGAATTTGGATCTAAGATAGCTTTTCTTTTTCCCTAACTTTTTCAGTTAGACAGTATACCTGAGTATCCAAATGCTTCTTCAAGTACCTTTTCCAAATTAGAGTTTTATTTTTTTCCTCTGGTTATGTACTTTATGCTTTTGCATTAGTCTCAAGGTTTCAAAGGGATGTATTAGTAAAATATTTCACAAGATACAAATGATGTACTACTGTTATTCTAGTACCGTGGCTAGAGAAACATGAGATCTTGTGAATTATTCAAATATATGTCATAGGGAAACAGTGAGAAACGGAGAGCGCCTACACAGATGAGTGCTATCAGCTCTGACTGACACTGAGGTTAGTCCAGCTTTGAATGGGCTCCCAGCCAAGTGACCTTGTAATGCCTTTTCCACGCTAAATTATGAATGTATGTGTGTGATTGGGGTGCAGTGCCACCTCAGTCCTGGATGCAATGTAGATGTGTAAGAAAAAGAGCAACATGAGAGTCAATAAAGGTAAAGAGAAGCTGAAGGGTTGTTTCTTTGTATAATCTAGTAAGGGAAGAAATGTCCTGTAACAGTAGGTTTGAGTCAAGCTTTTGTTGCAAATGCAACAAAAAGCAATTTAAAAAAAAATAAACAGCAAATTCAAATTTTTGTCCTTCTTATAAGTAACACCAATCACCAAACTGATTTTTCCTCTAGTTTTGTTTACTCTTTTCACTAGTCTTGCTGAAAATGATCACCTAGTATAGATTTTCCAGTAACTAAATCTAGTATTATTTTAAAAAGCACTTAGTAATATCTTGCACAGGTACAACAAACAATGAGTCATACCGTAGACACATTAAAATATTCAGAGGAAAGAAAGCATTGAAGTAATTTTAGATAGCAACAATGGTGCTGGCATTTCCAGTTCCTGAAAGATGTTCCAAAACCTGCTGTCTCTGCATCAGCACAGTGTCCAGCACCATGGGGTTGGACCATAAGGGAAGACCTCAGTACTGAGGATCTGGTGTCCACATTATGTATGCTTTGAAAATTCGGCTTTGTCTGGCTTAGTTTTACTGAAAGAGTCCAGCTTGTGCTGTCTTGAGAGGATTCGGTGATGTGAGGCAAAGTATGGTACATGATCATGAGACTTCCTTCAAAATGCACTCAATCTGAGATAAAATTCCAGTGTAAATGCACTTTTCATTGACTGGGAGAGACCAACTTTATGCTGTCTTTTCCTCCTCTATATAGAAACACTAGATCAAACTGAAAAAACTTCCAATGATTGTAATTTTGCTACAGACTTAAGTAATAGCTATGGATATGACAAGAAATCATGAACATCATTCATTGTGGGATCTACATCTGTTGTCCTTCATTCTTTATTTTGCTGGAAACTATCTGAGGCCATTTTCAGTTTTGTCAGTAAACACTGAGGAGGAGAAAAGAGAAATCGCTGTTGAGAGGTAAAAGCGTGTAATTATTTGAAGTTATAAATAGTAGCAGCTACATTTAGTCAGCTGTATGAAAATGTTGCAAGATCTCTTCAGTTGGCACTTTGGGTTTGGTTGCAAAACAGATTAATTTGTTTCAATTCATTTTATATATATATGTAATATTAGAAATTTTGCAGCAGGTATTATCTAGGGTTTTGCTTCAGTACATTTTCTGCCTGGTTTCACTTGAGCTCAGTGAGATGATAAAGCTTTCAGGCTCCTTCAGGAACCATCCTTTTGGGTTAGCAGGTTAATTGTTTTTCAGCTTTTGTGGCAGGATTGTGGACAAGTTGAGGAGAGGGAATAGTTCCTTTTACTGTGCAGGTGCAAGCGTCAGTTGGCTGGCACAATGCTGAACTGTGCTTGAGCAGCCAAGCAGGGACTGTTTCTGCAGGCTGGGGCTGGGCAGAGAGAGTCTGGCTCTGTCTCATTTGGCCCCTGCTCTGCTCTGGCTGGTGACTGTGAGGAGCCCGAGTTCTTCCTGTTTTAAACACAGCAAAATATGTTCACTTCTGGGAGGGTCTTGCTATAGTGTAAAATAAAGGAGAGAGAAGTGAAATGGACTGGTAGTAGGAGCCCTTATTTATTAATCTAATTAACGATCTGGTTTGAAAGTCATAAAGAAACAATTAGAAATTATGGATGGCTATATAACACTTTCAGTAGATGTGCTTACTTGTACTGTTTTTTCAGAAGAGAGCTCTCCCAAAATTTTAAGCTCAATATGGCATTGCAGTGATAGTTTGATTGGATTCTTTTCCCTGAAACTTTATTAACAATTAGATAAAAAATAATCTGATCTTATTTTAAATTGAAGCTTCAAGTTGTATAAACTATCAATCTATAAAGTAACAATTCAATCTGCAGTAGCGAGAAAGCTCTGGGAAAACGTATACCTTTATCAGCCCTGAGGATTGAGTTACACTGAACGAATGCATTTCTCATTGTAGATATTAGCGGCAAATCATTTAGTGTGCAGTACAAACCCACTGGATTGCATTTTTTCCTGTGAGCAATACAGTTTCTGGGCAAGACATTGATTCTTCTGCCACCATGTGGTTATCTCGTTTAGAATCAACAACCATTTTAAGAAAGATGCACTAGTGTGATTTATATAAAAACAGGCTAAACCATCAAAGTTGTTTTATGTTTGATGGTCATACTTTGTTAATTTTTGTTGTTTGTTAAGTATTGAACTTCAAAATACATATTTAAAAAACATTCAATAAAATTATGTCTTCATCTGCTGGGATTTACTGTAAGTTACATGTTCTTCCTTTTTTCCTGTTGGAAAGAAATAATAAAGCTTTTTCTTTGATCTTTTAGAACCAGATTAGTCCCTACATTTTTAAATAAAAAGTGAAATCAGAGTCTCCAACACTGTCGTTGAACTGTACTGATCAACGTTTTTTCTCTTTTCCCCATTTGCTACAATATATAAAGAAGTTAGACTTTGCCTAAAAAATGAGAAAATGCCTACTCCCTATTTAAATTTTCCATTTCAGTGGGTGAGGGGCTTGCAGAAATATGTTTGTAAATGGATTCCTTAAGACTTCTTGCTGCAAATTCCTTCTTTATTTATAGGATTCAAAATTGGACCTTCGATATGAAAACCGAGAAAAGTAACAAAGGGCAGACTTGGCATGCTTTGTAAAAGGGTATCTACATGTCAGACCTATTGCTTTTCTTTCCTTCTTTCTGTGCTATTTTCATATAGCTCCTTCAGATTTCTTGTCAAAATAACCAGCTGCCATAAACCCCATGATTATTACGTAAGCCATGCTGCTACTGGAATACTCATTAACATGGGAAGGTACATGTCATTTCACACCATGCATTGTCTGAAATTATAATTTTTGTTCTGAACGAGCTTTTTGCTTTTACTCCTCTGTAATAAAAGATATTTTTAGTAGAAAGGATGAAACTGAGTTTGAGTGTTGAAGTATGGGGTACGTGTATGCAGGCAGATTTGAAAGGTGTAATTAAATCGCTTAGGTCTTTTTTTTTATTAACTCTACTGAGCATTAACTCTGAGGTTCAGTCACCTCCCTTATACTGTTAATGTAGTTAAAATATGTTCAATAATAAAACCTGATTCTTTTAATTGATTTTTCAGATTTTTTAAACCTTCAATAACTCAACCTCTCTAGGCAAACAGCCTTAGTAGTTGATTCTTGGTGCTCATTCCTTTGTGCTTGAAGCACTAGATCTTACATTCATGTATTAATCAACAGAGCTCTGTCGCATGGGTTTTTTTAGGTCATGTTTTGATAAACCCACACACCTCTCTGGAGGTTTTCTCCAATGCATTTGAGTACATTTCTGCTGTGCTGATGGACATCATGTGGATGTATTGAAAAGGCTTCAAAATTGTTTTCTAAAATACAATGAAAGATGTTTCACTAAAGAAATAATGGTTTTTGCAAAAGTGCTAGCACTTTCAGTGTGCACTGGAAGCAAATTCCATACTGCTGAGTATTGCTTGGGCAGATAAGGAAAGGCACCACAGCCAAAACCATTCGACAAAGTTTGTAAATGCCAAAACCCCTTGATTTGAAGAGCCAAAAATGTAATCCTTTTACATTTTTTTTAAACTAGGTCATAGAACTGCTCAGGAGCAATTCTTTGGAGAGTCTATTAAGTGAGTTATACTAAACAAAATAGGTAGTGCAGCCACCTGAAACAAATATTATGCTCACTAATGCTTTGTGAGTGTGAGCTTTTTCAGCGGGGTAATGTAATTTTTCATTTTAGAGTTCCTATTTGAGAAGCAAATTCCACATTTAGTTCACTCTGCAAAGGAAGCTCATTAAAGCAAGTCACAACACAACCCTGTGACCAATAACAGCTTAAAACATCACGTATCTATGTCATAATGTCTTAACTATAAACTAAGCTTCTCCTATTCATTTAAAATGTATTTAATATTTTTACATATAGTCATTCTCTGATTAATTTTTATCAGTGGTCTCTCCATGAAAATTATAGTGTCCTTTGAAGGCAGTTCAGCAACTTATTTATGACTAAGTGAAAAAAACCCAAGCAACTGAAATCTCATTGTTGTGCCTGTTAAATAATTAAGAAAAAAATATAGTAATTGACACTTAAATTAGTTTGAATGTTTTTTCTGGTTTATACGAGTGTCTGAGGATAAGATTTTTTAGGTACTTGGAACAAGATAAAAAATAACACACTGTGCAACTCATGGGTATGATAAAATTACAACGTGGTTGCTGCTCACAGTCATAAGGCAAAGTCAGATCCTGAAATTTGTAATTGTATGTTGAATCATAGCTTAAAGCCTTCAGGGTTCTTTTATAATAAATTTATGGGGTAATACGGGCTTTATAAATGAAAGATTTGTTTACCTTCGAACCTGGAAGGGTGGAATGTTTGAACGGTCGTATTCAAAGGTTTGTTTGACTTCATTATGAATCCTCTTATTTTCAAATGCCCTGGATTTGTATAGCTCCTGTAGTCTTCCTACTTTAATAATTGAGTTGTTTCTTCCTCTTTTATGATTTTAAGCTTTAATATATTGTTTTAGTGTTTAGAGAAGCTGTTTCTCCTAGGAATTCTCCTATATCTGAAGTTACTTACTTAAAATTTCTAAATGTTACTTCCAGTTCTTAGCAACACAGCAGAGTAATAGTTCATTGACTGTCACTAAACTGAAGTAGTCTTGAAAAACCTCAAGCGCTAAGAGGAGATTTTCTGAACAGGGACAACAAAACACTTCTACGTGTTGCTACCTCTTAGGATATTTGGTTATTATTTTGTACCAGAGGCCCAAAAGTTCTGCCTGTGTTTGACAGAGCAGGTAAAAGCTGATAATGAATGGAGTACTGCACTTCAAAATAGAGTTTACATTAGTAAGTTTATAAGAAAGAAGATCTGTGCTGATAAATTTTCTTTCTTCTACAATTCTCCAGATTCCACAAATCTAGTATGGTTATAAATTTCACAGGGAGAGAAGAGTACAGCGGAACTGTGTACATTTCTTTTGACATCAGGTTTTACTGTGTACATACCTATATGTGCCCATCAAACCATGACATGCAATATGTATGTTGAAAAAAATATTTAGCCTGTCTTTATAAAATTTTACTTCAGTGCATCAAGCATCCAAATCCCTGTGCTGAAGATTCCACTTAGGAGTGTAAGTTCAGTGCAGTCTGGAGAAGTCCCCATACCGTATGCTGCTTTGCAGATTGGTTTCTGCAGAACTTGACTTCAGTTTGTGCTGTAGGGCTCTCCACAGCTCCTCGTGTGTATTACATGGGCAGAAGTGCTGAGCTTTCATTAGAAATCGAATTTTACTGCAGCAAACGTGTGTTGAACTGTGCAGGCACTGTACTTAAAAATATTCATGTACACTGATCTTCCTTGAAGACTAGTGAATGAATCATGATCTGTTAGAAAGATGTGATAACCAAAAATAAAACAGAAAATCCTGAACTCCTGTCTCTCATGAAAAAATATCTCCTTTCACAGTAAACCACACTAAATTTAAAAAGTTGATTGATCTATCTGCCTGCCTGCCTACCTACTACATTGTAAATTATGTATAAAAATCTTGCCAGCTTTTATATGTGCTCCTTTCTTAGCCCTAGATAAGGTGGAAAGAAAAGGGAAGGGGGCAGTCATGGTGAAGTCAGTGAAATCATTACTTTTATAGATAGGTTTTATAAGTAGTTTTTTATAAAAAGCTTTCTACTTTTTTATTAAAACTTTGTAGTAATGTACTCCTTAAAAGACTTCATGTAATATTTTATTGAATATGGCTCAATTTTTAGGATGCTGATGTGGTAAGAAGACAGGTATTTACGTCGTAGAGGTCAGCCTCCAGTTCAGTGATATCAAAAGATTTTGAGTATCAGTCTAGCTTTAAGCAGTAGTAAGTATTCTTCTGTTTCCTGCATTAACTCATTTTGTACATTAAGCACTTTATTATGTAATAATCCCTGCTGCTTTTATCAGCCTTGCTTTAGCTTGTGCTTTCTTAATTTGTATTTTTCTAGAGGACCTTTTCATAATCTAAAAGGAAAATACTACACAAGAAACCTTACCTTGCAGATAGACATTTGTACTACAGGTCATGTGACAAATGTGGTAATTCCTATAGTTTGAACTGGGGAGGAAGTGTTGTAGTCTGATCATCAGATTAAATGGTCTAAATTCAGATTTTTGGGGTATAGTCCTGGCTTTGTCATTGATAGTCAGTGTAGCTAAAATTAAGTAAGACAACAGAGGCTGCTCAGAGGATAACTGTTGGAGAATGTATGTAAACCTTGGATATACTTGGATTTTGACTGGACAAGGCCCTGTTAAAAAACAGTTGCAAAGAACTGTTATTCTGAGAATCATTGCTTTCTTTATTTTATATGTGCAGAGACAGATTCTTCTTATGTGAGCTCACAGCAATACAATTTAAAACTCCTGGCATTTTGTCAGGATCCCTGATTTTATCAGTCCCTCACCAAAATCATTATGTTTTAGCATGTAAAACAGTTGTTTTAGAGGTAGCACTCCGTAAAGAGATGAGTGAAGTAGTTCCTATCTTGGTTTCAGTCTTATGACACCATGTTAAAAAGGGTAACTTATCATTAGCATTTCAGTAGCTGCTAGTAGGAATTCACCCTCATGCTGCATGTATGGCCAGACAAGTGATGTTCTGAAATGTCAGCGTGAAGTTACACATTTGTAGGAATAAAAGGAAGGGAAAAATGTGATACAAATAAGACTATAGATTTTCACCTGTCTGAAGCCTAGTGCTTCTTGCGTGTCATGATTTCTCCATTAGTTTAAAAACTTGCAAAAGCTTATGTCTGTTTGTTTGAATGGTTCCATGTTCTAGAAGGTGTGATTCCAAAAGTGCTTCTGGTGTGATGATGGAGCTGCACAGCTTTGTCATTGCTGAGGGAAGGCAGCAATGATTTTCTGGTCTCTCTGTGTTCAATGGGATGAATGTCAGACTGAAATTCTACTACTTTTAATTTGTGATGCAGCTTTTGACATCTTTCCAAATTACCCACAATGCATTTTAATCAATCCTACAACTCTGGCACAATAGTCCTAGTGTTTAAAATGACCTCTCTTAAACTAAGATTTATTTTTTCCAGGAATGCTTTCTATTCTGTTTTCCTTGATTCTGGTAAAGACAAATACAGAGCAGAGGGAGGATCATATTCATAGATTTTGTTTCTGTCTTTATCTAAGGGAGAATTGTAATTTCTATTGCTTGCTGGAATAGATACCAGAGTAATTACTTGAATTACTTGTCTTTAGAAGACATCTAAAGTAAGTTTAGATGCTGCTAAAAATAGTGCTTATGCTTGCTTCCCCCTAATGTCCTCTGAGGGCTGACTGAAAATCACTTAGATACATCTAATTTTCTTGGGCCATTTCTGTGACTTTTTTCCCCTCATGAAACAAGGGGTATTGTATATACTGAGATGACATTCTTGCATGTAGGAGAAAAAGCAAAGTGATTCTGCAGTGTGGACATGGTGGCCTGAGTTCCTAAATATAGGCAGCTATTCTAAATGTCTCTGGGTTTGGATATAGCATTTAAGACAATGGAGCGGAGTTCACATAGTTTCACTGCGTCTTATAAAATCTGTACTTTCTAACCTAAGTTTGTTATGGTGGTCCCAAAACTATAGGATTACAAAATCACTGATTGCAATTAACTGCTTTGCATTCAGTGTGGGATATTAAAGTTTAAAATTCAGTGAGTGTTCCAAGTATGCTGAAAAGAAAGGTTTGGGTTTGTGTATTGAATGAGGTGTTACTGGTACCTAGTGAAAAGGTACTTTTATTTTGGACTACTTAAATCTTAAAATGCTATGTTTCTGTTTTCTTGAGTTTCTTTACTACTTGCTAAAAACAATCTTTACATCTTTTTTCTTTCTTGTTAAAATCTTTTGGTTATTGTGTTTTGAGTGTGTAATAAAGAAAAAGGCAGACTATATATAAACAGAGCTTTATTTAGTCTATATTACCTTAAAGAGTGGGAGGTTCCTTCTTTATTTCTGTTTCTGAAAATGCATTATTTATTTTTATTTGACTACTATTACGCTAATGGCAAAGGTAATTTATTAAAGAAAAGTTAAGCGAAATCTTTTCAACACGAAAGAATAATTTTAATTTTGTTAGATATTTACTGAAGGAAGAAGTTTCGTAGGAGATGTTAGGTTTTAGCTATGATATAACATCTGAGAGTAGTCTCTTTCTAATCTGGAGAATAATCTTGGGGCATTTTCTGACTCCTTATTAACAAGGAAGCTTCATTTTCTTCAGAACTGAAATGATCGTGAAAAACTAATTCATGAGTGCTGTGATGTCATATGGGAAGTAAAGTCAGAGCCTCCAGCTATAGAGCTGTCAAAATCATTTTAGAAAAAAAAAAGTGGGAGCTTTTCTCTGGAAATCCATTTTTTGAAGACAATCAGTGTTAAAAGGCTTTTTTTTTTTTTGAAGAATTTCTGACACCTTCTTAGGTAAGTCACACTTAGACAAAGTATGTGGGAAATCAAATCTCTTTGGAACAAACTTGGAAATGCTGCCATGTGTCTTAGTGTTCTTGAGATTATACAATACTTTTTTTTCTCTTCCCTTTTTAATTTTTTTAAAAAAGAGAAAGAAATCCAGCCTCCAGCTTTCAACTGCCACATCCTTCAACCAGGCAGTTCTGGGATCTGTTAAGTCAAATCTCCATACACCACACTTCCCAACTTGTGAACTGATAGCTGATACAGCTTCCTGTGGTGGGTTTAAGTTTACCATGGGAACAGCTAAATCAGTGACAGCAGCAATAAGGAGGCACTGAATATGTTTTTTTAACTTACAGCCAGCTGACTTTCACATGCTTATTCAGCAACCTGATAAGGCTAAGTTAAAATGAATTATGTAGTGTTTGAATATGAGCAGAGGTGTTTGGGAAACCGAAGAGGACAGAGGGTTTGAGAACATGGGCTGTGACTTGAATTTTTAAAGGAAAGCTTTTTTAGAGTGTCTGCTATCTCTTGATCTGTTAATAAACAAAACAACAAATGGAATGAAGTTTTAGAGATTAGCATTCTACAATTACTAGAACATTTTATATCCTTATTTAGTTTGGGCATAGGCAATCAAGATTTCTTTTTTTTGTCTCTACGGTAAGTAAACTAAACGAACCTCTGCTTGATTTTATGTGTGTGTCTCTGCTCTCTGGTATAACTGTAGGGCTATAACCAAGGACAATCTTACCCTCATGTGACTATGCATACAGAGCATAGAGATCTATGAGTAGTTGTCCTTTTGTGCTGCAGGCAGTCTCCTTGCATTCCCTTGGCTCTCCACAGATTTTACTTGGACCCTATCTTCCTTACGCTGCGCACAGGTTTCCAGATGAGTTTTGTGCTGTTAAGTGCAGGAAAGCTTGCCCGACACTTCAGAATATCCAAGGACAGTACTGTTGGTGTGAAGGCAGGGTCAGTGCTGAATGGAAAACAATTAGACCACAGGAATAAGAAGAGAAAAATTAAATCAGCAGTTAAGCCAAGAATTGTTTTGTCTCAGTTCGCATTGTCTAATTTAGTTTCTGGGCAAAATAGGGAGAAAGTTATGTGGATCTTGAAGTAGCATTTGATATCTGTGTGCTGAGAAAGAGGAGCAAAAAATCAGTATTTTTTCTTCAAGTACCATTTTCTTTTGGCTGCAGTATACAGATACACAGCCCAGAGTTTAACAAATATTTTTTTCTTTTAAGACTTATACTTTTAAGAAGTGTTAGAAGTAGTTTTTTTTCCCCACATACATCAATTAATTCTTGCATAGAGTCTTCGTATATATTTTGAAAGTCAACCTTGAGTGAGTGCTGTGGAAATTGATTAGTATTGAACTGGGTTTAGTCTTAGGAAGTAACAAAAGGTGATTTGTTAAAGGAGAAAAAAATCCTTTAGTTTAGAGTAATGTTAATGGGGTATGATATGCAAACATCTTAACTTGCTAAGTTGGCTTTCAGTATCTGTACTGCATAAACATGGTTTGAATAAGCTTTAACTATCACATATCTGAAGAAAACAGTTGTGGGTCTAAAGCAGTACTTCTTTTTTGAAGTTAATTGTTTCAGTGAACTTGGTTGGCTCAGACCTTAGCAAGTCTAAATGTTTTCTTTAGTCATGACAATGTCTATTCTCTTAGAGCAGTACAAGAGAAGTACATAGACCCCTGTGGAAAAAATGAGTGCTTTTCTCTCTAACTCTTTGTACATCTGTATCTGCTAGTTCTTATGTATGAGTTTTCTGTAGCAGGGAGAGTTCACTTTTCTTTACAGCAAAATAATAGAAAGCAAATTACTTTACCAATTGATAATAATCCTAAACTCAGGCTCACCTTGGAGTCTGGGCCATTGACTGATGTGAGCTGCATTGCTTGCAGTTTCTCCAACAGGGAGCAAAAGGAATATTCTCTGATGTGTTCTCTTTCATCAGCTCTAGGGTCACATTCATTCCTCCCTCTCTTTGCTTTCATGTCTTATTTTTCTCTGAGTTTCTTTCTCAGAAACCGGAGGATTAAAACTCTGCCTGATTCCATTTTGGTCATTCCAGGCCCCACCCCTTAATTCCCAAAGTAAGGCACCTCATCATCTAACATCCCACCCTTCCCACTTGCCAGCTGCTTCCATCAGTAAGTTGGTAAGCATTCTTGAGTATTACCTCAATTTTACAGAACTATGCAAAACAAAATACATCTCAATTGCTTAATCAACACATCTGCTTGCCTCTTCCAAGTCTTATTTGCCAATCATTTTCCTCTGTGGTTATACTTTTTTTTTTGAGAATTAATCTGCCGTAGGTCAGGAAAAATGGTTCAAGATTAACTCAAGCAGTTGATGCTTAAAAACTTCTCTGAAAATTTTGACTGTTAGAAATTAGGTATCCAATTAAACATCTTTTGATTTTATATGAAAGCTGCCTGTCTTAAAATGTTGAAGAATTGTAATTAAATATATATGTGAGCACTGGAGGAAGTTTAGAATAATAAGAAAACAGCAAAAATTAGGAACAAATAAGTTTTTGTAACCTGTTTAAAAAACAGATAGTCTTGTCTTCTACCCCCCTGTATGTCTCATATGGTAAGATGTACAGTACAGCCAACCACAAACCAATTTGAAAACATATATGCAGTGTACAGAGACAGTAAAATTTTCCATTGTCAAGCTGGGGAGGGTGTCTTTCACTTGGACTTTGTTGTGCTTTTCAGTCTTTAAATGTGTTCATGTCACATTTTTCAAGTTTTTCTGCATAACCTGAGGGCTAGATGCGTGTCGCTTTGTTTAACAAGAGCTACAATTCTCACGTAATTATGTATTTCACCTAGCATGCTGTGTACAAGATAATAGACTGCAAAATTTTGCTGGGAGTCACAGGAAGCAGAAGAGAGATCCTTTTACTGTTCTTTTGCTTGAAGACCTGCAAAAGGAAAAATCGGCAATTTATAAGTAGCACTCTAATGTTGCGAATTAGAGCACGTGATGGAGCTGGTAGCAAATGCATGGTAGGCCCCAAATTCCTTCTACAAAAATAGGATGGGTTAACGCTGTGGTCTTACCTTATTGGTCTGTAGAGTTTGGACAATAAAATAACCTGTATATTGAAATAAAAGAGCAATAAGAAGCCTTAAAACTTCTGTTACTCAGTCTTGTCACTGAGAAATAATTGTTCTGTCAATGATAGGTTCATCCCCCTGTTCCTGTCAACTGTCAGCATCCCCCGCCCCCACTAAAAACCTGTGTAATGTATCCAGACTCTATTGACAATGTGCATACTTAGCATCTGCATTTACCTCATGATGCTGTGCCCTTATCCTGGCAGGGAAAAAGAACATAGTGCTTAGCACACGTTTCCATTTTTACCATGCAATAAATGCATAGATTTAACATCTAGCAGGGCAGGTAAGTGGTGCTTTAAATATTCAAAGATTTCCATTTAAATCTGTGACACAGTGAGTATACTCTTTCATATAACCATATTCAGAAATGCCTTGCTAAATAGGGTTTTTGAAGTAGTATGCTGATAATAAATCATATGAGTACTTCAAGAGCTACATATTAGATCTATTATTGTTCTCTGAGTGGAAATGAGTAACAATATATTTAATGTTGAAAGACTTAGATGAGAGAGTTGCTTTAACAGTGCTGCTTATGAGTCAGACATTCTTAATTAAGCTTTTGTTGTGTGCGTGTGTGGGGGGTATCAGAATAAGACAAATTCCTCCTACTTTTGCAGAAAGACAATAGAAAGAAGGAATAAGTTCTTTTGCTGCTTATTTTTGTCTCTTACACATAATTGCAAGAACTACCCACTTTAGGAAATGGACAAAATGATATTAGTGGAGGGTGAGAGAATTGTCATAATATAGCTCTTAGTAAAACATGGCAACCAGTAAGACCAGTGACATGTTGGAACATGGGTGGAAGTGGGCTGAAAAGGGAAAAGTAGTGACAGATGTTGTTTATCGGTGGCAACTGTCTCGGAGAACAGCAATTTCTAAGATGAGGAGGAACATTAGTGTCTTTCACTTATTTTATTCAATTCAACAGCAGAGTTGTGAGAAATGAAAAGCCCAGAAGTCCTATAGAATTCTGGACCCTCCATCCAAGAAAGAAAAAAATTATTTGTGCAGTTCAGATGAGGACACACTCTTTTACTTGTTGGGTGCCCTGCAGAATAAAGGAGTATCATGTGGGGTTTAGCATGAAGAACCAACCCATATCTTTTATAAGTCGTGAAACACAAGGAGAAACATGATTACAGCTCTTTTATAGAGTTATATTAGAAAGCTTGAACTTTTTGTCAGGCTGCCTGGATGCCATCCATGGGATGACTCTCAGGGTTTCCTTGATGTGGACCCAGTGCCCCAGGCTGCTATGATGGGACTGTATCTGAGCATGTTTCAGACTGTCCAGAATTTTATCAGATTTGGCCTCCTGGCTAGATGGAGAGCTGGCATAGAGGAGTTCAGATACCAGTGGCAACCAGGTACTTGTTTCTAACATGTATCAAGATACTACAATGTATTATCTAACTCAAAAAAATCACCAAGAATGTGTCATAAGTACAAGAAATAATTTAACAGTGGCTAGATACTATTTCTAAGGACAATCCTAAGTATCAACTTACTTCAGAAAACGGAGCCTTTTACATTATTTTGGCATGAAAAGAGTTTGTATTCTTTTTCCACTACTGAAAGATTTCTTTCCAGACACATAATAATTTGAAATTTTAATAGTATTGGAAATTATTTGTCTAAGCAGGCAAAGATACTGTACATTTGCAGTGAGATAAAACAGGTATAAGGTATCCTGAACCTATTTGTCTAAGAGTGGCTAGGAAGATGATTGTCTCACTTGCTATTCCTAATAACACATTCTACGGCTTGGGATCATATCCTCTTCTGGTTGTCAGAATGATTACAATCTCATCAGTGAGTTTATCTATGTGGAGGTACAAATACTTTATGTTATTACTTTAATACTGTTGGGGGGAAATAACTTTGTAATTTTTACAGCCTCTATTTTAATTTGTCAAAAAAGATCATTGACATTTGAAAGTATAAGGAAAAAGCCTGCACATAAAATATTAATGCACCGCTGTCATACAGCCTGCCCTCAAAAATCCTTCTGGCCTTCCTGAGAATTTTTTGAGTAAAGTATTCAGGATTCAATGCCATTTTAATTTATACCAAAATTAGTTGGACTGATGGGAAGAATTCTTCCTGCTTGGGATAAAGGAGCCGCTATGTAATCTTCTCTGGCTTTCTCAGTTATTACTGAGGCTCTTTTGAATCACAAACAGTTCTGCAGTTGATTCTCTGCCCCATGGAAGAGCAGTAGTAGATACAAGCAAGTAGTTAGTACTTTGTTTGAAAGCTAACATAGAAAAATAAAAAGATGTGAAAAGAATTGTTTCTCCAAAGTAAACTTCCTGAAGTTTCTATACTTCTTATCGCTGCAGCAGTGATCCCGCAGAATGACATCTTTCCCAGCTGTAGGTAAGAAGATTTTGTTTCCACTGGGAAGCACTCTGAAACCTGAATATGTGTAATGTATATCATAGGCTTCAGCTTTTTGGGAGGAAAGGGGGTGGGTGGGTAAAAGCATTATAAAACTGTTTTGTAAGCCATCTTCTCTTACCTATTTAGGTTATACATTATAGGTCCTTAATGTGGTTACGTTGAATTATGAGACTGAATATGGAAATTTTAGCACAAGTGAGCTTTTTAAGATGTGTTTCTAAGCAGATGGAAAGAAGTTGTCGCTATCAGGAGGGGGATCTGGAAATGGAATCAACCAGACAACTGTGCGATTTAGTAGCTTAAAGGCAGGAAGTTGATTTCAGTCTCCTTTTTACCTTCAGATATCAAAGCTTTTGTGCAGTTATCATGGGATTGGTGTGTCCACAGGGACCTGCTTGGTTGAAAGGAGCTTCTGTCTTGCTGTGTCCTGAGAAGTATGCAAAATTTCTGCAATTGTATTTTCTGTGATATCTTGCTGTGTCTCTGGCCATCCTCAGCCCCTGGTCTTTTGCATGATGTGCAACAGGATGATGGTTGATTGCTGCAGATACTTCAGTAGTTTCTATGCTGGCAAAATTCTTGCTTTTTCAGGTTGCCTTTCACTCATCCAGCATAAATTACTGCAAAGGGATTTAGGTTGGCTGTTAAAAAGCAGCCTGCCTGCCAGAGCACTGAAACAAGATACATAAGTGTGTTGTGGAATTTCTCTTGCTGGAGATTTTCAAGAACCATCAGAAAAATGGAAGCTGAGGATCCCTGAAGTACATGAGACCCTTCCTCACTGCAGGAGGCTGGGCTTGGGTGCCTCCTAAGGGCCTGCTACTTACGCTTCTGTTATTCTATGGAAAAGGAACAAAGCTGAGGTTGAAAAAATATTTAAGAAAAAAATCTTTTCTGAAAGGCCAGAAACCCAGTCATACGAGGTTCTGTTTTATCGTGCTCTATGTAGCTTTTGCAACTATTTGGAAAAGACTGTTGAACTTCTCTGATCTGTCACAAAAACATGCTTAAAATACTCTCATTTCAGATCTGCCTGGTTTAATAGTTACCTCTGGGAAAAGGGCTTTGTCCTGAAATTTTCACAATGTTTGTTTCTCTTCTTAGCATCACAACACTGTTTTCTTTCGAGGTACTGAGAAAGGCCAGCAGCTCAGGTGTTGATCCTGCAGGGAAGTCAGTTGACCCTCCAGATAATTCCATAGCCTGGCACTATATTAAAATAAACTTGCATGGTTTTACACCACTTTGAAAGTTTATCTTCCACAGCAGCCTTGACGGTAATGTTATGTCATATTTTCCTTCTTTCCTTGAAGACAACCAAAGGACTGTCAGTATGCTTGTTTGTCACCAGAGTATTGACCATCACAAGTAGTTGGGCATGCTCTGAGGAGCAATCTGCAATCACATTGCAGGACATGTTTGCAGTCTTGAAGCAATAAGGATAGGGAAATCTTGTCTCAAGGATCGCTTTTGGACTGATCATAGTTACGATAATCTTATCATGTAATGCATTATATATGTTCTTTCTTCATTCACAGGATGATGTACTTTTATTGCTTTAGTAAGTAGTTCATTTAATAAGAACTATTGCACCTTGTTAGCCTGTCAGGACTTAACAGTATCGATACTAACACCAGGCTACTGATAGTACTTACTACTAGCACTGTATCAACATGAACTGAATGTCACTGCCACAAACAGTGGCAGTTTTCTTCCTGTGAGTTTATCATGTGAAGTTATGGCATGAAAGCTGTTCTACATTTTACAAATTATTATTTTACATTACTTGTTATTTCATAATTAGACCCATTAAATTCCCTAGAGTAAGATTTTTCTCTTGAATAATAGCTTTAGTATTTACCATATGTAGAATGCATTTCCACCTCTCTGATTTTAACTGCAGATTTATTGACATACAGGTATTGTGTTTAGAGTGAGGCTGTTTGTTCCTCTGAAAGATAACATTGGAAGACCAAAATAGCTTTAGTTGGCATTGATTTTTTTTTTTTTTTCCTGTTGTCTGAGATGTTATCTCCTTTCCAGCTGAAAAAGTTCTAAATTCTCTCGTGTGGAAAAAATCTTAGAAGTTGAAATTGTGCTTTTAAAACTTTAAGATCTGAAATGGACTTCTCAGAAAACTTGTCATATAGCAATAACTTCCCTGTGCTATTTCTAGCAATATAGCTTCTTTTGCTAAATAAAATGTACTCTGAAAATTGTGATTGCAAGTTCTTTATTTCAAGAATAACGTATTTCTTAAAATCATTAATGTTAAATACCACCAATAAAGAAATTGTGAGGAAGTAGGAAGAGTCTGTTTCTGATTTTCTTACTTTGTGGATCTGACAGCTGTTTTTGTATAGTAATTGCTACATTCATCCTCCAAGATGAGGTCAGTACCCTTGTGATGTGCGAGTCCCCAGGGGTCTAAACATGAACGTAGCACCTTATATTTACATCCATCCCCAACAGTTATCCAGTCAGCAGTTCCTATAAAAAAGAAATCTGTTCATTAAATATTTGATTTATTAAAACATGCTGCATGATGATTTGAAGATGGCAATGTATAATTCCATGTTGTTAATACCTTATGCTGGTATAAGTTGTCACTCATTCTGTGGACAGATGGAGACCAGAAAAGTGTGAGGGCTCATCTTGAAGACTTTCCTAAGGCATTTGAAGGAGAATTTTGCTTGAGCACATCTGGGAACTAATGCTCCCTCACTCTTCCTCTGCTGCAGCAGAGTGGGTGGGCTGCGGCTGGGGCTGCAGTGGTACTTTACTTGATCTTTTCAAGTACCGGGCTCCATGCTCCTTATTTTGAACACTTGGTCCAAATTATTGATAGCCAGCAAGGTTGGGCCATTTCAGAAAACTAAATCAGAATTCTCCATGTACTGAAATTGCAATTGGACCTTCAGTACTATGAGACTCTTTAGTACTTCTGGACTTCATGTTCTTGAATGAGAGAATCAAATGTGAAATATTTCCATTTGAAAGGATGTGGGAAATTACTGTTGTTGCTTCAGCTTTGAGTGACCTAATGAATGTGTTCATGATAACAATTAAATATGCATAAAAGATTTCAACCATGTGTAAATAGTAATTTGGATAGCTTTATAGGTTTGCGTTGTTTTGTTTTATTTGTTTGGGTTTGTGTTTTGGGTTTTTTTTTAAAAAGGGAAGAGAAACAAGCCCTGAAAGCAAGGGAAGTCTTTAAATGCATATAAGCAGCATCTCTCTTTCAGATAAGAATTTAAACATTTAAAGATAAGCATGTGTTTGAAAGCAAATGAATATGAGCTTGAGCCCATGCTACAAAGTCAGCCACCATATGTAGGCTGGATGTATTTTAAAATGCAAGTTCTTCAATGCATCCAGTAAAATAGCTCGTGTTAACAGACGTGTCTTGTCAAGACACATGCATCTTCTAAAACTCACCCATTCTGAGAGCATTTTTTCATTTCTTTACTAACACTGATCATCATTGGTTGGACTCAATGATCCAGTAGGTCCTTTCCAACCTGGTGATTCTGTGATTGTTTTCTTTAACAAAGTAATGTTATCTAAGCAGCTGATTCTTTTCCTATTAAGCAATGAATTTCCTGCCACCTTTCATAAAGAAAGCCAATTTGAGATACAGTAAGCAAAACCTGTGTGTTTGTTCTTTGTAAAGAAACAATCTGGAAATATACTTCTAGGAAAAAAAACCCAGAAACATTGTGTGTTCTTTCTCTGACTGTCCTGAACTGTCCAGTTAATTTCTGCCTTCAAGGGCTTTATGAAGTTACGTTGTGTCATTTACTCTGCCATTTTTCTGTCTCTAAGTTACAAAATTAGTTTGTTCCACTGAGGAAGGCTTTTTTAAAAGGAAGGACATAGAAATGTAAATATATGACGGGGGGCGGGAGGAGAGTTTGGGGTTTTTTCACCTTTTCTTTTCTTTAAAGAAGATTAAAGCCTTACAGGCAAAATCCTGTAACAGTTTCTGCCTGGAGGAATCTTGATGACAGTATATGCCTCTACAGTAGAGGCCCAAAATAGAGTTTGGGAGTAATCCCTTGAGACCTAATTTTGACGCATGATGATCAGGTTACACTTCATCCTGAAACCTGAGGAGTTATAGATATTGTTCCTGTCCCTTCTCACTTTCCGGCAAATTACCTCTCCTACCTCCTTATCCTTCCTACGTTTAGATATTATATAGTGCTAAAATAAAAGCTCTTTTTGAGTACACACATTAAAGTGGTCAGGTTTAATTATGATACAAAAAAATAAAACATAGGTGCAATCGTTCCTTTGTGTTTGTTGTTCAGTTCTCCTTTGTTGTTATTATTAAGGGTTTATGTTAAACCAGCTGTTTTTCCTGGATGCTGGTTGTAGTTACGTGTTACAGCAATGTGAAGACATGCAAGTGATGCTGGGAGTGAAAATCCAACTGTGCCAGAAGTGCTGTGGAGGTGTCAGTGTTCCATGGCGTGGGGTTACCTGGCAGCTACACTATTTGCTGCGAGTATTACCATTGTCCACAGCCTACAGTTTGGCTTTGGTGGGGCAGTAGCTATTTAACTAAAACATCTGATTTCTATTTTTCCTCTCAAAAGACTGTTGCTGTTCCATCCCAGTCTTCTCCAGCTTAAGGCAAGTGCCCAGTATGTTCCCTTTTAGAAGTCAGTATTCTGAGCAATAACAAATGCTGAAAAACCTCTCTCTGTGTGTAATCTCTCATGGTTTTTCTGTCACATTTTTACCATTTTTTTGTTTGTTTGTTGTCAGAATTCTCTTAAGTACGCAAGGTAGAGGACAAGAAATGGAAATAGCACATTTTGCTATGCAGGATAATTCTGTCTGTTGCAGTTTGTGCTCCACACTGAACACTTCTCATGCTGAAACCATTTAATATGAAATGAGACCTGACATGGTAGAGCCTATTATTTGGTGTACTTTTTCCTCCAATCTTACCCCCACTGAGGGTTGCTGAGCATTATGTGACACTGTCTTATCTTTCAAGTTATGACTTATAATACATACTTGACAGATACTGCGCGACTAACACTGTGAGAAGAAATTGTTGTTTATATTGGAACTTGCCTATAGACTGACTATGACAAATGCACCTAATTTTAATTTGGACTCCTCTGCTAAGAATAGATATGCCACTCACAATATGCAGTATCCTAATGGTATTTTCTAGAATCTATTATATACTGCTGTAAGACTTTTTCTTTTTAAAATATACTTAAAAGGCCAGTTTTGTTTGGAATGCTCATATTTTCTAATGTATATCTTGGAAACACTAGTTGACTGTGTCAGAGCAATGTTGGGGATTTTCTCAAGTGCTCCCTATTTTCCTATAGCATTTACTAATCTTTGCTTTCCTGCTTGCAAGCAATGAGAGAAGTCTGGGGAGAGCAGTGTATCTCCCTTTCTAGGTAGATGTCTTCAGATAGTTAAATTAATGTGTCTAGTGTGGTTGTTCAGTATGAGATAAATGGATTTTAATTTAAACATAAGGCCAGTGCTAATGCTTCTAGGAGTAAGTGGTTCATAGTCCTGGTTATGAGCCAGCAGAGATGTGATCATCCATTTCTGAGTGCCTTGGGGAAGTTGCTGCCTTGTTTTGTGCCTGTGGTTCACAACAGTGGCGTGCATTGCACAAGACATAGCGGTGTTTCGCTTGAGGACTGTCGAAAAGCATTGCTTGTGTGTTTTTGTTGGGTAACAGTGAACAAGCTAGCTGAACTTAATGTAAACTGAGGCTAAAGCTTGTGGGTGGATTAATTTCTCTGTGACTTGGTCTGTTTTGAATGAAAGACTGGTGTCGAGTCATCTCGTGTCCAGTCATGCACTGTTAATGCCAGGTGCTGCTTCAGCCCCCCCAAACAAGCATTGCTGCTGTTGGACGAGGTGGGGGCTCTACACAGGCTGTAATGATGGATGAGATGGAGGTGGTGTCACCGCTGGGGACTCACTGCTCTTGAACATCCAATTCATCTGTGCAGTTTGGCACTAAAGCAGGACGTGGTGAATGGGTTTGGCTAAGTGCTAATCTTTAGTGATAAATGTGGAACAGCGGACTGACAGGAGAGAGTTTTGAGGGAACTGGCTAACAGACCTCTAATGTCATCCAAGAGAGTCTAAGAAGATTACCTTTCCCTGAGCTGTTTGAGTGTCCTTCTCACACACAGATACTGTTTGTGTAGAAATGATATCAACAGTTGATGCTTGCTTATAAACACTTAATCTGATAATTTCAAGTGTGTTGCTTTTATCTATTTTCAAGTCTGCATTTCTGAAAAAGACACTGTTTTGTATTTTTCTTTTAAGTATTGTAAGTGGAAAATGGAATTTCATTAAAGTGTTAAATATAAAACTGAAACTAATACAGTAAAATTAGTTTTAAGAATTTGTTAGTAAATATATATGTAGATATGTTTTCATGATATTGTGTTTACCTAGCCAAAACACAAAGAGGATTTCTATGTGCTCTGTAAAATTACAAGTGCTTTATCTGTGAAGAATACCACTTAGGATGAAAAAAGGGTGAGAAGTGGTATTGTAGACTGATTATCATATCAAATGTGAACTGTGCACTACCAGAACATTTTGTTTGTTTCATATAAGCAGAAAACTTTTTGGGAACCCTTTCCAGGAGAGAGGGATTTTAACTTTCTGACATCCAGGCTGCATACTTCAGGAAATTCCACAGCATGGATGATATCCAAAAGAACAGTTCTGTCTTAATAGAAAATTATTTCCTTTAATAATAACTTTGAAAAGATTGCCAGTACCTTTGTAAAGTCAATATATCATTCAGAAGCTGGAAACAGAAGTGTTTGGTAGGATTTCCAATTATGTTACATATTCTTTGTGGAAGACAGTATTTTTCTAGAGGGGCTGTGGTATTTATTAGACATCAGTTTTGCTTAATGCATAAAAATAAACACAACTGACAACATTAAAATAAACATAGTTGATAACTATTTGGTGTTACTATCTCTTTCTTGACGGGAGATCTAGAGCCATTGCTTTTTGATTGTTCTTGGCCATAAATAAAAAGGGTAGCTTTGTGTATAAGTCAGTGTTTATTTAGAATAGAAAAGTAATGCCATTCTGGCAGTCCCACACGTGTCTTTGGGTGAAAACCCACTCTGATTATGAAGTTTTTGTAAGATGTTGATGTGTAAAGAACTTCTTAGTGCATAAATGAATTTGCCAGTGTCATGGGGTTTAGCCCTTACTGTGCAGTGAAAGAAATTGAGCTCTATTCATGGGTCTGAGCTCTGTTTTCCCAAGATATCCATCCATTGGCTTAATTTAAAACCATTTTCTAGGAATTCTTAATTTGAGTTCTTCTCAGACTTTTAGTTTTCTTTGTGCTATTGTTAAATATTGTACTGTTGCTTGGAGAACACATTCATGTCAGAAAAATTTTCAACTGACTAAAGTTGGCACCTTTAGGCCATCGTAGTAATTCAGGGTAGCTGAAATCAGGGAATGACAAGTGTTAATTGCATTTCAAAGTGTTATATTCACTGAAGTAGTGAGTGCATAGATTCAGTTGGGAATGGATATCTGAATGTGTGCCTCTTCAGATCTGATATTCTGTTTTGCAGAGACATGAATGGCTCAAGGAATGCTTGTAAAATCTGTCTTTCTTTAACAACTATTCATTGCTACTTCGTCCTTTGCTTTTGCTTAATGCATACAGAATTCCATGGGCATGTTAGTGATACTTTTCAAAATGAAGCCTTGAGAAAAAAAGATCTGATGCTCTCTGGAGGTCTTTTTTCCCAAAGGTTTTCATTCTGAGATATATCAACTTCTAACATTATATCTCATATCCAGTTGAACAGGAATTGGTTAAGAGGAACAATTTCATTCCCTTGAACATTTTGCTGGGAGTGTATTAGTATCAAAGTGGGTTATTGGAGCCTGAAGCTCAGATCTTGATCAGGAATTCTACAAAGTAGTAAGTTCTGGATAGAATTTTTGTTCTGCTTGAACAAAATATGTATTTGTACACAGCTTTCTTGCACTTAGGTCATCATTTTCTGAGTGTATGGGGACCAGGGGTTGCTGGGAGTTCTTGTTGAATTTCCCTTCCCCCCCTCCCCCACCGCAAAGATCAAATGAAATATTTGGAGTCTTAAACTCTAATTTCTGTTAAAGGGGTTGTCAGTGTGCTTGACGGCGATCAAGTGCAGTAGACTTATTCCCAGCTTAGCATGAATTTACAAATCAAGGTTTAGAACGAAGAGGAATTCCTGTACTAGGCAATGAAAACCCTTGTTCTTTAGTAATTGATGCTAAAAATGAGACTTGTTTTTTCTCTGTTTCAGCACCCAAAGACAATGAAGAACGTGTGTTCCGGGAACGTATGCGCCCCAGAAAGCGGCAGGGTGCTGTGCGACGCAGAGTACATCAGGTTAATGGACACAAGTTTATGGCCACCTATCTTAGACAACCAACATATTGTTCGCACTGCAGAGATTTTATATGGTATGAAGACATTTTGACTTTACTTTCTTAGCAGCTTTGAACTGAGGAGTTAACATACCCTGTTGTTTCGCTTAAGCATGAATAGCATGGAATAGTAGTTTTTTTCCTCTTCATTTTGATACTTAGCTGTCATCAGTTTTGCAGGTGACAATAGAAGACTTAAACTTCCATCATACATGTTAGAATTAGTTGTATTTATGTGTTTTCTCTCCTGAGCCACAAAATTAAATCTTTTCCTGTCTAGTACACATTATAAATTCTAGGTAGACAGCCAGTCTAGTGTTGTGTAGGTGCCTAAGTGTAGATTCAGACCTAATGTTGGACCTTTACTTTTGCCAAGATGACTGAATTCTTCATTAGGTGCTTAAGTATCACTATCTTTCTCCTATGAAATGCCTAGATCCTATAAAACCTACTAAAGTTAATGGAATATGGCAATATTAGACTTCTAATGATCCAGAGGTTTGGGTGCACAGTGTACAGAGTCTTTATTATTACAATGTATATCAAGAACTCCCTTTTAGAAATTGTTTACGTTCGTTTTCAGTACTTGCTATGTTCAGATAAAGAAAAGTGGTGGATACATTCAGTTTTTTATTCTTTTTCAGAAGCTCTATTGATGTTTTCTGAAGTTGCTTAAAGATACTGATTTGTACCTTAACACATCTGATCTGATGTTGATTCATTCTAATATTTCTTAAGAATGTGTAATGAATCAGTCTTTGTTAATGTGAAACAACCTAAATTGTACACAAACTCAATTACGTTCCTGTAAGAAATGTCTGCAGGTTAGGCTTTACCTTAGCTAAGATGATTTCAAGCAAAAATATTGGCAAATGCAATCTTCTATCAATTTAAAGGCCTGCTTGAATCCTATTTTACCAGCTTGTGACTTCCCTCTTTATGTACCCCTTGACTTTGCTTAATTTTATTAGAGTAAATGTGTCTTAGTCCTTGAAGGGATTCAGAAGTATTCTTCTACCTCTTACATCTTAGCAGTTTGAATGTGGTTCCTAATTTGAACTGATCTCAATCTAGTCATGCAGCTATCAGGTTACTGATTAGAAGAAGCTGTTCTTTTAAACTTGTGCATGTCTGGTAAAGACAGGAGAAAATGTTTTTCATTTTTAAAAATATGTGTTCTTCATTTTCTGAAACAATGTTTTATTTTCAGGGGTGTAATAGGAAAACAGGGATACCAATGCCAAGGTAAGAGATAATCTACAGGGGGACAATTTGAATTTATGTATTATGTTATATAAATAATAAGATGTTTTCATTAGGCATTGTATATGTAGAAACAGGGATATGAATTTAGCACAAGATGATCAGCATAAATTTGTCTTGCCAAAGAAAGTCTTTACAGTAAACTGGAGTAAGGTTTTTCAAAACCTTTGGTCTTAGGCAGCATATATGAAGTAGGGGCACAGCTAACACATCACTGAACAGCACGTTCTAGGTATCTCTTGATGCACATTCGACTAGGGGGACATATCTGCAGATGTGGACTTCTTCATTTTTCACTTCTTGCATTTTAAAATTGTTAATTCTTTATTCTGCTTAAGATTCTTTGTTTAAAAATGCCAGGTAATTGCATAAAGACTGTAATTAAACAGACGAGATAATTATAGAGGTCATCGTTAGAGAAGGTTATAGCAAAGACTGAAGAAGTGCTTCATTTTTAATTCCTCTTTTCAACTCTGTTTCTTGAAGTGTTAATTTTTTTATGTAGTCATTTCTTGGGATGATGTTTTTCTACTTAATTCTCATCTGACAAGTAGAAATAATCAAGTTAGTGATGATTTTTCAGTTACAAAAGACTTGATGAAATCCCATTGTAAATAAATAAATGCAAATAATCATTTTACATTCTATAATAAGAATCACTGTGTTAACATACAGCAGAGTTTCTTTGAGCTCCCTTTTTTTTCCTTACAATGACCAAATCTAGAAGAAAAGAAAATTCAATATTTCACTCTGAAGTTTTTTTCTTCACTTAATGACCTTGAATCCTACAGTACGATAGACCTTGTAATTTTTAATCTTTTCTGTCATATCAGCAAATGTTACTCATTGATTAAGTAATCAGTATGAATATTGACAAAGCATTCTTGCCTGCTGAAACCTTTTATTGTTATCAACTTACGATAATGTATTACAGAAGGAATGTTCAGCTTTGGTTTTTCTGTTCTTTGACATCTACAGTGAGTTATTGTTTATGTCTCTCTTCCTCTGGAAGTTCTTCAGATATGAATTGCTTTTGCTATTGAGTCTCATGTAATGTGGAGATCATGGACTTTTATCAGCTAAATCAGTTATGTAAAAATTGAGAAAAGTTAGAGTTAGTATTTCAGAAGATAATTTGTAGTTTTCTATACTGAGATTTTGGCAGATATGCTTTAGTTCTCTTAAAAATCATTGGTCTCTGAAAAGTCCGTCATCTTCTGCCTTTGTAAACCGGACTTATGTCATGGGACTCACCAGTCATTTGCAGCTTTTCAAAGCCTAGCATTTCTAGTCTTCTGAGGTCAGTCTTTTGCATCAAAATTAATCTTCATGACAACTCATTCTTTTATCTGTTTTTTGTTTATAGTTTGCACTTGTGTAGTCCATAAGAGATGCCATGAACTTATAATAACGAAGTGTGCTGGCTTAAAAAAACAAGAAACTCATGATGAGGTAAAAGTTTATAAAACAAATTTTCTAGATAAAATTCTGTCTTTCATCTGTTCCAAGTAGTGTAGTCTCCTCTGTTTAATCAATAAATGCTATAGACTTTTTTGTGCCCTTCTGTTCCTGTTGTGATGTAGCACTTACTTAGGAATGACATATTACCATAACAGTTTTATTTACGTGGGAATGATTATACAGCAATTTATTTATAATTACTAAACGTTTTATACCCTCTGAATGCTTAAAGCCTCAGTGAGCCCATTTCATTCCTTCTCATTTTTAACATTCTCCATTTCTGAGTTAATATGAGTTGTCCAATTTTAATTCGAAAGGAGGAGGATAGACACTAATTGATCTCATTCATCCTGCACAAATCACTACCATTTTTCATACTGGAAGCATTTTTAAATATCTGGTTCAAAAACAGTATTTTACGTCCACAACTTAATCACTTGCATAGGATTGTGATAAAGGACTGTGTTTGGATCGTGCTGGTTTTGTGTAGTACCAACAGGAAGATACAAAATCTTGTGTAGATTTACATTCGCAGGCTCCAGACTGGTGGTGACTTGTATGCTTTGCTGATATAATGCTCTCATTGTTTAGAAAGGGGTACTGGATCACTGGAGAGAAGCCAGTGGTAATAGGAAAGGGAAGGAAAAACGTTGAAGTAAATCTCCTGCTATGCAGTGACCACTATAAAAACTTGCCAATTACATGCTTTAATTATTAAGTAATTATACCTTGGAATTCCTGAACAAAACAAATTATCATTGTCGTTTTCATAATTTAAAGAAGAGTGGGATATGAAAAGATAAAGGGTTTGTGATGTATTTCTCTTTCTTAGTCCTGTCTTATTTCAGCCTCCTGCTCCTAAAACAACTGGGAGGGACTTCCTTGCCTTCCACATTAAAAGATCTTCCCTGATAGCCGTGTATTTGTTGTTCCCAGAACAAATAGGAAGTAGACATTATTCTGTATCTCTTGGACAACAGCAGCCCTTCCCCCTCTCTTCCCCGAGTCAAATAGTGAGAGGAACTCTGTAGCCTGAAGATATCTAATGTAAAGATCATCATCTGAGCACAGACTTATTTAATCTTGTTTTAAATTACGTGTGGTTTCAAAACATAACAGAAGCTTGGTGTACGCCAATTATAAAGAAATTAATTAGAATGAAATATGCTGTGCTCTCATTTTCCAGCAAGTGGGATCCCAGCGTTTCAGTGTCAATATGCCTCACAAGTTCAGCATCCACAATTACAAAGTGCCCACCTTCTGTGACCACTGTGGTTCATTGCTCTGGGGTCTTTTGAGACAAGGTTTACAATGCAAAGGTAAGGATTTTACCACTTCAGAGCTTTTCTTTTTCCTTGTGAGTGCTGTAGACTTGGAAAGACTTCAAGTTATTCTGTTTTTTTCCAGCATGTACAGAAATGAATAGCACATGAATAGAAAACTGTTGTAGGGATTGCTGTCATAGCTAGAAGATGGTCCTTTACCATGCAACAGCAGTCAGTAACAGATGCAGAGGAAAGAGGCACAGAAATACATTTGGGACTTCCTGCTCTGTAGGTTTATTGCCACATAGGAAATTCAAAGTCAACAGAAAATTAGGAGCATGAGAATTTATATCCCTTCAGTTTACATGCCTTTTAGTTTTTCAGGTTTGTGGTGATGATTGATCAGCTTTTTAAACGTCATTATTCTGACTACTTTTCCCTTTAATACCATCTTCAAAAATTATTGTTATGTGTTGGCGGAAGCAGTCCTGTGCATCCATATCCAGAAGATGAGGTATTCTGATATCTAGCTGCATCATCCGTTGTGATGGTCTGCCTAGCCCCTCTATTCCAGAAAACAAAGGATTTATCATATTCTGCAGCTTAAGGACTGTGTACTTTGTAGAGTAATTGTATGTGAAGTTATTGCTGGGAGGTGCATTCATGTCTTTTTAACTAACTAACAGAAATTACTTGTTCATTATGTCCTAGTTTCAAGCAGATTTATGTATTCTAAAAGGGGGAGAAACCAATGCAAATGCTTGCTAAGAAAAGAAATATTTTAGAAACAGTGCACAAAATACTTCAATTAGTGATTTTTTGGGTATGATGTCATGAAGATTGTCAGATTCTTAGAAGGTAGTACCTAACAGAATCATAAGAATTTTCACTTTGTTACCCTTTATGAATTGGTAGGTCTGTCTCAATAAACACAAAAATCATGCTAAGTACGCTTCTTATCAGCAGAAATATGGAGTCACACATATACATATAAACATTTGTAGTTTAAATATATTAAATTATTAAATATATCCTTTGTAGTACCAAAGGTGAGAAATATCTATAGGTGATGGTCGGACCTAGTGTTTCACGTCACAAATTGCTGAGCAGCAAGGGAAAGAAGAAATTTTTTTCAAGGCGAAGTGATACACAGGGAGAGCGTTCTGAAGTTTAAGCTTTCCCATGTGATTCTAGCTAGTGAGCAGTGATAAATTGTTAGGTTTTAATATTGTTACTTTACTATTATTAAAGTTTTTGTTCAAATGCTGTCTTAATTATGATGGAGATATGTTCAGAGAAGATTTTTCAATTAAATATGATTTTTTCTCTTTGTTTTTTTAATCAGAGCTATAGTATATCTGTAGTTACTCTGTAAAATTATTAGTCCACTTTCATATTCTCTCTCAAGTACCTTAGCAGTTCATTTCCTCTTAACTGTAGGAAATAATGTTATTTCTCATAGGTATGCATTTGCTGTGTAGCAGATGCATAGAAACAGTAGTTCACAGAGCCTATATTACTTTCCCTATGTTCATAAAATGAGTGCCTATAAAAATGCAGTATTTTATGTGCGAAATACAGATGGAAATGCTGATTTCTCCATGCTTTGTTTTGTCTTTTAAGTGCTCTCTTCTTCAGAGATGTATTTACTTGCCCAGTGTTGTTACTAACACCATGAAAAGTGTATTCCAAAAGTTTGTTATTCTGTTTTTTGTTTTTTCACCACTTATTCCTGTGCTGCTTTTTACAAGATATGGTCATAAAGTTGGACTGTACAAAATTCTCCTGCTTGCTTCCTTTCAAGCAGCTCAGTTCTTCAATGTCCACTGTTACAGATCATATGTCAAACATTTTACTTGCCACTGAGCTTTTATCACCAAATATACATACACTTGAAATACTGTGTGTAGAAATTTCTTTTTGATCTTCTTGTGAGCGGAAACATACTTGAGAAGGAAAGGCACCTGCTTTCTAAAGTGCATGGTCCCTGCTGCAGATACAGTGCCCGTGTATAATCTCAGAGGCAAATATGCTTTGTTTCTTTTAAACTTATACATTGAAACCGTTGTTGACAAACAATATAATGAACTGCAACTTTATAAATACGTATATTTTTTTTCCTCTAAAAAGTAATGAAGTGAGGAATTTGAGCAATTGAATGTTAATCTAGCATTTAATTACACTTGCAATTTTGCTTTCTTTATGCCTTGCTCCACGAGAGGGCAGTGAAGTCTAAGATAAAATACGTCATCTGCTGCTAACAAATCCGCACTATTCTATTTTTAATAGACCTATGTTCTGCCCCTTGCCCCATAACCTGGAAGCAATGTAACCTTTTTCCTTCTAACTAGTACGTTAGTTTCAGGAGATGGTATTTAACAGAAAGAGCTAAGTAAATGGATTGCCATCTAAGGAAAGAGACTGTCTAAAAGTGCCAAAGACTTGAATTAAAACTTAAACCACTGTTTCTTTTATGCCTGCCTACATTAGGAGTGAATCTACTTGAATAAAATACAGTAAGAAGCAATAATATATGAGGAACTAATGTTGTGCTCTCAGTACAGAGCGCAGGATTGGACTGCTAAAACCCAAGCTCTGAAGGACTTTCCTTCCAGTTCAAATTCTATTTAAGATTTGCAAGATTATTAGATATTTTCATTTGTTCCTGTTTCATTTCTGCTTACTATGTGTACTGCGTTATCATAAGAGAAGAATAATAACCAGGTTAATAATTTTGTTTTAGCATTGAAGTGTCACTGCATATCCAGATAAGTACTTCTCTACTGAAATTATATTTATTTGAAAAAGTTATTGGTAGGTCCATTAAGGTCTGATTTAAGTAGGTAATACAACTGCCAAGGTAGTATTTAATTTGCTGTATTACTTTACATTTCATTGCAGTTTGCAAGATGAATGTACATCGACGCTGTGAAACAAATGTGGCACCAAACTGTGGGGTGGATGCTAGAGGTATAGCTAAAGTTCTTGCAGATCTTGGAGTCACTCCAGATAAGATCACTAATAGTGGGCAGAGGAGGAAAAAGGTAATTTTACTATGCAGTGTCACATAAAAAAATGAGACAAGTATGTCTGTATTGTAACTTTCCTAGTTGGGGTTCAATCCTGCTCACTTGACCTGCATAAGAATTTTTTTTTTAAGTTAGTTCAGAAATAAGACTTTGGCTTTTGATTTATAAGTGCAAATAATCTGTTCTATGTTTTTGTATGGAATTTGTTTTGACTTGTTTCAGTTTTGCAAAACTGGAATCTGTGTAGAATCTGGAATGATTTCCCCTTTTTGATTTTGAAGAAGGAGATTTTACAGAGAGACAGTGTCTGACACAGCAGTTAATAAAAACCCACAAGTGTCTCTTTGGCATAGAATTGATATTGGATAATTGATTGACTGAGACACAGCACACTACTCTATGATATTGTAAATGCTGCTACAAAAGCAATGTGCTGATTCTTGTGAAGAGAAACTGTTTACCAGACGACAGTTCTAGAGTTATTGTCACTGTTACAGGAAGAACTAGGGTGTTCTAGAAATAAAAAGCTTATGTCACTCCATCCAAGGTTGATGGGGTCATTCTGGATTGACAGTATGTACCATGGATCAGAATTTGGCTACACTTTCTTTTTGCATCATTGTGACAACAGACTCATTGCTCTTATTTACCGAAACAGGCAATTTTTACCATAATTTCTTAAGATATTGACATTCACTTCTGTGCATTTTCCTCATTATTGCATGCTTAGATCCCATATACACTGTTTTGAAGTGTTACAGAAGCATAGGAAACTCTGGAATAAATTAATTGGTGTGTGACTCCTGGGAAAAGATGGTGTGATGTTACTGCGTGAGTTAGTTTTCAGTGCTTGCTGGTGCTTTTTGTAGTTAAATGTGCTTACCAGGCAGATTTCTACACAGGTTTGTAGTGGCTGTACTAAACTTTCCCAGTCACTGTGTTATGCTTATTACATTTATTTTGTCTTCAGAACCAATTTTTCTTTAAATTGCCAGTTCTTTCTTTGTTGATATTAAAGTCTCCATTTGATATGATGCAATCTACTGTATGGTTGAGGTCCTACCAGTGAGACTTTCTAGAGGCAGAACATCTTCACTTTCCTTCGTAATTCTACCTGTAAATTAATGTTGTTAAATAGATTTCCTCTTGGCATGGGAGGATCTTATTGCTGAGTATCTCTTTTGGAATTGTTCTTAGCTAATTGCAGGTGCAGAGACTCAACAACCGGTTCCTGGAAGCACATCATCAGAAGAAGATAGGTCAAAGTCAGCACCAACTTCTCCATGTGATCAAGGTCGAACATCTCTTTTTATTTCTGAACTGATATATATATTATCACATATTTTCCTTCTTTAGAAGGGTAAAAAAGCTCTGAGCTCCACCCTTTGTAGAACCAGATCTATGAAGTAGTTACCAACAAAAAATTAAGTACTTAGAGTTAGGAACTGCAAAAACTGCTTAAAAAGCCTGCTTCTCGTTTCATTTATATCTATGGAATTAAGTGTCTTTTAAAGGGAAAATAATAAAACGGTCATGTTAAAATATTAACTTTACTGGATGAGTTGTTGCCTAACCAAATGCCTTTATGCAAGGAGGTTATATATGTTTTGTAAGAGTAAGAACATCTGAAATAGTACCAGAGAACTTGAAAAAGCATTTGTCTGTCTCAGGAAGTTAGTAAGTTTTTGAGATAAAATAGCCTCCTTGTGTTTTGATGCTGAACATCTCTGATAATAGAAACTTCCATCCAGTTAGGCTATGCTAGCGTGTTGTTGTGGTCTCTAGAGGCTTTGTTAAACCATATTTCCTTTCAGAAATTTTTCCTTTCTGATCTGAGTGTTTGGTTTAAAAGTCAAAAGTCTGTGAGGTATCTTATGTACCATCATGTATGTAAACCAGTGACTGAAAAAAATCTTTACACCAGGATGTAAGGAGACTGGTATTTTTGTTACAAATTCATTGGAATTTATTTACAGCTAAGAAATTTCTCAGCCTTACTTTTGCAAAAGAAATTTCCAAAGCTCTATGGTAGTAAGAACTTTAAAATACCAAGTCCAGAACTGGTTTAAATTTGTCAGCCTCTTGATTTCACATACAGTATTTTAATTAAATAATATTTTTTAAATATCTCATTATTTGCTTGAAATAAGAACAAAGAATTTGTCTAAATTCTCTCTTAAATGTCACTTCTGTAGCTGTCAAGTAAAGTCGTTGCTTCCAAAGTCATCAGGCAGAAGTACTGTGCAGGAACTTGAGACTGACCCCAAGGTCTTTTAGTCACCAGGACTCACTGTGTTTAACATTGAGAAATGTTCAGAATTTAGCAGATCTACACAATTGGTGCTTGAAGTGGCGCTAGGAAGTGGTCAAATAATTTATTGGCAGGAATCTGCTAACAGCTGGAGCTGAGTAAGATACTCCATTTGTGTTGATTTCAAGGACTGGGACACCCAACTATCCTTTGAACTTTTGAAGATACAACTCTAAGATACTTAAGCCGGAAGATGAATAAGTGCTGCAGAAAGATAGGGGTATTCAAAAGAAAGTATTTGTCTGTGGTACAGGAACGCCCCAAGTCACTAAAACACTATTTGGCCACTATTCCGACCTATCTTTTGAGCTTTGGATATGTCATTCTCTTAGTTTAATTTGAAAAGGCCACCCTTCCTCTTAAAGCAAAGTTTTGGCTAATTACAGTAAGGTGGAGAAGCAGTTTGCTAAGTATGTATTCTTAACTACAGATTGCTCTACACAGCATTCAGGGATGATGAATGTCCCTTCCCGAAACTGATACAGACTGATAGGGGCTGTTTTTCTGATGGTTGGTTAAAATGAACTCTTTTTTCTCACATTTCAATAGAAATCAAAGAGCTGGAAAACAACATTAGGAAAGCGTTATCATTTGACAATCGGGGCGAGGAACACAGAGCAACAGCTACAACATCAACAGACAACCAGCTTAACAAAGCAGGGGAGAACGGTGAAAATGGGGAGGTCAAACAGGCCCAGACCAAGCGAATAGGCCTCGAAGAGTTCAACTTCATCAAAGTATTAGGGAAAGGCAGCTTTGGCAAGGTGAGTAGTTTTGTTTTGTTTTGCTGGTGTGTAGCCTTTTTTTGACTGTACTGCTTTGAAAGTATTCATAGCAACATTCATGCTTCCATGCCAGGGGTTTCCTTCCATTCTTTGCCTGCTGGGTAAAAGCAGCTTTTACCCCACAGATCAGAAGTATCAGCCTCCTGATCAGCTGGCATTTTCTGTGCTTTAGCTCCCTTCCTTTACTAGGGTCAAGCCTTTTGAAACAAAACGTCAGTGTTTCACTATTTCAGGATACTGGTAATCAAGACATACATACTGTTAGGTATGTGCTGCTCAACAAGACAATTAGTTGTGGTCAAGCAGGAAAAATCAGCCCAGGAGTAATGTTGTGGAGTTCTGAGTTCATTCTCTTTCTAGATAGTGCTCAGTTCAAGTTTACTTATTTGACAGAACAGTTTTTGTGCTTGTTTTTCCCCATTGTGTGTGTTCAGTGCTGGTGGAAGCAGACCTCAAGCATTTCTACTCGAATATGACAACTACCTAAAATACCTATGTATGTGGCAAAGATATAACTCAGCAGATACCTTCCCACTGAAAGGAACTGATGAGGGTGGTAGGAGCATTGCTCTATTTACAGGGCTTATAGATTTTCTTTACAATGTTGTGCACATGGAGTTAAAGAGGAGGACTGAGGTGTGAATCTTTTTTCACAAGTACACTCTTCCTTCCTTGCTATAAAGGAACTGCAGATGCAGAGGGACAAGGCTAAAACAGTTCTTTTGTCTCCCTGTTTTTTAATCCTTTCTCTGAAGATTACCCTGGCTCCAAGCCAGAACTGACCTTAAACAGAGTGTAGGACTTGAACCTCAAACAATAGTAGTAGTTAAAATCAACAACTTTGAAGCAGCCATAACGGTACACGGGTTTGTATACTAAGTTAATTGCACAGAAATCTCAGTACCAGAAGTGGGAGATAAAAGTGGAAGGTAAATTTCTGTTCTATATCATCTTCCTTTATTAGTTTTTGAGATCTCAATAATAGGCCTTCATTAGTTTGTTTGAATGAGGAGAGAAAAATTTTCCATCTTATGCATTGTTGACTAACAGACAAAGTATTTGTCTTCTGTTTCAAGTTTAAAGAATATCAGAGGTACCTATATTGTTCTACAATTACATTACTTTCAATGTTATAAACATACCACTTAATTCAGGCAAGCAGGTAACTTTGTATTTCCAGTGCAGTTAAAATCTTATGCAACCCTGCATTTATGGTATCTGTTGTTCAATTTCTCTTTCTTTTAGGTAATGTTAGCTGAGCTAAAAGGAAAAGATGAAGTATACGCAGTGAAAGTCTTGAAGAAAGATGTCATACTTCAAGATGATGATGTAGACTGTACAATGACAGAGAAGAGAATTCTGGCACTAGCACGGAAACATCCATACTTAACACAGCTTTACTGCTGCTTCCAGACAAAGGTAAGCTACATGATTCTCTTACCAGCTTGTGGCCAAGGAACAATATCCTCTACTTCCAGAATAAGAGACACCAACATAAAAAGTACAGTAATATTTTCAGAATATTTCTGAGAAGTTTTGGGCATTTCAGCTTTTCAGTAGTATTGAACAGGAGTACTGGCTGCTGTTGAATAGCATTAATACTGTTACCTTTTAAGTACCAGGAGGTGGCAGTAAATGAGTTAAAATAATATAAAACAAGCCTGCATGCATAAAATAAAAAAAAAATGACTGATGTGCTGTTTTCTGGGTTTCTTCTGTACGCTAGTAGGGTGTATCACTTGTTGTCTTAATTACAGGTGCTTGTAACATCCAATATTCAGAATAAAAATTCTAAAATTATCTTATAAAAAATGAGATTATGGCAGAACACTCATCTTTTCAGTTTTCTTGTGCTGTGTAGTATACAAAATGTTAAAAAAGTAAAGGAATTGGTATACTGCTTATCAAATAAGTTCCTGTTAGGCTAATGTCACCTATGTACTTGAGGAGCAAGGGGAAAGAAAGGCAGAACGAGCTGATAATAAGTGCCTGTTCCTGTGGCCCGTTCCGTGTTGGTAATTTTTCATACAGAATTTCTCTTCATAGCACTTGTTTTGAATTTGCTGTTTAAATATAAATGAACGTCTGGATGATGTAGCTGACTCATTAGGGTTTCTGAATCCAGTCAGTCACAGGGCTTGAAACCAGTTGTGTTCACAGAATATTCCAGATTTTCATTTTTCAGTCCCTTATTTCTTTTTTTGCCAATCAGCTAAGCTGACAGTTTTTTACCTGATTGTCCAGAAGGCTTTCTAGACAAGACAAAACCCCAAAACAACAAAACCAAAGGCCAAACCAAAACCGCCACACTAGATAGAATAACAATCATATATAATTGAACTTAGAGAAGCATACCTTATTTTTTATGTGCCTGGTAAAATGTTTACTATTTCAACTGTTGCCTGTTGAACTAAATATGCCATTCACTTCAACAGGATGAGTTTTTTTACCTGTAGGGAGTAAGTTTAGATGTTAGTATATACATATGATTTAAATAAAACACTTGAAAATCAATCAACTTCTTTCTGTCTTTTGGGTTCATTTTTTTTTTTTCCTTTTCTTACAAACGAGTATTTCAGTCAATTTGATGGAAAAGTTTGGCAGATTAAACAAATAATTAGATTAGCATATTGAACAAAATTAAGACTTAATAGTGGTATATATGAGTATATTTATGTACACGTGTAAATACTCACATATTCACATATTGTAACCAAAACTATGTGTGGCACAAATGAACAATTGCAATAATTATGTGTGTAGAATTGCAGAAAAGCTGTGACTAAAACATCTTCCAGCAAAGCTGTGAGGAAAGATAAACAGTGCAGTGGAAAAAACGTAGGAAAATGGCTAGTAGGATCAAGATTATAGTGTCTTCAAATATGCAAATAACAAATGTTTAATATATTTATGCAGTTCTTAAAATAGTGGAAATGCATTTATTATGTACTTTGAAGTTGGCACAAAAAAATAGCCCAGGAAGGTGTGTATACAGTTTATGTCTATGGAGGATGTTTCATGCATTCAGACTTTCATTTCATTTGATTGTATGTGTGAACACACTCTTTAGATGTTTTAACATACTATTTTAAAATCTGTAACTAGAAATAAGCTTATTATTTCATATGAAGAAATTGATAAAAGGATTATACTGAGGTGACAGATAAATTCTGTGAACAGAGAGAGGCCTTCAGGACTAAGGCGGACTGCACTCCCTGAAGTATAAATAAGTGTATCACCAGCCTGATGTGAATCATGTGACAGAACATCAGTAAAGATCAGTTTTATATTAAGTGAATTATGGCAAATGGTTCTCCTGCTACTTCTCTTGCTCCTGGATATTTATTTCCTTTTGTATTTCTCTCCTCTTTTGTGCAATACTTTCTGCCTTCCTCTATTTAGAAAATCTTATTGCCATCTTTTTTCTTCCCAGCTTGGCCAGAGAGCAACTGTAGCCTGTGGCTTTGCTGAACTTAGAGGACCTGATAGTTACGCGATTTATAGTTACAAGCCATATGTTAGAGACTCTTTTCAAACAACCAAAACTACAGGTAGTGATACCGAAAGTCCACAGTTGAAAAATGAAGGGGTTTTTTTGAGCATGGCCTGTGAACAATTTGCAAAAACTCTTTATATAGAGAAACAAAAACCCAAAACATATTTAAAAGCAAAAGGAATATATCTGCTAAACTTATAAATTATTTATGAATGACAACAAATGAAAATGTACCAACTGAATTAGTCACTGAATGATTTGTTCAGGTTTGGTGGAAAAACAGGTGGAAAAACTTGCTCGAACAAACATGGTCTGTGGTTAAAATAGCTTTACTGCGACAAAGGCTTTTGTACAATAGAGTTTAAAATGTGTTTAACAGTAGTGTCTAGTTACTTATGCTGCAGTTGTATGCTGTGCCATGGCCACTGTACTTTGCAGAACTGGTCCCTGAAGTGATCGTGCTGGAATTAAATTTTACATTTCAGGTAGAGCATATTTGTCATATACACC
Organism: Cuculus canorus; assembly: GCF_017976375.1. Lineage (NCBI taxonomy): Eukaryota > Metazoa > Chordata > Aves > Cuculiformes > Cuculidae > Cuculus > Cuculus canorus. The sequence continues at coordinate 100,712,562 of NC_071403.1, forward strand.
CTGACTTAATGGGAATACTGACTCAGTATTCATTGTCAAAGCACTCAAAGGCTGACTTTATGTAATGAGATTACTTGCTTTGTTCCTGTTCCACAAAAATGCAAATATATGAGCTTGACTTTATATATTGAAGTGTGTTCCTTCAGTAATAAGGTGAAGACACTGCAAAAAAGTTGCCTAATATGCTTTTTACCATAAGTATACTTCAGTATTATTTGGTTTTTACATGGAGCAGACTTTTCATTAGTATCATTTACTAGATGATACTGTTATTATCACAAGTAATGAATTATATTTAAAATTCTTTTGGAATTCAGAAATCATGCCAAATAAAGGCTAGTAACAGCATACTTTAACGCTAATGTGGTTTTAGTCCTACGTACCTGAATTTACTTTTAGCAGTCCCATAAAGCATCCTTATTTTAAAGGACTATTCTTGGGACTGATATTTATCATGTCCCTTCTTAATCCATAAACTAAGTTTGCTTTAAGACTGTCAAAAAATGAGCACCCTGCAACAGTTTGAGTTATGAACCCAGCAGCCCAGGTCTACACACTAGAAAGAATGTAAAATCTAAGAGCAGGACCTCAGCTGATGCATGTTTTCACTTGGAAGGAACTCAGATATTTCAGTGTAACATATCTTATAAAACCATGTCACAGTTAGATACTATTTTTCGATACACCTATAATAGCGGCAGCATCTCTGTTCTTGTTTTGCCGGAATATGGTCAATGCATCGATCAATGAATTCAGAGGTTTCATTTTTCTTTTGCTTGTGGTCCGTCAGCAGGATTATAAATGAAGAATACTACATTCTGTATTTGGCACTCCCATACTGAAACTTGCCCAAGGCCTAGCATACAGGGTACAGCATTTTTGTAATAACTGACCTTTACTTATCATCTTTGATTTATTCAGGACTTTATTATGTCTTTCATTGAGAAAATGTCAGGTTTTTTTCAGTTCACATTCTTCTTTTGCTTTTCCTTCTCTCTTCTCTTTCTCTTTTTCTATGTGCTGGTCCTTTGTGTTTTCAGTAGGAAGTATCTTACCTGACAATAATGCTGATGCAGCCCAATGCCCCTCTCCAGTGTCCTCTTCACTCCAATCTCATACCATACTTCAGTGACTGACTATGGAACAGTATCAGCATTAGATTTCATTGGTAGTACTTTAGTCAAATGGCTGGCAAAGGGGCTTTAAGTATTTCTAGAGCTATTTTCTCTGAAATTCTTGTATTTGTGATACTTTATTCACAGTTGGAATTTTAGAACCGTGAAAATTTAAGTCTTTTAATGGAAAGTTGATATTCTACAAAATAAAGGTATAACTTGCTTCACTTCATTCCTCCTACACCCATCAACCTTCTTCATAGTACTTAAAATTTTCTAGACCTCTACCATATGAGATGCATACACGTATATGTGCGCACCCTATAATTTATAATGAATTATCCTAATAAATACTTTAGAAATAACTTTTTTAAGTTAAGACAGTGAAAGCTTTATTATAATAATTCATAATAAGTTTAGAAGACTAGAGAGCTACTGCTTTTAACTTTTACCATTTACTGTTTTATCAAGCCTCATGAAATTAGATAAATTCAGAACAAATGCTTTCCTGCTCGTTTCAAAGTACTGTCTTCGAGAAAATTATTTTGTACCCAGACATACTAGAGAGTGTGGTTAGCACAGAGTAATGTTCCTGTTGAATGATAGAGATGCATAACTTGTAAAGGACTCTCAGTGAGCATTGTAGCTATTTCTGTTAAAGAAAACAATATTTAAAGGATAAGGAAAGTCAGAAAGGTCAGTTACTACAGGTGAATAGTTAGACTTATCCTACTCATAAATTTTTTTTTTCCTTAAAATTGTCTGCACATTAAAAGCAGAGTGTCTGCTCATAGCATAGCTCCTAAGCTGACCTGCAAGGCCATTCACTTCTTTCCCGTGTTCTGGTGTTGTAAGGTAGAGATTACCCACATGACAGTGGCAGAATTGAAGGACATCTAGGAGTAGGCTCTAGTGACCCTCTTACAACTATGTTGATACCCTAATGGTTATGTTCTACGTAGTGGCTTACTACTGATTTATCCTAGATTGTGAGCACTGAGCATCACGTGCTATTCTTTTCAGTGTGTTTGTACTGTATGTCGCACGCTTTGGGTATTGCTAGAAGGCTGGTGTTTAAAAAGCTCGGATGTAGGAGATTTTGTCTATTTTAGCTGTCATGATGTTCTTTTGTGATTTTTGGCAAATCTCAGAACCTCTTTCTGCATCAGCCCCCTCTGTAATAAAACAAGATTAATCAGTCCATGCCTTCTATTTGAATGTTTGCAAGGAGGGTTTGCAAATTCAGTAGTACAATATTTTTACGATGTACAAGGATCAGTATGGAAAAGTGGAACATTGCAAAAGGTTTAAATTGAGTTATATTTTTAAAGTGACTTGGTTTATTTGTGTAAGAAACTGTAAAACAGCAAAAGGGAAGAGTATTATATACTTAAGATGTCTTTAAGTCACCTTTTCTAAGTTAATTTTAGAAAAATCACTGTAGTATGTGACCAAATCTGTCTTTGGTAATCTAAAAGCATGTCTTATTTTTCTTAGTGTATTTGTACAAAAAAAAAAATATCTTCTGTAATAATACCTCGGCGGAGTGTCATTTATGATATACTGTACAAATTAATGTAACTTACTAGCCACTGTTACGTTCATCTGGGACTAATCAGAGCTTATAATCCATTTTATCTGGTATTCTTATACTTTCGTTGCTAAGCAGCTAAAGCCATTATGCAGATATTGTTATATGGATGTAATCTGTTTAGCACAAGTTTGCATTGCCTTTTATTACTGATTAGTGTCAAATTAGATCTTTTTAGGGCCCAATCCTGTTCATTATTATCCCTGCTTCAGTGGATTTATACATACATGAGACCAAAGACTAAATTAGCCCCTGTATTTTTAGCTACTTCAGTGCTAAAATGTACTAATATAATTTAAATATAAAATTATTGAGAAAGATTTCTTGATGGTAGGTGTTAACTATGGCAAAAAGGTAGAATAAAAAGATAGGTTAAGCATGGAACAAAGTTATCTATACTGTTTGTGTTCTGGTATCTTTTTATATACATCTATACATAGTTATATTCAAACTCAATATTTTATTTACCTGTATAATTATGTATGCAATAGTATCTATTTTTAAATTACCAGCTGGTTTCTACAGGCAGTTCATGAGATAAATTAAAATGAACTGATATTGACTCATTTTCCAGAGTATTTCCTGAAGCACTACAAATTAGGGTGGTATTTGTTGATGTTGTATATATCATACAGTCAAGGAGTCATATGAGTGCATGAAATCATGACAGAATAAGTTTTTTCCAGAAATTTCAGTACTAAATATGTTAAATTTAGATTTCCCTTTGACTGATACACAGTATGACTGCATTCGCCGCAATCATTGTGTTGTCTAAAAGTAGACACTGAGATCAAGAGTAGTTGGAACAGTGAAGCTGATAATTAAATACTGTAATCATTGTGTGTCACACACACAAGCCCCTGTGTCCAGCATGATGACCTGGTTTTGGGAAACTTGCTATTATTCTGCTCAGTTATTGCTAGCTGCTCTTGAAGGATTATTAAAGCGTGGTTAGCTCACTGAAGATTCATTGTTCACATTAGTCCTTTTAATGTTAAACTTCAAGTCAGACTATCAGTGTAGCCAGGCTCATCAGGGGCCTGTTGGAGAAGTTACTTCTCCGGCATCAATCAGAACAGTCTAAATGCTTCTCTTTCAGACAGGAAAGACTTTATTTTGTGATGTAGCACCCAAACTGAACAGGACTCTTTCACACTCTCTCAAAGCTAAGGCTTGTTCCTAGCTTGCATGTATAAAAGTGAGCGCTGCAGCTGCAGCTCCGTGGATTGCTTTGCTGTAACCATTTGAGGCCTCTACAACCCCGAGAATAGTCCCGAGTCGGCATCTGTGGCCAGAATTCAGTGCAACTGCCATCAATAGGTGAGGGCAAGCTGAAATTTGTACTGGTTTTGTTTACCTTGGTCCTCATGCCTGCATATTAGGTTAACTATGCCAGTAGTTCACTTTGTTCGAAACATCTTAGTGTAGCCAAGCATAAAATTCACTTCAAGATTTTAATCCTAATGTAATCGTGTGCTGACAGGAGGTTTTTAGGATAACAGGTGGAGCTAAGGTACTGTTTTCATATCTCTTGGACAGAGTAGCTGGAACTACAGATTGCACACTTTTCCTCTTGAGAAAAATGTGTTTCTCCGGTTGAGGCATGTTTGAGGGGAAGAATTTTCAGAATATCTACCAGATGCTTTGCCAGTAACTTTCCTGGCAAGTCAATCTGTCTTGTACACTTTGGCTTTAGCAGACATCAAAGGAGTTGGGAATATTGTCAATCAAACAGGGCAAAGCAGTAATGGGCTTTGAACAGAACTGGAGTAGACCCATCACTTACCGGGTCCATAAAATCCCTGTGTAAGCTTTGCACTGTGGCTATGTTAACATCAGGATGGTTCAGTCCTCATTTGGCACTGTTATCTAACAACTTTTATGGGAATGGAGTACTGTTCCTCACCCAACAGGATTGCTGAACAATTCTACTTTAAATGAAGTAATGCAGGTTAAGATTGGATTATGGCTTTCAATTTAGTTTCATCTTGGGAAAAAGGTAAGGATAAGGGTAAACCACCTTGCGGCAGCAGCCCTTGGAAGAAAAGTGCTTGATTGATTGGTTTGTGGCAGGATCTGTCTTCCTGTAGCCATGTGCTGTGACCCTCCTTTCTGTCCTTGCTCTGCACCTAAGACTCAAGACCAACCTCACACCTGGTGTAGGATCCCCCTTTGGGAGAGAAGAAACCTAGTACATGACCTACATGAATGCACTGGCCCTTTGTCCTAGCACTTTTTGTGCTTTTTCTTGTTTTTTATAGCCATAAAGCACTATTCACAACTCACCTCTAGTGTGTTGAATAAAACATTGAATTTGTAAAAATGAAACCTATCTGTAAAATAAGTGGAAATGTAGTGCTCACATGGGTAGTTATCTGAATTTCTCATTTATGCTTGCTAACTGTTGTAAAAGCTATTTAAAGAAAGTCTGTTTTACCCAAGTGACTGTGGGAAAAGATTTAGTACTGTGTTTGTTAGGTGTTGCTCTTACAAGTAAACAACTCACGCACCCCAAAGGAAGAGTCAGGAAAAAGGAAACCGCATATAAAGTTTGATTCTTCTACAGCTTCTTTTCTATGTGCAGGAAATTATTATCTTTGGAATTCATTTGGGCACTTCAATGCAACATTTTGTTTGCTTGTTTTTGGTAACAACAGTAAGCATAGTAAATGATAATTGTACACCAGAGAATTTCACCATGGGAAAGAAGTGGAATTTACAAAACATTTGGGTTTGCATCTTTAGTAAAATTTTCATTGCTTTTTTTAGCATGTGCACAGAGTAATTCTGGTTTTGGCATAACATGTCCTCTGTACCATACACCATCTGTGAAGTGGGCCAAACTTGAGTAGAATATAACTTAAATTACACTTTATCGTCTTCACAAAACTGCAGCGTTAGATTATTTTTACAGTGGTAATGCGTATGTGAAATGGGAATACTCACTTGTAAGTGAGTACTTCTAGCAGAAACATACACTTTTTATTGATGGAAGCAGGGTTTACTTTTGCGTAATTACTGCGTGTTAAGAGTAGCGAGCCCAGTCTATGGTCTCATGCTTGTGTGTGGCAAAGCATGTGGAGAGATGTTTTGTGTTACCACCTCAGGTGAGTCCAAGGACATTGTGTAAGCTGAGAAGTATTCAGCGCGTTGTTTACCTCCGTTAAAAAAATTGTTGAGGAAAATGATCCATAATGTCAACTTAGCAGTTAGGAGAAGTGTATCTTTAGAGGAGAGCAAGTGATGTGTCACTTGTGGATCTGTGAGTCCACAGTGTTTCTACACCAGGGCTGAAGTCCTGTATAAACAGTATATACAACTGCCACTTGCAGTAAGAAACTGTAAACGTAGATCTATAAAACATGTACGGGTAAACTGTATCTCATCATTAATGCTTTCCGTTCTTTTCCAGTAAACTGATCTGTCATTAAAAAGTAATTGTTCAGAACTAAGGAAACCTGACTAATAAAGACTCCTTCCAAGCCCTGGCTGTGCTTATTAATACGGTAGTTTATAGGAATGCAAAGAGTGTTTAGCAATTGAGAGATCACGACAGTGAAGATTAGGGTTTGGACTCTGCTATTTAATCTTGCAGCAAATGGCTATGAACAACTGTGAAACACTTACTGTTCTCTGCTTTCCATGTCTAAAAATGTGCATAGTCACCTTTAAATGAGACTGAAAACAGGAAAAGGGTTGTGAGGTTTAGTTAATGTTCCTTTTCGTAGTAAGTAGATTCAGATTATTACTGAAGCATGAATTATTTATATTGTGTCTCAGAATATATTCTGCTAGCACGCAGAATATAGTATAAAACACTAATATAAAACAGAGTTTTAAATAATATCCCAAAGGGGAGTCCTGTACTTAATTTGCTCTGTCTTTCTCTTCCTTCACAGTGTAGTATAACTATTTTACTTTTCCTGCATTGGGTGTACTAATTCATTTTTTCCTGCATCACACCATATATATAATAACTGTAAGCCTCTTTCTCATGCACAGTAACTGTGAGTAAGGTTAGCTTTGTTGCAATCAGATCCTCTAAGGATTAATGAGGTTTTATCGGAATGGTGTGACTCTTAAAAATAATAATCATCCAATGACACTACTTTAAAGAGTTTAAATAATAACAGTAGGTGTGCTGGAAAAGATGTTTCATCTTTTAAAGATAGTATGAGTTCGTGAAAGGCACTCTGAAGATTAACTTACAAAGTTCATTACTTTAATTGTGTATGTGATAATACCAGCTAGTACTAAGTCTACATTTTTTCATAGACTAATTTTTAAGTTGTGACCTAGAGAACCCAGCCCATTTTATTCTTCATTCGTCCAAGAAAGGCCCAGTTATTATTCTTCCTTTCAGAGTATGTATACCTTGCTAAGCACACAAGAAATAAGATTGTTCTTTTAGGTACCGAACTTTGCAATCAGCCAATAAAGGGACAAAAGGGATCCATTTCATAAGTTTCTATAAATAAGTTTTTCCAAGAAGCTTCCCAGAATCTCACAGGATAAGTAAATTCAAATACTCTTAACTGGTAAGTGGTTTCTTGAAAAGTCAATACCGATACTTTCTCTTTTCTATCTTCAGAAATCCAGTATTAAAATAATCAATGCAAAATTCTGCCCCCTAAAACTGCTTCCACAATTGTAGAAAAAACTGTGCACTGAAGATAAAACACACTATTTTCTTCTGAACTGCTTTAGTAATTACAGAGTTTGGATGGCTTAAATGATGGCATAATTTTGGGCAATGTTTCCTGTTGTCTGACTAATTTATACATGTGAATTGCCAGGGTTTTCAGCTGTGTGAAGCGTGTGCTTTGTTACAAATTAGTCATGTCCTGGAAACAGGAAAGTATGGAAAATAAAGTAGATACAATTAATGCTTTTAAAGGTCACTGTTTGCATTTATAGAACTACAGAAATCCAGGTGCTGAGGAGAGGTATAAATAATGACTCTTAATAGGTATTGAAGAAAGCCTGGCTCAGGTAGCTCATGTTTATCATATAGAACAAAAAAATCAGTGTGTGTTGCTTACATAGATAAATGGATATTTATAATAAAGAGCTTCATTTTCAGGAAGGGTTACGAAAACCTGTTGATCAGAAAATGTTATATGTAGACTAAGGATTTTGCACATATTTATCAGTTTTCATTAGTTCTGTGTGCTCATGTAATTTTTTTCTCTTGAAGCATGATTTTTTAACTGCTTACTAGATTCCTTCCCTTCTCTTTTGGAAAGCTAATTTGTACAAAGGACCAAAGAAAAGGCAATAGCAGGCTCTGATCTCATGGGGCACTGCATAAGACGTACTAATGTAAGAACAGCCAGCGGCTTGTTTGACCCAGTCTGCTCTGTCTCTAGCAGTGCAAAAGCAGATGTACCTACAGAAATAATGTAGGTACAGGGTAAAGCGTTTCATGACATTTTTCCAGAATACTGTCCCAGTATCAGGAGAGCAATGGCTTGGATGTTTCCTGAGCCAAAGACAGTGATTTTGCACGTAATGGGGTGGAATCTTTGCACATTGTTTGTGGGCCCTGTTAAAAGTGAGAAACTGTTTAGAAATGTAAATGATAGAGAGCATGATGTTTTACTCTCCACCCTGGAGTGGAGAAATCCTCTTAATACCACATCTGCAAACAGATAAACCTGTAGTACAGTATAAATATTGATATCGTTCTTTATAATTATATTTCTGAATGTAGTTTCTATATCATTAAAAATCTCCAAACTTATGTAGCTGCAATGTTTCTCCATTATTGTCTGCAGTAGTGAAATAATATATCTGATCTCCTGGAAATAGCAACTAAGTGTACTGAAGTTTCTCAGATAGAAAAAAAAACACAACAGGATTCCCTACAGGTGTTTTGGTATGCGTTCCATAATGTATTGTTATTCATACATTAGATATAAAATATTACATGCTGTAATACAGGTAACTAGTACATAACAAATTTGATAGAACAGTTAGCAAGTTACATTTTTCCTCACTGGGAGCTAAAGTACTGAAAGAAAGAGATAAGCGTTACAGTATCTTGCGCTTTTCTGTCAGGAACTTAAGCAGTGAACCACAGCTGGCAATGTCATGCCAGAGCCAAAAGGGCATCATGCATAATGCATTAGACTTAATTGAGAAGGATGCCAAAGAGTGATGCCATCCTCTTTCACATTTTCAGTCTGCAGTGTTCTTGTGCTGAATTTCTGAAGTAGAAGTGAAATAAAGGTTATTTTAAACCTAATTCAGCTACTTCTTAGCACATATATCTGAGCATTTCTTAAAGAAATATAGGGTATGGACAAGTCTTTCAGAAATTAGAATAGCTGTATTGGATATATTGATGAGTGTAACCCATTAATTCATTTATGGTCCCATGCAGTAGGAGAACACGTTCTAAAAGGGAAGTTAATTAGCTGCTTTGGATATTCAAGAAACCTCACTACTCATATTATTAGACAATCAAAGAGTACAGTGAGATAATGTTTGGGCAGGAAAAGAGGCCATCTACAGGTACTTAAAGTTCGTTATAGCACTGTGATATATTTTAACTTCTGAAAAGTCCTCTTTGGTTGCATTCAGATGTGAGAAACTTGGTGGTCGTGTTGCTGAGCTCTCACTCATACAGACTTGTGCTACATGTTCACTTTGTGCATCGCATATATAAGCATCTCCTTCGAGCCTGCAGTATTCAAGAGCGAGTCCTTTAATGGCAACCGCTGTATTGCAGCGGCATAGGAAAGGAAGCTTGCAGAGCTTTTATAGCAGAACAAGACACGGGAAGATCATATCTAATGAGAATTCTGGATCAGAAATGAGTGAGTTTTAGATAGGAATCTGAACTTAAAGAGGCTTAAGCTCACCAAACCTCTGAACTTTTGGAAATTTGCCATGAATCTGTGGGAAAAGTTAGGAGGGAATTGTTGCTGGGTGATATGCCTGAAGAGATTAACTGCTTTCCACACTGCAGTTCAATGTTGTATTATTATATAAAACACTTGAAGTGGTTCAGATATCCCTCAGGCTAACATGTAATCTCAGCCACATATGTAACCCGATATCTGCGTATTGTTTCACTCTGCTTTTTAACTGGATTGGTTTTTAGACTAATGATTTGGGTCTAAGGCGGCACAGGCAGCTCCCTAGAACGTAAAGTATTGCTAAGTTCTGTATTTGATACACCATACAGACTTCATTAACACTTCGTTACCATTATCTGATTGCACAGTTAACATCATTCTGCAAATAGCATTGAGAGAAAGGAGGTTTATTTACTGGCCTTGTCCAGAGAAAAGTAATGTTTTATCCATTAGTAGTGTGTTGTTTTTAAAGTTGTTTACGTTCTCTGAGGAAACGCGGAAGCTACTGCTTGCAGAGGTTAGAGGACATAAGAGTTTATGGATTCTTTTTGAAAATATTCTTGAACCAAATGCTAAATTACATTATTTAAGTAACAGACAGCAGAGAGAACATTGTGTCTTTGGAAAATGAATTTAAAGTGTCATATTTGAATAAAGAAATCTAAACTATGAAAATAGTTCCCAGATCTTATCTTAATACAGTGAAGAATTATATCATTTTTTGGTCCTACCCGCAAGGTTTTTTTGCAAGCTGCTGCCTTTATGAGATTACTGATGGTCTCAGGAAGATAAGCAGACTACAAATAAAATTATTTGAGGGTATAAGTAGAGTGCTTAGAAGGTTAAAAACCTGATAATCTGTTAATGAAAAATTCTGAGGTTTTTAACTATTTTTCCTTTTCCTTTTATTTCCTTGTGAGGGTAAATGTCTGTTAATTTAACATGTAACAATTTGTGATCTTCCCTTAAAGCTTTCCTCTGAATTTTGTAAATTGTTGTCCCGTAGAAACTATAGGTTGTAAACTTCAAAGGATTCTCATGAAGCCTCGGGGTGAAAGTTAGGGAAAATTTCAAAAAGATCTCTCTCCTGTGGAACTAAAGGCATGGGAAATTGTATCAGCACAACTGAAGTTTGCTTTGAAATGCTGGCTTAGAATGACCACAAAGTACAGAATGGGAAGCTTCTAATCACTGCTGCAGTACTTATTGAATCACAAAGGCTAAGTTCGTGCAAATTGTTACCACTGCTCTTTTGTTCCTAACTCAAGAGAACATTTTTTAATGATTAATATACTGTTTCTTAGAATGAAATATTGCACTGAGCCAAGGTTACAGCATGTCATATTCCCTGAACATGTTTTAGTCCAGGAATAGTTGTAGAAATGCAATGTGAAACCACTGAGGCAAATATAAACTGTGAGTTCAACATTTTGTGATCTTACAAAGCCGGAAATATAACCCACTGGTGTTCTTTTTCTCCTGAAAGATGCGTTTCTAATTCTTGGTCGTTATCAGACACTGATTGCATTGGTCTGCTTTACTGGCTTGCTGTGTTGGTCTATCGGATCAATTCTTGTATCCTGAATGTAAATTTGATTCTGAGCTAAGGACTACAAAAACTTTGCCCTCTCCTTGCCCTGTTTTACATAACATCACAAAAGCTATAAAAGAAAATTAAAATAAATGCATTAGGAGTTACTGCATTTATTAATTTATTTAATTTAAAAATAATTACATTAGTGTTTGACATCAGTTTTGAAATATAGAAGTCACCAGTTGTAGTTTTCAAGATAGTGATGAATGTGAGGAAGAAGCTGTTCCTGTAGGCTTTGCCACTTCAGGAACAGAACACTCCATGGCTTGAAGTTTAAAGACTAAAATAATTGAAATTAGAAAAAGAAATACAATCCTGATTCTCTCTGATACGCAGAATGAATTCAGTTAATTTATAATGAAAAGAAAGATAGCTTCTTAATTTTCTTTACGAGAGCTCAAACATAAATGCATCTATGTACCAGAAGGGAGAGAGGGATAGTATGTGTCAGCGATCACAGATACAGCTACTCATTTTTTTAGAAATTCAGAAAAATACCTATTAAGGATGGTTTCTTAAAATTTTCACCCCAATCCTGTTTGCATTATCCAAAGAGGATTCATGCGTTACTTAAGGAAAGACATTTTGCCTTAACTTCTCACATGTAGTGAAAAAAAACTCCTGGAAGGAATTTTCCATGTTTTCTGTATTATGAAGCTTACATCACTCCACTGTTCATAAATACCACTGACATTTTGACAGCTGATGTTTGTAATCTCACCAGGCCACTGGCTGTTTCTGCTTATTTTCTTAATGTAAAAAGCTGTTTAACCTGCTTTAAAACTTATTGGTTTTACACACATGAGATGGGATTTTTGACAGGTTAGCGACACAACTGAATCTATAAACATACTTCATTTTTACTTACTGCTTATCAAAACCTGTAGCTATTTTTGCATGTTTTAATCTTCGTATGTTATTTATGGTCAGCCTTGATATTGAGAAAAGGCTACTGAAAGCTCTGTCTTTAAAGTGTTGTCTTAAAGAATAAAATTCATGTTCTTATGTTATCACTGTTTGTATGGAACAATTAAGTGAAGCTGCAAAAGTTGTAACTGGAGTTGTGATTTGATCCAGAACTCATAAAAGCTACTTTGCTTTTGATCAGGCTCATAATGATGAAAGCAAGTTACGGTGTGATGGCACTATATAGATTTTAGCAATGTTTTATAACATTTTACTGCTGCTCTCTGTCATCTGATGAGAACGTTTATGGAAAGAATACAGAAATGTATCTGACACTCACGTGTAAGTCATTGAAAACTTTATTCAGGTTATTGCCCAATTTGTGGAGGAATTGGTTTCTGTTTGTTTTAATAGTGACTGCGCTTAATCTAATGAAGCTGAAAAAGTGGAATTATCTATTGAGGGGTGAAAAATAGAAAATAAACATTTTGGATCTATTTGTATAAAACCAAAACACTAGTGTTTTATTCCAGGCCATTTGAACATGACCAATTAATAGCGCAGTTTCATGATGTGTGTATACTGATCTGAGACCATGCTGCTGTTGATGGATGAAGATGTCTTCCCCTCTGCTCCCTTTTGCTGGGGGTATCCAGTCTTTCCATTGCATCTGTGAGCGCTTGCATGGATTCCTTGGATCGCTTTGCTGGTAGAGCTGAAAACTAAAGTTCAAAAAAGCAATCTGTGTGTCAGTAAGCAGCTCTAACCTACCTGGCACTCGCTGGTGCCTGAGGGGCAGCAAGTGAGGAGGCGGCTGTTGCTCTCCTCAGTAGCAGTTCACTGCTGGAACAGTAAGCCAACTGTGAAATCCCAGACAGCAATAGATTTTCTTCTTAAGACAGTAGTAAAATTTGAACCTGTAGTCTTTTCACATTGGTGTTTTGTGGCTGTAATCACCTTAGATGTGACCCTAAACTCATTATTCTCATGATTGCTATTAAGTTGCTCATGAGAATGGAAAACAAGATTTGTGGATCAGTTTTGATCCTTTTGAAGATAATGGTTATATTCCCACTGACTTCAGAAGGGTCAGAAACATTAGCTTTCTTTTTTTTTTTTTTTTTTTTTGCCATGATGTGATGCAGATGAGATGTGTCGTTTTGTCATCTGCTAGAAATTCAGCTTTTGTCACTGCAAATATGTGAACAGCATGTGCAATTAGTTTTATTTGTTGGTAATTCTAGTGTTTATAGTCAATAAATTAGTAGTTGTTATACATAAATTAATTATACTCTTAAGGTAACATGCCATAATTTTCCACATCCATCTTCAGAAGTACTTCTTTGACTTTTGTATAGTATTAGATTATGTGGATTAGACAGTATGTTACTTGTGCCATAGAAGACTTGTAGTGGTTGATCCCAAATGGAATGTAAAATACCTGAATGTGGATTTTTAAGGGACAGGAAAAAAAATGGCCAGTACATTTCTGTATGTCAAATGCAGCACTTAATTTAGAAAACAGCTAAAGATTGCAGAGCAATTATAATGTACACTGGTGTTGGCACTCTGCAGACACATTGATCTTTCAGGAACTTGCACATCCTTGTGTGTTCTTCTTTCTTCAGGCTATTTTGTCTTCACTTTCTCAGATATTCCCGGTGACTGCCTGTCATTATCCCCTGGCAGAACTCTGAGCTCTCTAGGCAGGATCAGCCCTGCTCCCTGACTGCTGCTCTGCTTAGCATCACTGCCAAGCACAGGGCTGCTGGTTTGAAGTCTGCAGTCTTAAAGTCCCATGTTTTAATAAGATAGATACAAGTCTTAACCTGCTGGCTACACTTACTTTGTGCCTTACCCACTCTTATTGGAGTATGTTCGATGAAATGAATAAAATAAGAAAGACAAGTAGATGAAATGACATGAAAGACATGCAAAAGTGAGTTTCCAATGCTGTTTTGATTGTGTATCCTGAGTTGTTCTCTCGTATGTCTTGAAACCCAATTGACTGAGTGTTTGTACACACTTCAGACTACTTTTTTAAAGACTTTCTACTTAATTTTCTGAATCAAAAAAGAGGATGAAGAACAGTATGTTTCATGAGAGGGAAACAAGTCTGTCACTGTTTTTCTGGCCAAAGCATGTAGATAAAACATTTGCAAGAATATGTTTGTATATTTCATGCACCCAAAGCACATATGCTTTTACTAGAACATATCCCTATCCTCATCATTCAGTGTTCATCCAGCTTCCCCTATGCTCAAGTTAGTTATTTTCATAACGATTTCTTTAATATATCTGCTATAATTTTAAAACTTTTGGAGCTGTTTAAAGAAGGTTTTTCTTACTCTCCAAAATATCTTGGCTTTCTTCTTCAGTTGATTTGAATTTTTGTATGCGTGGTTAAACCCACATTCAAATTACAGATGAAAGCTACATCTGCTGCAGCGATTTAAAACATGGATTCTACTTAAATTCATTAGTATGTACTAATAGAAGATTTATTATCTTTTTTTATGTTTCTGCGTGACTCAGTAGTGGAGAAATAGTTCGAATCCGACATAAAAATGCTTTGGACTGCAAAAAATACATTGAAACTCCTTGGCACTGGGAAGAAGAATGCTCAATGTTGAAGGCTTATGACTGATGATGCATGGAAATGATACCTAGCAAGAGGAGGGTCACAACACATGTCCATGTGGTTACTTTTCTGTGTTACAACAGTCACATTTTTCATGCAGAGAGAAATTATCTATGTGAAGAGAAATATGTGGGATTATATTATATTGGTAAGCTGTTCAGATCTATCTTTGAACAGAAAGGCTCCCTTTGCTGTAAACCAATGCTACACACGCTGGAGGCTGAGTGACTGTTTCTTTTCCAGTTTTCTAACCCAGCACTTCATTGTGCTAAAGTAAATACTAAGTGCTGTCTTCAGATGGTTTTCAATATCTATGAAACTTTACCTGGATCCAGAGATTGATTAGGTCCTATGCACATCCAAGTTATCCCTGTCAGGAGTTCTTAAAAAGTTTTTCCCCCTAATAACTCCTATATCTATGTCTAGGTATGTCCTTTTGTGTAATTACTTTCAACCTAGATGCAGCACAGACGTATTGAGTCAAGCTTGCTACTACCAAATTTTGGGGTTGGGGGCTTTTCTTTTTTTTTTTTTTGTGTGTGTTTGGGTTTGTTTTTTTTAATATATGTACCAGTATTGTTGCTGACCTCCATTAAAGGTGTTTGTTAAGTGCAAAGTTTTATGTCCTAGATGTTGAACTGTGTGTGGTTTAAAGAAAAAAAATCTAGGTTTGCACTTTTAATGACCCAAACTTTCATTCATCATAGTATTCTGTGCTTAATCTGTTCTAGGATCTTTGCCATAATCTTATCGCTTTAATTATAGTCCCCAAAAAATGCAAAAAATGTTATATAACTCTTTCTGAACTTGTTTGGGCTTCTTATAGACATGCTTATGTGGCAGGAAAAACATTATTAAGTCCAACAGTGGCATAGGGGAAGAGTCATGCAAACAACAGTTAGAATCTGATTTTCTAAAGAGAAACTTCAAGAGATATAGTGTTGACAAGAGATAAATTTTGAAATATTAAACATTACATCCTAAAGAACAGTTTTATTATATTTATCTGAAAATTCATGATGCAAAGACTGGAGTTGAGTAAATTTGAATTTGTCAAATTGAACTTACTGCAAACTTTCCAGTTTTCCTTAAGAAGTCAGATTCTAACTTAAAATGTGTGCCATAAAATTACTTGCATCATCTTCTGTAATCTAGAAAATAATTTTATTGTTTTCATATAGAAATAAAAACCATTTGGGACTTATGCACGTTCTAAAAATCTATGCCTGTGGGGATTACTCGGCTAGAATCAGAATAATTTTCTGCCTTATCACATTGTGAAGGGTGTCTTCATTTCCTTTTGTGGGATCGTTGAAAAGGACTTCTAAAATAGTGAGATGATTAAACTATTCCTATATATTCTTGCTTGTGCTGAGGAAATCAGTTACCCATTTGTCATTAATGTTGTCATTATAATGCTAAAGGCAAGAAAAAAAGGAGGAACTTTTTTTTTTATTTTCAGTTTACAAATATTTGTGTGTGTGTGTAGATTAGAGGTTTTAGGGGCACTTTTATAGGAGCTACTGACTTTCAGAATTGTTCATTAACTCTATTTATAAGTTCCCCTGCTTAGTTGTATGTGCTTTCCCTGTGTCTTCAGACTCAATTTTATTTTAAACCTGTCATATTTTAATAATTCTTTTTTTTAAAAAATGTCAAATAACATCATAAAATCATAGTAAAATTTAGGCTTAGAAAGCAGGGTCAGTTTGATCAGTCTGCTCACAAGGTCTCTCGTGTAGATACTGCAAGCGAATCTTAATGTGACAGCAGATTAGGCAATTCACAGAAAACAAACTCAGAATCACAGAATCACAGAATCACAGAATCACAAGGTTGGAAAGGACCCATTGGATCATCGAGTCCAACCATTCCTAACACTCCCTAAGCCATGTCCCTAAGCACTTCATCCACCCGTTCCTTAAACACCTCCAGGGAAGGTGACTCGACCACCTCCCTGGGAAACTCATTTGATAGGAGCTTAACAAAAGCAGTTTCTGCAGGATTATCCTCATGAATAGTCTACTGTGTGTTAAAAGCACTATGAGGAATTCAATCATGTATCAGAAATACATTGGCTATTGAATAATTTTGTGGAAGTAGTATGTAGCTGTACATATATGTGTATACAGGCAAGCAAGTGGCAAGATAGAAGTGTAGAAGCATTTTTACTGGTGTTCAGGTGACCAGAATTGTTGGGAGATATAACATGTATGTTGGACCACAGTGATCATTTTTGATGAATAACATGTCTTACAACTGAATTATGTAATCTGGACTCAAAGAATCCACATGTCAAAGCTGCCATTAAGCCATCACGATTGTCAGGCTATGTCATAACTCTTGTAAAATCAACTGTATGAACTCTACATCTATAATGTACAGGACACAAAGGTTGTTGACATTTAGGAACGGCCTGCTGGAATGGCTATATTGGGGGTTTTTAGTAGATATTAAAATTTCCTGTTCTTGTGTGTTTTTTCTTTGAAGTTTCTGGATTACAGTAAAGAATAATCTGGACATTTTGAGGAGTACGTCACTTTTTCATTTCAATAATGAGGAGTTGCTTGTGTAGTTTCTTGGCTTTGGTGGTTTTACTTGAAGATCAGAATAACACAGAAAGTCATTGTTCTATTTCCACTTTGTTAGTCCTTTAACAGTCACAGAAATGTAATTGGTTATAGTGAATGTCTGCAGTACCGGTAACATCCCTGTATCACTAACAGCATCTGCCAAAGGTGCCTGCGGGCTTGTACAATTTTTCTCCCTGGAGCATGGGGACTTTCCTGTCCAGAAGTTCTCTGACTGTGCTTTGGTTTGTAATCCTTTTTCCATTAGTGGTTGTTCTCCATCCCAGAATAAGCTCCAAAGTATAAAACCCTGTGTGTATAGTTGGCAGTCTTCTCTAAAACAGATTTTTAAGACCTTTGCTTGGACAATGACTGTCGGGAGTTCCACTGCTGCTTTCAGACTTCAAAGGTCATCTTCATTTGTTTTGAGAATGTATATGCACTTTTATCTTCTCATATCAGGACAATTTCTTACCACGCAACTTCTGGCTTAGTATGTTTCTTTTTTTTTTCTCTTGGAATAGCTAAGAGCAACAACATTTAGTAGCAACACCTGGGAAGATCACACAGAAGTTTGAATTTCTAGCCAATGGTCACATCTGAGTGTGTGGAGAGAGTGACTTCTGAGCCCTCCAGAGCTGCCAGAGCATTCATTTTGTTCCCCTCTGTCCTTGCTTTTTTCCTTCTATTTTTTATAGGCCTAAAATAAATATTGTCAGGGTATCCAAGAGTCCTTGGGGCGGGAAGGGGGAGCAGTTTCTCTGAGTGTATCTCCTTGCATGGCACTTATCACAATAGTGCTTGTGCTAAACATTCTTCTTTTATGAGGCAGGGCAATGATATTTAGTTGCCTTTTTTTTTTTCCCCCCTTTGGAACAATTTTTGCAATACTTTGAAATCGCTCAAATCCTCAGCTTTTCTCCAGCAACAAGTTTAAAGGAGAAGAGAGGATTCCAGCAATGAATAGCTCCAAGAAAGTATGCTGACATACAAAGAATCTTATATAAGAAGAAAGATTTTTTTTTTCTTCCTCTCCTTTCTGCGCAGCCCCTTTGTTATAGCAATAGCCCAGCTGGATGCTACTTCCTCTGCTTAAGCGAAGTTCAAGAAACCAGCTGCTGCTTGAAAAGAAAACTGCTTATTGTTAAGTTCCCCTTCTTCCCCCTGCCAAGGTTAAACATGTCCCTTCTCCGTCAGCACCTCGAATGTAATGTGTCCCTAGATATTGTAGGGCACGCCTTCAAGGATATAAACCCAGTCTTTACTACATTACCTGCTGACAAGACAAAAAGAAAGGCAACAGTTTCTAAAGTTGACTTGGTTAGCCAGCCACACCAAGATCAATTTCCCTTCATTTAGAGGATTTTTCCTATGCACAAATGTAGTGAAAGGTGAAATTTTGGTTCTGTGGAACTCCTTGAGGACTTCTAAGAAGATGTTTGGTTTAGTTTTCTTACTTTTGCCTGACCTCCTGCATCACTTTTGTAAGGAAAAGGTGTTTTTTTCCCCCTCCATATAAATCTCTTAAGATGCTGTATAAAGTCTTGTACTTTGGAATTTTTAATGTAAGAATTCACACGGTAGCTCCCCAAAACTTCTTAGTCCAGTGATTTACCCACATTTAGATCTAGTAGGAACTGATTGGCAAAGAATGCACTAATATCTTCCTCCTATATGCAAACAGTTACTTCTAAAGAAATTAGGAAAATTCACTGCTGTACTGAGATTTCCTGTGTAATTCAGCCTTCTGAGCATTCAGTATGCTGCACTCCTTAATTACATGACTGCGTACATTTTTATCTCAGACTGTTGCTGTAGTAGAAGAGGAGGTGTCTTTTTCTGTAGGTGTGATAGGTGATAAGTGTGATGCCTTGTTTAGGTGTCAGGTGTAAACGTTATGTGATTTTATTTCCCAGTCTGTATATTTATGGTTCTTTTACCATCGTGCCTGAATGCTTCTCAAAACAAAAAACAGGGTGCTCCTTGGGAGCTATTCAAATAGCTATGACCGCTTTACAGCTGGAGACCTTGGATACAGAGGGATCACAACCATAATCTTTAACACTTTTGTCTTTGTAGAACAACACCTATGCCTAGATTTGTTCTGCCTAAGTGCAGCACGGAAACTGGAGATGAAGTCTGTCTTCAGGTAGAGAGCTGAAGTTGATCAGGCTCAAATCTAATCATCTTTATTAGCTATATCCTAATTTGATGGAACAAAATTGGGCCCAGAGCGTATTAATATCGTTTTAGTGTTTTATACTCTATGGACAACACTTTCAGTTTTACTTCAGACATGTCCATATATGTCACTGTCCGAAGCTTCTGCAGAGAGCATGCAGAAGAAGAGAAATAGGTAGCAAACAACTCTTAAACACTTTTAAGTAAGAGGTCTGGCTAGTAGAGTTGATGATGTAACCAAGCAAGGACAGACTCCCTCTGTTTAGGGTGATAATTAATTCTGAATCCTTCCTTTCTCCACAAATCAGCTTCATTTACAACGTTTCTTTAAGCTTTCCTGTAGTAATAAAGTGGGGTTTAAAAAGAAAACGCAGTTGTCATTCAAGTAAACAAAAACAAAGGGCAGGTTTGAGAGGCAAAGGAGGAATAGATGAGGTTTTACAAGTATTCTTAGTTCTGGTATTTCTTGGGTTTTGAGCATCTGCTTCTGTAATGTTCTTTTACGTTTTCTTGTGAGCGGTTTTTTACATTTATTTACAAAACACATGCAATTTTGTATGCACACCTATATTTGCAGTGGATGGGAAATCAAGCTTAGTCCTTTAGTCACAAAACCTGCTCTTACTGCTATAAGTAAATTTCACTCACTTCGGGGGTGTACATAATTTGACACTAGTTTTAGCTGGGCTTGTCTTTAAATAGTTTCAGTTATATTGTTTATTTTCTTCAGAGGGATCGATTCTTTGGCTTACCTTGACTGCATTTACTAAATTTGTTGTAAGTCTCCAGTAAAGTGGAGTCTACAGCAGTGTCTGAAGCATAATCATTAATTCCTTTTTCAAAGTGATGTCAGTGACATACATGCAGTTGTGCAATTAATGGAAAGTCTACCTTTGATGACAAGAGACTAAGTGTAATTGTCACCTCCTAGTTTGTACATCACCACATCTATTCAGAAGTCATGGGAATTGAAAGGTAATATTAAGGACTTTTTCCCAGATCTTTTCAATAGATTATTTCCTGTGTAGGAATGGATATGTTATGTGTAATATTGATGTAGTGTTTCATCATGTCCAGTATTCTGTGTTTTTTAAAGAGTGCATAATTAATAGCATGCAACGTGAGAAGCTTGCATTGAGGCAGGATTGCTGTAAATCTGTAGCACACATCTTTCACAATATTATTTGCAGTCCTGGCTTCTATCTTGACTTTGTATCTTCTCCTGTGGACATTGTTTCTGAATTCACATCTCTCCTAGAGAACCACAACAGGCACTCCTTTGTCTCTATAGCGGAATCCCCAGGATGCTATCTAAAGTGTTACTATAGGTTTATCTGTAGCAGACAAAAAAGATAATTGCTGACTTTTTCTAAACATCTGTCCGGTCTTCCCACCTAATGTGCTGGTCTGCCATTTAATATGAATCTGTGTTGCACACGGTGAATTTATCATGCACGTTCATTGAAGTGAGAGGGGATTAAAACTATGTTTATTGAGTCTTTATGATAGTCCTCAAAAGCTACAAAAAGGCCCTGTCCAACAATAAGTTAATTGTGAAAGCACCGTGTTTATTAGTAGGTGCCCTGTTTTTCTTAAAGCATTTCTGCTGCTGTCTGTGGGCTGTAGTTGAAGATTTTTAAAGCTTGGTTACTTGAAGCCAAGTTCCAAAAAGACAGCTAAGTAAATGGGCAAGCTCTTGAAAAAGTTGTTTATGAAAATTCCCGTGTCTGAATCCAGTGTGAGGCAGAAATGTATCTATTATTTTTAAATAACTGACAGTTATTCCCTACAGAAAGTTTCAACAGGTTAATACTGCATCGTGATGTTGTTTATTTCAAGTCAATTGTCCAAGTAAAGCAATGCTAGATGTTGCAAATCCATCAATACTTACCACCTTACTGCTGTGCTCTGTGATAAAACAAATGGATGGTAAAAGTGTTGATGTTATTTTTTAGCTGATTCCCAGAATATTCCATGAGCTGGAAAAAAGGAATAAATCTAGGAAGAAACTCACTAATAAAGGAATAGTTGTGTGGTGGTTTTTTGTTTGTGTTGTTGGGTTTTTTTTAAAAAAAAAGCTTGCTGTTATCTATTATCTCAGACATAAGTAATTCACAAAAATTATCTACTGAACACTCCCAGAAGAGAACCAGCACAGCAAGTGATGTAGTCACCCAAAGACTGTGTAATGAACACCTTCCAGGAAGCAAAATCTAAAGAAAAACACATTCCTGTTCTCCATTTGACATCTAAAATCACGCTTAGTCAGTTCTACTAAGTGATGGATTCTGTTCTTGAATAGGAGTTATTAATTTAATAGTTTCCAGTTGCCAGAATGCTATGTTCAGTATGAGCTAGAAATATTGAAATTAATGTGCTGACTGCAGGAGAACTGAGCCCTGTGGAAATCAAATGGTGAGCTCCTCTTTCTCTCATCTGTGAGACAGATAGTCTGCAGGTAGGAATGAATGATGTCATTTGCTAAGAAAAAAACTTACTGGTTTTTTCCCTGTGGAAGGAATGCTGATCCACTTCACCAGGACGGTGCAGAGCAGCTGATGCCTTAATGAGAACTGCTCGGGAGCGTGTGACGCTTCAGGCTTGGATCCTCAGATATGTGGTGTATAGAGCCTACTTAAAAAAGAGGAAACAAATGGAATAACATTATGCTTAGAATTTTGTGCGCTTCTTATTTCTGTAATTTAAGCCAATGGTAATGGAACATATAGTCATAAAATATCTGTAGTACCTGTTTAACCTTCTATGTTAGTTTTCCTCTGCCACACAGAAGCAAGTTGCTTTCTGTTGACAGAGAAATCAATAGTGTGGAGTCTGACTGTATAATTAGTGAAGTTTCTTGGGTTTGGAAAATACTGTTGAGTAAGTTTATTCCTCAGCTACTTCTCTCCTCCACCCGCCTTCCCTCATTCCAAGGCACTTCAGGGGATCTGCCACAAAACATAACTTTGAGAGTAAACTCTTCAGAGTTTACTGCAACTCCCCAGAGATAAATAACATCACAAGGCTAGTGATACTGTTATCGTTCCTTCAACAACTGAACTCTACATTGATACCAGGGAATCATCTAGTGTTCTGAGCAAATATTCACTAGGTAAAAAAACCACCCTACTTCATAATTGATCATATAAATCTCAATAAAGTGTCATAAAACAAGATTAAATTGAATGATGTGCTACCAGCAAAAAAATGAAAACAACCATTGTTCATTTCCACGTTATTGTTTCTGATCTTATTAGGCTTTACATAATTCACTTTTTTTCATGTGATTTTATATAATGTGCATTGAACAAACGTTTTCTTTCTCTTTTGGATTCAATGAGCATTGAAAGGCTTTTAGAGCTTTGTGAAGTTTTAAACAGGCTGCAAACAAGGAGTGATTGAATTAGTATAGACTAGAAATTTTCTTCTGCGTCCCAAGTGGGAATCATGTCAGAGTATTTCTTCTGCTTAATTGGGGTAGAATAGAAAATTTCTTGGTCCTAAAGTTTTGCTTCCAGTCCTCATCAGACTGAAAAGATTGAAACCAGTAATGAAAACAGAAAAAAAAATTTCTTAAACTTTTGAAGAAGTTTCGACTTGTGTATTGTATAAAGCCTTGAGTCACTATTTTGTCCTACTCAATATTTGTACACAGACAGCAGTATCTAGTACCAGTGCTATAGCAGTGTCCAGCAATGTTACACAGAGTACATCAGCTTCATGGCCTCGCTAAGCAATCACAGATACATTGAATCAAGTGAGTTTTTACTTGCTTGTACCAGTGAATAGGTTATTTTTTCATATGAGGTCATATTACCAAAAGCTTGCCCAGAGCTTAATACCGTGCTGGAGCTAGATTTGTAGAAGCTTACTACATCTTATGACCTCAATTTACTTAAACCTACATGTTTTCTACTGTGGTAAGACATAAATAAACCAAGACTGGAACACTGCTCAAGCTGCAGAGAGCACAGTGCAACTCAGGACACTTCCATGGCCACCCTTTTCTGAAGGATAAGCACCTTGTCCCTCTGTAAGCCAAGAACATTCTGGCAAAGGTCCAACAACTTGTGTTGTGATGGCAACAAACACTTGGAAGCAACCAGCTCACTATCCCGGATGTTAAATATTTTTTCAATAAAACAAGACTGCATTTAAGTAAGGTGGAAGGGCTAACTCAGGGGAAAAAAAAGTGGTAAGGCTTGCCACGTTGGCTAGCGCAGAATTTAGCAAACATAAAGGACAGGATACTTATACCAGGTCCAACCTCTCACTGTATTTTAACCATCATATCCTCTGGTTTCTGTATAATTAAAATTAAGTGGCTTTTTTTTTTTTTTTCTTTTTTAATCATCAGTCCCTGCCCATGGCAGGAGAGGTGGGACTAAGTGATCTCTAAGGTCCCTTTCAACCCAAACTATTCTATGACTCTACGATAAATAGCGGTTAAACGCGAATGGCATCTTCCTGGGTTTGGGTTTATTTCCATGGTATATTGGATTCTCACATAACAGACTCAAGGAGGTCCGAGATCCCTGGTTTGCATGCTGTGAAGGAGCTGCCTTGAGGCCTTAGAAGACGTAGGATGAAGTATGACATGTTCCTGCAATCACCAGGTGGTGAATGGACCCTTAGTGATTGTTACCAGACTGCCTTTAGGGCTCATGGGGAAACCTTTGATATTACACTTAGACTCTTTTTCTGGCAGGGTGGATTTAACTAAGGTTTGGTGGCTGGAGGAGAAGGGCATCTGCTTTCAGTCAGCTGTGGAGAATTATATTGTTGACATTAGGTCAAAAATCAAATATTTTCCAATTTTTTTTTGTTTGTATATTGATGTGGAATTTGCAGAATTTAAAATTTTTAAAAAAAGCAATTGACGTGTCACTACTGTCTTGATAGGAGTAAGATTGTTGTCTGGCATAGACGTAAGGGTAAGGATAGTATAAAAAGTGCAAAAAAATGCTCATGAATATGCTGGCTCTGATGTCTTAGTAGCTTGCACTAAAATGCAAATTCACCTCAACACTGCACTGATTTCAGAACAAAAAGCACTTTTAAAGTGAAAAGACTAAAAAGGTTCCTTAGTAGTAAACTGCTCGTGGTGCTAAAATGCTACCTAGGCAGTACATGAAAATGGTGCTTTAAGTGATACTCAAGTCAAAGGAATTATTTCCTGCCTCGACTGAAGGGACCGTCCTCATTCTTACTGCACCTTTGCTGCAAAAGATGTCTTAAGACTGAACTTGCTAGGCTCAAGATCTTCCTTGCTGCTGTACTCTTCAAGGACTTTTTAAAATCTCTTCATATTGTGTTGAATTTCAACACTAATGCAACACGTAAACCACTGCACATACCATCATAAAATGCACGTTGTTGAGTGCAGTCTTGTGCACTTGCTCGCAGGCTGATTTCGTGTTTATATGAAGATTTTGATCTGAATGATTTCTCCAGAAAGCACTTTGAAGCTAGCAAAGCAATAACGTCCTAAAAAATAAATTATTGAATGCTGATCGATATCTGTTTCTAGTGAAATAATTATTTCAGCGACAGGATAATAAATGTATACAGCTAGGAGTTTTCTCTTGCTCTGGCATCGTGTTTGTGTTTTACCTGCTGAACTAGAGCAGCTGAAATAATTTTGTTTTATTTCTGGTCACTGCAGACATAGAAACATGTTTTGGTTGGCTTCAAAGTTAGAATGAAAAAAAAAAAACCCACCTGATGGGGGAATGAAAATATTCTTTTCTAAAAGGCATTTGAGGTTCTGTAAGTCAGTGTCAAGTTTGTATTTTTTCCAATGTACAGTAAGTGAAACTAAAAGTGATTCCATCACAAAAGCACAATGCATATATTTTGTAAAATATTTCAGAAACAAAGGTGGTTATGCATTGTTGTGAAATTATTTTAGAATATTATCATTTTCAGTTTCAAGTATTCTCTAAGGAGGATATTCCTGTACTACCATGTTCCAATATATTGCATGAATATATGTAAAACTCCAGCTGACATAGATACCTGTACTTTAGAACACTTAAGGGTTTTTGTTTGAGTTTTCCTGTGCATAGTGGTTTTATTGGTTTGTTGTTTTCTACTCTTCATCTTGAAATCAGTCTGTCTATGTAGGTGTACACCCTGGCTTTGTTTCTAGTATTTCTGTGTGATCAGAAAGTGTGTATAGGTAAAGGACCCACTAAAAATACTGGGTCTCATTCAGCAGTCAAATCTTCATATTGACCTTTCCATCTGTCTGGAGGCTTAGAACCATAGTAAGCTTTATTTAGAACACCATATAATTATTTTTGCAATACTCCACTAGATTCTTGAAAGCACAGGCTTTTAATAAAAGCTTGTGGTTGACCAATGGATTTTTTTTTTCTATGCTTTTACCCTCGATCTGCATTGTAGCACATTAGCAGATGTCATAATTCATTGATAGAGGCAGAAGAAAAGGCTCTGAAATCCTTTTTCAGAGCAGGGAGACTTGATACACACAAGTTATGTGACTGCTGTTCATTCTTGGTTTTTGCAAACATTTTTTGTTTAGATATTTTCATATGTTAATGTTAATTCATGAATCCTAAGTGGAAAATTTTTAGAGCTAAGTATGAGCTGAAAATCTGAAACAAGATAATCTGCTGTCTTTTCCAAAATAAAGTGAAACTAAGTATGAACTTTATATTTTATCCTATCATTCTTCTTTCAAGCTGCTGCAATCATAATTTCAGTCTTTGTCCTTATGATGCCTATATCACCTCCTCCATTGTTCTTTTAAAATAATTCCTTTAATAATGCATTTATTCTTTAGATATATTGCCACCTTCACTAGGGTAATAATCATTAGGAAAAAAAATCCACTTTGAGTACATCTTGAGATATATATATATGATATATGTGTGTGTATATATATCAAGTAAGTTTTTTTGTATCCTATAAAAATAAGAACTATATAAGAACACTGATCTGTCCTATCAGATAAGATCAGTGGTCTGTCTAATCCATTTTGTTGATACTGACACTTTGCAATAAAAGAGACTATTTAGAGAGGGCATGTAGGTGCCACTTTCTACAGTCTATTCCCTTCATATTTCACTAGCATCCAGAATTGTACAAGGATGTTAAAAGGGACTTTACTGCCTTATCTCTTTTACTATCTGCGTATGGATATCTATTGCCCATGAATTTTTCTAATCCCTGTTTCAAGTAGCTGATACAGTCTGCCTCCTCAGCTACAGCAGCAAATTCCTGAAGTTCAGTAATCACTGTGTGAGAAAAATCACTTTTTTTTAACCTGTTTTACTGCTTCCACCAGTGTCCCGGTTATAGTATTGCAAGATCTGGTGTTCAGCAGTTCCACACTCAGCTTTAACGTAATCATGAAGACAGTGTGTATCTCACTTATATCCTTCCTCAGCCCTCAGATTTTTGCCCCTTCTTGTATAGAATTTTTTTGATTTTAGGTGTGATCATTTCATTTGCCTTTCTCTGTACTCTCTTTAACCTCCACTGCATCCTTCTGTATTTCTGTTGACCAGAGCTGCACACAATACTCCAGATGTGGAAACATGAAACTTATGTAGCAGAAGAGTACTACCCTCAGGTTTTTTTTCTCAGCATCCTTCCTGAGGTTGCCCAACTTTTTTTTTCTTTTTTTGGATTTTTTTTGCACCTTCAGACAACGATTCAGAGAACTGCCAACAAAAGCACCAAGGTATTTGTCCAAAGTTTTGACTCTCAGTTACAAGTTCAACGTCATGTAGATGTGGCTCAGATATTTTCCTCTAGAAAGAAAATATTTTCACTTTGCATTTATCTATAATGAAGCTTGTAACCACCTGTTTGCCCACCCAGTTTGAGTGGTCCTTTTTGGACTTCCTCAACCATTAGCACAGCATTCATCTGTTTGAAAGAGCTTAGTATCATCCCCAAATTTGTGCGTTTCACTGTCAACTTCCTTATCCAAGTCATTGATAGAGGTGTTGAATAAAACCGGGCTCAGAAATGATCCTTAGTGGGACCCTACCAATAAAGTGACGTTTTGCCGGTGATAAAATACCGATTTGTTAAGGATCTCTTGGGTGAAATAGCTGTAGCAAGTACTTTTTATACCAATTCCTCTAACCCTGAAGAAGATTATTCAAGAAAAATCCTCTACTTCTCCTTGCCTTATTCTTACCTTATTTTCCGTAGATATGATACTATTAGTATTTTACATGTAGAAACAGAGCATTAAAAAGTAATTTAATCAAATTTTTTCTATTTCTACTGTGGGATTACACACACATGTGCACATTCACTCTCTCACTTATAGTGGGAATCGAGGGACAGTTGTCCTCACAGGTGGTCCTGGTGCGGTGTATCTTTACATTGTTATTGGCATGTGACACAGCATCGTGAGTAGAGGCAGTGCAGAATGTAGACTGAATAATTTACACAGTGCCATTGTCCTGGACAACAGTGCCCTATTTTGTATCATTTGTCCTCAGGCCCTTATTCTGCATTACAGAGAAGTTGCAGTACTTTATCCAGTGAACTTTCCACTCTAGGAGTCCTGCACAAGTTATTACAAGTAGGAGTTCTTGTGAACTTGAGTTTACATTAGCCTGTGATTTCTTTAAGATGAATAAAAGTAATTTCTAGGGGATTTTAGTTCAAAGATTTACTGGAATTGTTAAGCGAAGTATGTTTCCAAACATCATGAACCATGGCTACGTCTTTTTTAATCATTTCTGAGGTTAATTCATTCCATATGTTTAGTAGTGTTATCTGCTTGTAATGCCACCAGAAGGCTGAAAATTTTGTGGCACTGAAAACACCAAGAATCTAGTGTAAATTCAGTGTTTTCCACCTTGCGATTTCTCTCTCTTGTGCTTTGAATTACATTACATTTTCTATTTAACACAAAATTAAACTTTCCTAACCTGGATCCATTCTGTAATATTTTTAAGTATTTTTCAGAAAAATCTTTCCTTCTAGATTTACAAAAGAAGTGGTACCACTTAAGCTATTTCAGTAGCTGTCAAAATAGAAACTTTACTGTATTCATGCACATATGCATTCCTTTTTCAGTTTATCTTATAGTGCAACACATTCTGCAAATTCCTGATGCACCTATCTTTCTTTTTTATGGGCATTCTGCAGGGAAGTAAACCGCCAGGCTATTCTGTAATCATCTTTGATGTTGCAATAAATGCTGTGTTCTTTAAAGTTTTTTAACCTTTAACCAGCTAAAGAACAAATCAAAGAAGCAGATTTCTAGATAATTTGAAAAGACTATAGACACAGTAGATAAGTTGAAGCCTGTGTTTGCTGTGTATCAAAACACTTTCCCTCCATGGGAAGATAAAAATTCACTGAGCAGCTAGCAGACAAACTTAACTCCATGTAGAGACCTCATCAGAAAAATAAATGTGTGTTCAAAATGTGCAATTATTTCTGCATACAAGCATGTGTTTACAGGACCAGTGTTTTAAATTAGCTGTGCTTCAATGTGCAGTGAAGATGTGCACTAAATATATGCAACCTGAAGCTTCCACACTTAACGCTGCTCATTGCTGCAGGTGCAAATCCACCCTCACAAAAGCTTCTCCCAAGTCAGAGGTCAGTGACTGTTGGTAGTGTCCTCATGGCATCATTTGATGCGTGTGTCCCTGCTTGTTGCTTCAGGGGAAACTTGCTGATTCAGTTTTAAATCCTTCTAACGTGTTACTGCGTCTTAGAGTGAATTCAGCCCTACTCAATCCAGAGCAAAGTCCTCCTGTATAGCCTATGAGACACTTGTAGTTTCCAGAGTAAGCCAAGACGTCTCTTCCTCCACTTTCTGTCCTGTAAGTGACTTGACTAGTGACAAAGTCATGCAGGGAACAATTTGTGCTTCAGGCAGAAAATCTTCCTGTACCCGAAATTCTGGGGAAATACATTGTACCAAACATTAACTGCCTTCATTTGGGGTTATAAATGTAATCACCATAGGTTCAGATTTGTTCATACCTTAGGAGATAGATACGCACTGCCTGTCAGTGAGAGTAAGGGCCAACCTGAGCACCAGGAGCTGAGCGTGAGCCGGTGCTGGCCACCCTCACTGATCAACAGATCTGTGGGATCCAGATGTGGCAGGCAGAGACAGATGCTGCTAAGGGGGCCCATCAGCAGCCCTCAGCATGGTGAGGGATGAACCAGCTCCAGGGCTCATTCAGAAACTGGGGCCAGAAGTGCACACCTACAGCCCTGGTCCAGGCTGAGACAGGGCTCCCACAGGCAGTGTTGAAGGATTGTCCCTCACCAGGGGAGGTTGGGCAGGGACACTGGGGCTTGTTAGTGCCCTCAGGGCCCTGACTTTCACTAGCAATTTTTTAAATGCAGAGAGGTTTAAATGCTAAATTTAGGACATCCAGAGCATGACAGCTCAGTTGCTCAGCTCAGCAGAAAGTCCTGTACTGAGATAGTCTGTAACGGTCATCATCTCCCTGTATCGGTTCACGTGGTAGCTCTGTGTATGCTGGCCTCCTACCTGTCACTGAATAGCAGAAGCTGTGTGTGTGTGCATTAGTTATTTTGAAGTAGAGGTATTTATTTTAATTTGTATCAATTGTGTTAAATGTTAAAATTTTTTGTCTTTAGTTAGAGTTGGAATTTCATTTTCTTTTCTTGTCAGAGGTTTGTTAGGGTTTCTTTCTGCGTGAGAGCAAATCAAAGCATGGGACACTAAGTTTGGGGGTATAATAGTGGTGTGTACAACCTTCATATGAAGGTTGTTTCACTCTCTGGCAGCTGTTCTCTGGCAGAGCAGGTTATCTGGTTTCTGCTTAGCAACAGAAGCTGTATAGGGATTTGCTCAGAATATTCAACCAGGGTGAAAGTTCTGCCTGTAAGCTGCTCTTCATACTGGCTTCCATCTCTTCATGACAAGGGAATTTTGATGTTGTCATGTTTTCCCAGAGAGGTTTTCAAAGTACCACTGAAAATCTTGAGAAACTGTAATATAGTAGTACCACTGTTTGATGAAAATGTTATGTTAACTGTTACCTAGAGCAGGCTAGAATAAGAAAAGTAGTATAAGATGAAGCAAAGAGATGACACAATTTTCTGTTTGGCTTTGCACCAGACATGAAGTTGTCTATCTTTTCATGTCTTCCCAAAACGACTAATTTAGTGATAGTTTTTTGTAGTCCTCTCTGAACAAAGAGTACGCTTCCCAAAGCATGGATGGGCACCTGTTATTTCATTGCTGTGGTTGATACAATGAAGTTTGCTTAACAGGAAATAGTCTGGGCATCCATAAAAAAGTGAGGCATAACATATGCAATTCCTGAAGCTTATCAAAGAGTGATGATTCTCGAGGCTCCAGCAGCTGCTCCAGCACTCAGCAAAGGCTGCAACTCACTCAGGTTAGGCTGCTGATGCCCTGCAAGCATTTTTCCCAGCTTTGCTTTGACTAATTGTCTTGCTGTTTCTTCCCTGTACATCCTAACTCCTTCTGGGCAATTGCTGAGTCCCTGTGCAGAGAAGCTTTCAGTCTGTATTACTAAGTACAGTATCAATGGAAAGTTCTTGTGTCATTGGGTCTCGTTATGGTATTTTATTACAGCTGATAATAGTATACATTTGAGCTCAACTTACTTCTTTGCATGTGTAGAGTCTGAAGGACTGAGCTTGAATTTGAGGAGGTGAGCCTGGGCATGTTAATGTGCCCGTCACTGTTAGAGTGCTATGAATTAATACCTGTAAGAAAAGAGAAGAAAAAGCTGGAAATAGATCTATTTGAATCAAAACACTTTTTAACTAACTTTAGAGCAGCATCACACCATAATTGCGGTAATAATTATATGCTCAGCCAAGTTCCCCAAAAGAAAGTGTCCTTGGTAAAGACTGCAAGATAATACTATGCTGTTTCTCATTCGTGTGAGTCGAGACAGTTAATCATGCTAATATCTCATTTTAAGGAACTTGAAATCCTCAGCAAGGCTTTCTTAGTACAAATGCAACAAATGCTATTTTTTACTATTCAGAACATGATGTTCAAGTAAACTCTAGACTTTAAGTTATTTCTGGCATCCAGGGCATAGTTTGTGAACTGATATGACAGAATCTCTTATAAATTTTCCATCTGGGTGATCACAGGGCAATAGAAGTTTCTTGCTGTGTTGTCGAGCTAGAACCAACTGTTGTCACTGGCTGACCTTTGTTTTTAAGTACGTGGGAACATTACTGAAACGCTTCGCATAATAGAGAAGAGCTGTTTCTCTGGTAGTGAATATCTTTATGTTGCCAAAGACTTCATTCATCTCCTGCTTCTGAATGGAGCACAGGATTCCCTGTCCTCCCCCACCAAAAAACTTTCTGAAAGTGTAAATGAGCCAATTCCTTACCACTTAATCTCGCAAAATGTCCTATAGGAGTCAGTGGCCTGGTCTAATGAACAAAAGTTAGAAACTCAAGTCCTAGAACAAGTCCAGGGAATGTTTTATTGTGCTCCGGCTTGTGTAAGATTGCTGAGTACAAAATACTGTGTGCTGGTAGGTGCATCAGTGAATGATCTTACACTCTTTTTTCCTTCGTGCAAAATGGTTTAGTTGGTTATAGAAGTAAGGAAGTATGAAGAACATGTAAAGGAATGCTCTGATAGGACCATAAATTATGAATGACTTACTGATGAATGTAAGGGAGATGCTAGCCAGCTAGGGATGGAAAATTACCAGCTCCAAAGAATGAGAAGTTTGTACTGAGAAACTGGTAAAACCCCTTTATTTACTGCTTGATTTGATGATTCCTCTTCAGAAAAAAAACTAACTGTAGGGAAGCACCACTCTTTTCACCCATGTTTCTTCTTTGCTTAGGCAAAAATAACAATATAAAAGCAGTAAAGAATATCTGGTAGCAAATGTTTCTGTACACAGAGAGCATCATAAATGGAATATCTAAGCAGTACATATAGAAGCTGACCCTGCTGCAGCACAGTTTTTCAAAGCTCGTTCCCACATTATAGGGAGAGAGGTTTGAAAGCTTTTGGAGGAGAATTCTAGTTTGCTTCTTCCTTAATAAATGCACTGGTTTTCATGTCAAGTTCCTCTTAGTCAAGTTAACTTACAATGGAATTGTAACAATTCAGACACATAGAATATTTGAATAGATTTTTGTACACTTTTGCGTTTTCACCTTTTCTTCTACAATGTCTACTACTCTGTTCATTGACAAGTAAAATTCTGAGCTGGAAAAGGGGGTAGGTTTTTCCAGTGCCAAATTTTGTAAAGCAGGACAACTGTCCTTTCACAGGGTGGTGCAATGGCAAAATTTTGTTCTTGCATGGAGAGAGAGAAAAGCTCTGTACGTATGTACTTTACTTTCTTACAAAGGTTTTAGGATTTGGTGATTTTTTTCTTAGTGAAATTTTAATTATGAAAATGGAATCTGTTAAGGGAAATTAAATATAAAATGTGCTCGTGTTTTTGCTGTAGTGCGTTTTTGATTCAGTATGCCTAGTTCTGATATCTATGTCTGGAAATCATATCTCAACAGACTTCTTTGGCTGGCTGGCTGGCTTTTATACAAGTGGCTAATTGGTAAGACATTGCATTTTTCTTCTGGATCACAACTGACAGTTTCATAGGTATGAGAAGACAACTTCAACCTTTTGGTCAGTTGATTGCATCCCTAGAAACAAAAAGCGTTGTTGCAATGTGTTATGGCTGTGATAGAAAGAATTGCCCACTCAGCTAATTATTTCCAGGGGTTTTTTTCAGCATTAATGGGTAACTTCTCAGAAAACAGTTGATGGGTGAGCATTTCGTCCCATCATCTTCATTATATTGCTAAACTGGGTTCCTTTTCCTTCTGATGCCACTGCTACTGGTCCAACTGTCTGCAATCCCCAGAGTGTTCTCTGTTGGTTGTACAGCATCTGATGTATTTCCCTGGGTGCTCAAAGGCATAAACTAGATGCCCAGACAGCATAAGAAAACTGGAATTATAAAGACAAGGAAGGTTCCAGTACCGGCCTAGGGATTGAGAAGAAACCTAGGACATGTGCCATCTCTGTAAAAGCTCCTTGGTAGAATATAAACAGGTTAAAATTGGTTCTCAGAAGTTTTGGAGTGCCTTCAAAAACTATAGTTTGTTCTAATTGGAAGATAACGTTTATATTTTTCCTATAAGAATCAGAACAAAGGAATATTAATAGCTGCCTGCACATTGTAACATTTTCTGCATAATGACATTTTGCAGGCTTGATATAATTTTCTGCCATGTGCATCAGGCCATTAACTGAGAGGTCTTTAAAATTATCTCACCAGAACAGCTCTCTTTCCAAACAACACCAAAAGAAGATGAGATCAAAGAATTTCATAAAAGGCACTTTTTGCAGCTTATCTGTCATCAAATGAAGGTATTAGGGAAATGGTCTGAGAAGCTTTTCCTACTTGATACCCCTTTTGAAGTGACTAGAACTACAAAACACAACATTTCTGCAGAGGACTCCAGTTGTGGTTTTCCCTTGTGTGAGAGGAAGGGCACAAAAAGCATGTTACATCAGCTGGCACACTTCTGGAGTCCCTGCTCTCTGGGCTTGTTTGAACTTTGAGGGAGGGATCAGCATTGCCACCCTAGGGAGCAGCCATCCTTCCCTGAGCTCACCATGGAGCTCATGGCTGCCAACACTGCAGCTTGTGGCACCTGAAAGATTTGCACAAACTCCCAGAAAATTCCAGAGACAGCAAAACACATATCTTTCCATTTTTCCCAAAGTTAGACCTCTTTTTGTTTCCATTCATTTCTAAGGTTAGATGATAGGGGATTGAGCTGATGAAAAGGCAATGCACCTTCATTGCATGCCCTTGGCTAATAAATTTAATGTATTACAGCATTAAAAATTTAATCCTGATTTGAACCCCATGTGAGCTAAACAGAATCTCACCACTAAACCCTGGAGATACTGCGTCAGAACATTAGATATTATATTACAGGTGTCACAGAAAATATTCACATATGCAAAAGGTGTCAACCATTAGTGAGTGAGAAGAACAAAATACAAAATTGTTCTTTTTTAAAGTGGTGAGAAACTAAAAAATAGAAAATGTTTGCGCTCACATAATATTATAGGGTCTTAAATTTTTGTCTATTCAAGAAGCTCACGTAGAGCTAGAATTTTATGTCATAATCTCAGTGAGTAAAATGATAGCTCTGTGGAGAGCAGGCTGACAACTTTACACTTGCTGTTTCTGTGCCACATTGAATTAGTCTAAGCGTCATCTTTTTAATTAGAAAAAAAAGATTAATGAAATTTTGAACCATGTTTTCTTGTTACTTTGCCCTAGTATGAGCTTAATGCACTAATTAATCTAATGCATATTGGTCCAGATAGTAATCTGACAGAATTCATTATCTGCAAAAAAAAAAAAAGTAGGAAGACTGTATTCAAAATCATATATTCATAAATTACACTGGAAAAAGGTTAAGGGACATAACCTTCATCTTTTATCCTAATGTATGTGACTTTTAATTGCAGATTCTAGGGTATAGATTTTATTCATATCCCTATTTTATAACGTTCCAAAAATTGTGGTATAGATGAAGACCTGTACATTTAAAAAGTGATGCTAAAGTCAGTGGATTTTGCTGGCCACAGTAACGTGGGATTAGACACTTTGAATAATCAAAACAATCAACTGAACTCTAGAATTAAGAGTGCCAAGAGGATAGCCAAATTGTGTATTTTTTCACTATGAATTTGAGACAGGCTGACTTCTGTCCATTTTGAACAGTTTTGGAGTATTGTTGAACAGGTCTTCAGAAAAATCATTAAAAAAGACTTCCATCTTGACTGTCAGGTGAAACCTAATCATCCCTTGACATTTTTTGAAAGGAGAAGGTGATGTCCATGAGTTCCTGGTGAATGTTTCCTGCCTTGAAGCTTAAGTTGTAATTTCCATAGTTCTGTGACCTAATGTTGGCACATAGTAAGTCCCCCCACGCCCAGCTAGCCAATTTATCTCAGTGTACATACACTAGCCGTATTTTCCTTATTGAATGGCACTACGGGATGTGTTAGGAGCATGAAAAACATGTTAAACCCCCCATTCTGTTCCAGTATCAATTGATATTCCACAGGGAGGCAACATAAATCTCCCATGACAAAAGCGACATACCAAATCTGCTTTATGAAGATTAGAGATCTTGGACAAACATCTTGCTTAAAAACCCTTTTCCAGTGACTCATGTTACAGATGAGTAAATGCTACAATACGAGGCTTTACAGTAATACAATGTGTAAATGTTTTGAGAACCTTCATACTAATTCTGTACTAATTTCTGTTGGAAACTAATTGTATTTGATTTGTAGCTTTTCCCGGACCTTCTCATGGTGTGGTATGATGGGGTCAAGAGGAGTTTTTTTGAGAATTATTCCAGCGTCTCAAGGAGGGCCGGCTATTTTTTAAATCATTTTCAAGACTTTAAAAGTGGGTTTTGTCCCACAGGTTCTCAAGTGACGTAATGTCTGGGGTCTCTACAAACTGAATAGAAATAATTTTTGATCAGTTTTGTAAAACAAAGAAAAATCAATAACCGGTTCTTCATGTAAGCAGCAAAAGTGGAAAGCATACTAGTGTTTCTCTGAGGGTAGTATATAACTTGCAGCACAGCTAGGAACTGATATTTTAAGTAAGGTAAGCAGAAGAAGTAATGCAAATTATTTGCAGCATGTGAAAAGAATTCACAGTGGTATCTTCTATAAGTTCTGAAAGAGACTGCCAGTGGAGGTCAAGGAATGCTTATGACTGGTGATTTTTAAGAGCTGATCAAATTAATTCCAGGAACTGATCCAATTTTCTGACCTGTGAGGTGGAATGTGTGCAAGGAATACTGTTCACTACTGGCTTCTGCCGCTGACAAAGGGACTGAGAAAGGAACAGAGCATTTTTGGCACAGCAGGAGACTCCGCTGCGATGGAGTGCAGACAAACCCACTTGTCCTCCAGTGGACCAGAGAATTCTGCTTCCTAGGTGTTTGTGGGACAAACGGAGGAACACCAGGGCTGTTCAGGTACATGGTTAGATTGCTGGCTCACAGTGCCCAGGGATTGCTTTGCAGCATTGAAAAGGTTAGTTCCCCTTGACTTAGGTACAGCTGATCCTGCCTGTCAGCTGTGGGATAAGCTAGATGACCTTGCAAGACTTCTTTATCCCATTTTGTGTAGTTCTCTGGCTCTCTCTGCTCTATGTTTTCACTTTCTTTCAAGGGAAAAAAAAAATGGCTTCAAAATTGAATAGAAGCCAAAGCTGAATAAACCTGAGCAGTAAGTTCCTATCTATAGTAGTATTCACCAGCTTGAGAGGAAGTTGATGTGTCTGGTTGACAAAAAAATCTTTTAATACAAAATCTGAATGCATGCATTTTTTATTAAGTGGAAGATGCAGATATCCCATGTGAAATTTAAAATAGCAGTTCCTATGTACAGGGCATTTATTCCAAGAAATATGGATTCGTAGAAATAGTTTCCTTCTTATTTGGAACTCCATGAAAGCACTAATACAAAACAGGAAAAGCAACATTATTAGCCTTGAGTATAAACACTGAAATCAGAGACAGATAACATGTCATAGTATCCTGTTGAAGACTGTTGCTGTGAACTTCAAAAAGGAATCAAATGAACAGGAGAGAGGTTTTTGTTGGTTTTTTTTTAGTGTTGTACCTGATTTATCTGTTGTTTTTATATTTGTCTCTCCTGATTCTGGGATTGTGGAAGATGAATCTGCCATGCTGGTAGTCTTCTGCTCAGTGTTGAAGATTTGCGTATTGTTTTGTGTACTGTGTGCCTGTGTAATTTCCGGCAGAAGCAGGAAATGTTTATTCAAGTTCTGAGGGGTGGGACAGTCACTGTAGTTTGGAGTAATTTTAAACAAACTGTTTGAGCATCCTGTTTAAATAGAGTTAAGTAATCATGGTTTTGTACTAGTTGGAAAATAATTCCATAAGTGCATGATATGAATAAAATATCATCTTTCAGAGCATACCAAAGTTGTGAGATATATATCAAACTTCTTGTGCAATAAAAGTCGTATATTTGACTTTTGTTTTGCAACAAGTTTAGTGGCTAAACATATTCCATTATGTAGCAGTACTCTATTAGAGTATGAAGTATTTTGTATTTGAATTTATCTTTTTTTAATACATATGTTAGATTCCTTCCAGTAACCTCTGGAGAAATCTAATTCAAATATGGCTTTCTAAAACTGGGAGGACTTTCTTCACAAAAAGGACTTAGTTTGGGGAACTACTGACAATCAGGAAGAATTTATTCACAGCCAATTGTATGAAAATATAAGTGAAGGAAGAATGGTAGTTGGGGTTGGCTGGTAAGATTTATCAGTTGCAGATTTTAACCAATGATTTCAACCAATGATTTCATGTTTGATGCCTTTCATGAATTATCTGGTTTCAAGTGTTGTAAATGTTGAACTAGGAGACAAAAAACAATAGTGGAAAGATTTGTTCTCAGGCTTGTAGCACGGATGAGCATCTCAGATTTGAAATCCAGAGACAGATTGCATTATTTATTTTTGGGTTGTAATATCTCAGTAATGAGGCTGTGCTGAACTAGATGCATATTGGGTCCCCAGGTGGCAAGAATTGTTTGAAACACAAAAAAGAGTTTTGTGTTCTTCAGACTGCAGTGATAATTGTATTTGGTCTTATGTCTATCAAAGGATTGTCTTTAAGCTGCAATCTAATGTTAATGAGATTTTAATTGGAAAACAAACAAAGGACAGACAGGTTAATGACTGATAACGATTTAAAAAAAATCTTTTAAGGGCTACACAATAATTAATGTAAACAATACATCAAGGGCTTTCCATATCTAAGCTTTCATACATGGTTTACGTAGAAGCTTGTTGCTCAACAATAGTATTATTCCACATCTAAACAACTAATAGACTGTGTAGTGTCATCTGTTAAATCAAAACTGATTGGCAAGATTATCTGGTCTTACTAGTGGGAAGGTCTTGGTCATTAATCACACCTCCATGAAAAGGAGCAGGACAGAGTCTGTTATGTCCTGAGAGGTTATTACTATTGATTTTTTCTGGAAATCACCCCTTTTTCCCCCATTAAAAACTTACACGTTATTCCAAAAGAAACAAAAGTTAGGAATTCTGTCCAATGGAACTCATAACATCTAAAACCAAGTGAATATAAACTTATGGTGAGTTCATATCATATATAGGCTTTACGTAAATAAAACTAATAATCAGACAATGATTTTGAAGAGGGAGGGTTATGGCAATAATCAAAGTAATGAAAAAAGGATTAGTTAGAAGAATTTACAGTACAGCTGAAGGGTGGCTGTTTTAAATGTCAAGGGAATGAAAGATGAAAATAGTGCACAATTAAAGGAAAGGAATGAGAAGATGAAACAAGATTTCTAGTTTAAGTAACAAGTGTACATCTCCAGACAGTGGTAAGGACAGGAAACTAGAAGAGAGGTTGCTGTTAGAGTCCAGTTTTTAAAACATAAATCATGCAGGAGGTCATCTTGATTAGGAAAATTAAGAGGTGAAACTGGACTAATAGAGATGTTAGAAACAGGCAATTATGCATTCCAATACAGTTGTTAAAGCCATAGTCAGAAAATACTATGGAAATACAGAATGAAGCTGAACTTTTTTTTTTTTTTTTTTTTTTTTTTTTTTCAAAAATTGACTTCTGGCTTGTTTATTCCATGTCCACTTTGCTTTTAAAATCTCCCACCCATGCTCTCTGCTCTGTTTTTCTTTCCATGTATTATTTTAAGTATTCTTATTCAACTATACCTTTTGAGAAATTCAGGGAAAATCAGGTATGATTAAGGGCTAAAATAAAACCTATAAAAGAATCTAATTAATTCAGAAAAAATATTGGCTTACTTTGCAGTACTTTATAGATGCCAAGGCAGATTTAATCTGTAGTGTCTTTGTTTGTGATTTTTGCCTTTTATTTCAATTTATATAATTAAAGAGTTCCCAAGACTGCTTTACATTTGTTTGCTTCATTAAAACATGCTTCTCAAATGCTATGAAAACAGAGTCCAAAAATAAAGCGGTCCTAAACCAAACCCATTCAGTTTTCTTTTGGAACACAATCAGTGATGAAGTCATACCTTGTATCTCATTTTTAACTGAGTAAACACTATCTTGTCCCTTAATAATGCATAATTCTTTAGGGTGTTCACTTTATATTGTCCTACTTCAGTATTTGAATATGTCCTGGTGATACATGTAACAAGATGCATATAATCACGCATAATGCAGTTGTTTCTCAATTACTGTTTGAGGATTAAATCCTCTCTGTGTTGAAGTCACGAAGGTCTTGTTGGGTCGCTCTGCACACATTCATACATTATGGTAGAAAGAAAAATAGAGTGTTAAAAACCTATATTTTGATCATTAACTTTTCATGACACATTAGGAAAAAGATTTAAGCAGCAAAAATCAAAATAGTCTCCGTTGTTGTTGAGGTTATGAGAAGCAGGAGAAAAAAGGGCTGGCCGATCTCAGCTCAGGTTCATAAACATTGTCTTCTCATGTGTGCTCCTTTTGTATAAATTTGAGTCCCAGCTGATCATGTCACTATCCTGACCAACAAAAAATGAGAGAGTAGTTTTAAGAAAGTGGTTTTTGTAGGGACTGAGTATATGTCGTCCAAAAAGATGGTACCTTCTCATGTTGCAAATGTGGCCTGTTGTGCGTGTGCATGTTGTGTATCTTATTGTTTACCCCATGCTAGTGGGTAAGAATTAGTATTTTTCTCTTCTCAAAATCAAACTCTTTCTCTGACTCATTGTAAACAGAACACAACTTTCAAACTAATTTTTTTTTCTGTGAATTCTCGTTTGGAAGCTGAAATGTGCACCCAGGAAACTGTAAAAGTAATATGAAATATCAATATAGAGCAGAAAACTACAACAGCAGAGAAATTTCAATCACTGAGCTGTTAATTTTCGGTTTAGTAGGTATGCTTTTGAAGTGGTGGTCAACTAAGCTACAGAATCTGCCAGAAATACCCCTTCAAATTGAGAATGGGATGTGCATGATAAGGAAGATGTGGAAAAGGATAGGAGAGTTAGCACTCTTCAGCTCTGGGAATGGAGCTGCTGCTGCAGCTTTTGTTCAGACTGTCTATTGACAAGATAATCTGCTGAACAATCCAAGTTAAATTTTTGGTTGGCTAAACTGGAAGCGTTCTACACCAAAATAAAACAACTTGACACTTGAACTAAACAGAATTTCTGATATCTAGATTTGGCAGTTAGGCATCTAGTGAATGGTACAAAAAACATTGGGTTTTTACATTGGTATTTAATATAAAAACAATTCTATATATCTTAACATGTTAGGACATGGCCGTCATCTAAACAGTTGTGTAAGCCAGCCTGGTTTTTTATTTTTTTTTGTGCACATCACTGGCAGCTGAAAGTGTGGTGGTGTCAACATTGGGAGCAGCAGCTGTAAGCTCTGTTGAACGCTGACAATGGCCATTAGAGAGTCACGGTTGTAAGACATAGCACAATCACTTTGCCTCAGCATTGTTTTGTACTTGTGATGCAGGAGCAGCAGAAAGGTAGCAATGTTGGGAGTGAGTATGAGTGCTCAGGCTAAAGTGAATTGCTTCTTCCTTTTCCTGGTTGCACCCATGAATGTCCAGACAATTGACTTTAGAAAGGTTTAAAATAGCAGTGTAAGAAGGTTTGATTTCAGAAAGTGTTAGGTGAAGTTACTTTAGCCAAATGTTTATCAGATGCTTCCCAGCCTGCGTCCAAATGGGCTTTATACTTTTGTCCATGTGAGATAATCTAAGGCAATGCATAGCAAAGGGACTCTTGGCCCAAAACTGCTCTTTAGAGATACTGTCTGTAGTGCAGTGATGAGGAACCTAGCAAGGGACAGTGCCTGCACCTTCTTCTTGACAATGTTGTGTCCTGTTATGCTGCATTACAGTACCGATATAGCTATGCTTTTGATTCACAAAACTGACTGCATTGATTGTTATCCTTAAGCTCTAGTTTCTGAAATCATAAGACCGCTTGAGAGCTATCGATTTTCTTTCGAAAGCAAGGCTGTAATTCTCATTGCTCCCAGAATGAAATCAGAGAGACGGCTCAAGGATCCATATTTTTGCTTAAAGCAGGCAAAAGCGATATTTAAAGCCTACAGTAATGTTAAGACATCTGCCTGTGATTTTGAATGTTTATCAGCAGTATTAAGCATTGCATAAAGAACAAAGGCATGGCGCTAAAGCCATGCTTTTTCAGGTGTGTGATACAGCCAGAAGCTTTGATGCTATTCTTTAGCAGGTTTTCCTTACTAGGGAATTGTAAGAATAATATTGGAAAATATACCAAAGTTGTTAACAATGTTTTACCAAGAATACCAGTCCACCCAGATCCTGAATTTTATCCAGTCTGGCAATTTCTGTGTTCCCAAGTTACAGGGGGAAAGGCACAAGTTTTTTTTCTGCATCCTCTTTATGTAATCAGCAAAAAGTCAGCCAAACATTTGTAGACTCCTCCAGGAAACATCCCTGATAAGTATAACATTTAGGCGCTTAATGAGCAGGATTAATGCACATGCTTAAGTTTAAGGATATTTTTAAGTGCTGTGCTTTAAATCTGAGCAGTGGAGGAGATGATTAAGGGCAAACAGCAAACATTTATGAATTTCTGGACTCGTCTATATAAACTACACAATCTGCAGGCTTGGATTCACTTGTGTGAAGTTAATTAACTTCCATCTTCTGTTGGTTTTGCTTGTTCAAAGCAATGCTGCATCTCATCTCCTTTTCTTCAACCCCACACACCGGACACCATTAACCAGAGCCAAACTGCAGTGTGACATGCCCGCTGGAGAGGGCCTCCCTTTGGTGAAGTCCCATGTTTACACATCTGTGTAGCGTGTGACTGGAGAATGAAACAGAGCTAATGCAGAGAGAGGAGTATATGGTCAAATCCCCTCAATGGGTGGATGAAGTGCTTAGGGACATGGTTTAAGGGAGTGTTAGGAATGGTTGGACTCGATGATCCAGTGGGTCCTTTCCAACCTGGTGATTCTATGATTCTATGGCCATTACCTCTACCTCTGTCTAAACTCATGGGCATATAGATGTGATATTTTACAGTAAAGAAATAGAAGATGTGCAAGTAGGCTTAGAAACCAAGGGTGAGTGGGCAAAGAGTTGATGATTATTTAGAGCTGTTAGTACAGATTAGGGAAAACTACGAAAATTTGTGAAAAACATTTACAAAAAATATGTTCTAAATCATATCGGGAGGCTCTGTGTAATTTCTTTGCTTGTACTTTCATCTGCATTGTCGGTTTCAATCACAAATGTTTCTAAATGCCAAGCATGCATGGAGATTACTGATGTTCTCAGTTCTATTTCACTGAGTGCTTAACTTCTGGGTTTTGGTTTTTTTTCTGAAACACACCAAAATAGGGTGATAACCTGAGAATTTCAGTTGCTGTTCTCAAGTACAGTTCATTTCTAGTTCTCCATCGTGGAATAAAGCTTGAAAACTTGAACTTTGAAGTGATAAGCATCGGAAGAAACTAAAAAGAACTTGGTATTGATTTAACAATGTAATTATATTTCATTGTCTTAAGAGAGTTTGAGGCAATTCAGAAAGTTGTACATAAGTGTACATAAGATTGGCAGCACTTGTTTCTATAGCTTAACAATTCTGATTCATTTTTACATAATTTGGGAAAGATATTTTACAGACAAAGTAGGTGGTAAAAGATAACAGAAGAAATAAGGAGCCTGAAATTTTCCCAGTAACCTGTCAGTAGTTGGCAGAATTTACTTCATCTCTTCATTATTATGGCTAAATTTTAAAAGAAACTGCATTATTTAAATACCATATGTCTTTGTTGATGTGTGGAGATTTGTGTATGTGTTGCTTATTGCTACATTTTGATTCTATTCCCTTTTACTCCTTTCTCACTTTGAGACTCTTGTTTTGTTTTCTTTAGGCTTGGGGGATTTGGGTTGTCAGCTTTTCCTTTTTCAGAATTATAGTGTTTGTTTCTTTCCTGACGCAAATCCTGCAGTTGCTTAAAGTGTAGATTCAAGCAGTCCTTTGTGTGACTAAATGAAATTAACTAAATAGCACTGTTTAATTAATTTCAGGACCGCCTCTTTTTCGTCATGGAGTATGTAAATGGAGGAGACCTAATGTTTCAAATCCAGCGCTCACGCAAGTTTGATGAACCTCGATCCCGCTTTTATGCAGCAGAGGTCACATCAGCACTCATGTTTCTCCACCAACATGGCGTCATCTACAGGTACTTTTTTTTTTAATCAAAAATAGAGTATTCCTGAGGCTTGGGGCTGGTTTTGGCTGAAATCCTC
This sequence comes from Cuculus canorus, assembly GCF_017976375.1. Taxonomy (NCBI): domain Eukaryota; kingdom Metazoa; phylum Chordata; class Aves; order Cuculiformes; family Cuculidae; genus Cuculus; species Cuculus canorus. The sequence goes on from NC_071403.1 coordinate 100,756,398, forward strand.
TGTCTCTTAGCAACCCGATTTAGATTAGTTGTTTGTTCCAATTTGCTTGCATAGAACTTTTTTTGGCTGTTTATCATTGAGAATGTTAACATTTGAATAGCCCCTGCAGCAGTCGCCAGCTGTGTGTGCCAGTTTTGTATTATAGTCCAAATAAAGCGGTTTTGAAAAAGCTTGGCACAGTGCGACCCAGAGGTGACCTTTCTGTAGATTGGCTCGAATCTCTTCATTTTCCTCCCTGTGCCATAGATTTCCTCTTCGTTTCTAACTCCCTGCCACTTCCTGAGTTTGTTTGTCCTAGTTGTCTCCACTCTGATACAATCGGGATGGTCGTTTGCAATGCTTTACTGATGCCCCTTCCTCTTGACTGTTTGGGTGAAGGCTTAGTCACCAGCAGGAAGTGGCTCTTTGCAGACAATTTTGATTTGCTTACAAGTGCCTTGCATCTATTTGAACCTCCCCAATCTCTAATCTTTAACAGCCATGCAGACGCACACAAAAGTTCATATTGTTGCGCTGTGAAGAATGCATTTAGGGATAAGCTTTTATTATTAAAAGTAAGGAACCACTTTGAAAATTTTCACCCTGATGTCAATGTGTTTATTAAGCCCTTTATCTTGTCATTTCACCCTTCCTCTCTCTTTTTGTTTGTGTCATTGCTTGTGATAAATTTGGGCTTTCACAAGCAGAATGCTTTACAGGTTTTGTCATACAGGTCTATCTTGTCTAAAATTCTGAGTTCTGTGGATCTGAGTTTTGATATTCTCTTGATATTCTCACCCTCTTTCAGGTTATCAGTTTTGATTCAGGGTGGTCATCTCAGGGGTGGGCAGTCTCAGGTTTCTTGATCAGAAACATCAAGACAAGGATGTGAACTTTGTCGTATCCTTGGCTTCATATTAAGTCTTCTCTCAAGAGCACGAGAAATTGAAAGAAGTCAATTTTAAATAACCAGGACTGGGTGGTAACTCCCATCAAAGGCCATTGGCTTTCCCACCAACTGGGATTCAAAGGGAAGCTACTCAGACAAGATGTCTTCTTTCCACAAAAGGCAGGACGTTGCATCTTCTGAGGAAAACAAATCTCTGTGCAAGTGATCTTTCAGTCAAAAATCCATTTTTCTTTAGAAAGCATCTTTTGCTAGCTGCAGGTCTCAGTCTGCAGCCTTTATTAACATGGGTATGATGCTGGCATATTGGGCTGAACTTTTGGCCCTACCACTTTGCATACGTTTGTTTTCAAGTGATGTAGTTGTACATTTACATAGTAGAACATGGAAACTTAAGACTTAGTATCCACCATAAGCAAAACAGACAAGATTCATGCTTAAAGATTTGAAAGATTTTGAGGATTTGCTTATATAAAAAGCCTTGAGCTAATTTCCTCTTCCTGAAAAATGAAGTTTAGACGCTTTGTAATTAGTCATTTCAGTGCTTTCTGGGAACCAGCAAGAAAGAACTGGTAAAATTACCTTCCCTCTTCTTATATGAGTGTATATTCATTCTCTCTCTTCCCTCCCTGCTCCCATCCTTCAACACACATCTCCTGTCTTTCTATTTTCTCCCTCTTTTCTCTTGTTTTAGCTTCTGCTGTGTGTTGCCTCCTAGCTACATTGAATCACTTCATGTGCCTGCTTTCCTTCTGTGACTTTTTATCATCAATCCCAAGAGATTTATCTTCAATCCCAAGGGAAATGTCACTCTGATGAGACAATGCTTTGCAATTTAAACTTTGCAAGATAACTCTCAGCTTCTGATTTAGAGACTATGCTGGCACGCCTTTGGCATGTTACAGTAAAACACTAGAATTGTAAATGGCATCTTACATTGGGTGTATTATCGGAAGAGGCAAAAGGAGAAGGAAACATGAGTTGCAGGATGAAAACAGAAACCAAAAAAAGCAACGTGAAAAGTATTAGGAACAGATTAAGTTGTATTCTGCTTTGACACAGGCTTTGGGAGCTGGACATGGATATGCCCATAAGAATAACTCATTTTCCCAATGAGGGGATGCTAAATACTTCAACAATTCATAAAATATGTATTCTAATTACTCTATAGAATACATGTAGAATGAAGAAGTTAGAGATTATCTTAAAAAAAAATTAATCCTAAGAAAATGTCACCATTCATAGAGTGCCAGGTCTCTTGGAGAGTGCGTTTGTTGATGTCAGGTGTATGTTAGAATACTTATCTTGCACAAAGCAGTTTCAGCCTGACTATTTGGTGCCTCACTGCATTATTTATTATGATGTTAAAAATGCATTGGGATCAAGTCACTCCTTTACATCTCCAAGGCTTTTATTAGCTGGCAAGCAAGAAAAGGAAAGAAGGAGAGGAAGGGAGGAAGGAAAAGAGAGGGAAAGAAAAGAAAAGCTGTGCTCCTGAATAACTACGGGTCATAATTACCTAACATGCCTTCAGATATTTTAATAAAGGATACCTGTCTTCTGTGTAATTATATCTCTAGAAAAAACACTGCGGTGTGAAATTAATGGTTATTCTCCAAAGTGGGAAATGCTGCTTGTTTGGGCAATACTTCAAGGAAAGTGGGGAATATATAAATAAACTAAGGTGTTTGATGGAAATGCAGGTTTCAAAATAGCTGCTATACCTTCTGATCTTTTTTCAGCCATGAATGTGGAAGTATTTGTTTGGAGCTAAACATAGTTATATTTTTGGAAGTAAATAACTAGCTTTTAGCTCATGCTTTGGCTTGTTGGTTAGATTTTTAGAAAGTGCTATGATGATACTAAGTGATCATTTTTTATAATAACTTGTTTATTTATCCTCATTTACCCTGAAGTTCAAAGAGAAAACTGGCTCCCTGTTTGGCAATAGAAATTATTCTCTTAGTTTGCGTCTTCACAACTGGCCCACAGTTGTTCTCAGACTTATTTATCTCTGTGCTCATAGAATTTACATACCTTCTTTTTGTTTATCAAGTTTATGTTGGAAATAAAGAATAACCCCTCAATTTTTTTGTATAAAGATGCTGATTTGCTAAGTGAATCTTGTAGAATAGATAAACTTTAGGATAATTTTCAGTATGACATTTTTAAGGATATAATGTTACTGCTGTTGTGTCCAAAACACTTCAACAACTTAAGAAAAATATTTACATTATCTGTACCACCTTTCCTCTCATCTGGTATTCAGTTATTTAGGCACATATCAAGCTGGGGCCTGATAATACAAGTACAGTCAGACAGACACTAGAGAAGTTTCAATCGCAGTTTCTGGCAGTCATTGTTGTTTATGTTATGGCAGTTGCACCACTTTGAAAAATATAGCCAAGCTTCAGGAATTAAGGTCTAGACAGTGAATCTCATTTTGCCTGTGAGCTGAGCTGGACTTGAAACATGGTGATGAAAAGTTGTGCGTTATGTTCACTGTCACCTGCCCCTGGAGTGTGATATATTTAAAGTTAGTCATTATCAGTTTAATATATATTCTCATGTAGGGGAGATGCAACAAATTGAGTATTAAGAAACTGCCAGTTCTGTATTCTACTCTGGTACTGATTTCAACATTTTTGCGCACTTTTTGCACATATATGTAGATGTTACATGCTCTTTTTTCATCTGCAGATGTTACATGTTCTTTTTTCATCCGTTGGGCTGAGGACAGGAGTAACTGGAAGGGTGTCTCTAACTCTTGGAGGAGTTCAAGTGAGGCAACACAGGTGGCCCACTCTGGCCTGAAATACATACAAAGAACTGTTGTCTCCCCAGGCAGGGACATCAACACTAGAATGGGGTACCACTTCATTAACATAAATGCTGGTGTTCTCAGTTTGTATTTGATTTAGAGAATAACTGTGTGAGCTACAAACCTTGTTTCAGTGAAGACCTCAAGGGCCAGTAGTTGCCTGTCAAATGATCTCTAGCACGCTCCAAGACCATCCAAGTGATTAAATGGGGTGCTTTCTTTGAAATACAAAAGAAGGAAGCTGAATGTACTCAATTTCAGTTCACATGAGAGGATGAAAAATTTCTTAACTGGGAAATTAGTGTCGCCTGATTTTGTCTAACTCATTATTTTGGTTTCAAATGTAAGGTCTGTGAGATGCCTTCAAATCGTACAGCACCTGGTCACAGAGGAGTCCTCTTTCATAACTATGGGTTATCATGTTCCTCAGTAATATAAAATAATAACCCAGCCTGTAACTTGTAGCTTTCTGAGGCTCTGTGCACTCTGTAATTAGTGTTTTGATCGTGATGAAGGATATATTAACACTGAACTGAGAAAAATGTGAATATAAATATGCCGATGCCAATCCTTTAATACCTCCAGGCTTTTTCCATATATGAATGCCCTAAGAACTTGTTGGAACACTTAAGTGAATCTTAACTTGGATGATCAGTTTTCTCAGCATTCCCATTTATCAGGGTAATACACACCAACCTTGCAGAAAGAAGAGCTACCTAAAATTAAAAGCACTTTCATTAGTGTGCTTTTATGCAAAATAAGAATATTTAGAAAGCCTGACTTCACTGGCGGTTGTATGTTTCAGTACAACTTTGGCAGAGAAACGAGGAGTTATATTTATGCTGATGAAAATGTTGCATGGTCAGTGGTTAACACGTTAAAAGTCATTCTCCCAAGTTACCCTACTGTGTTATTTCTGAGTGGCAGCAGCCAAATATAATTCCCGTCTTCCTTCTTCCTTTTTGGCTTTTTGAAATTGGTTTAGATTTGGTTTTAAGTGTGCAAAGATCATCTTATTGTAACTCTAAATGGTTAAAGGATAAATTGCTGCTTGAGTATGGCCTGTGAAGGAGGGCAAGAAAGACCTTGTACCCTCAAATAGTTTACTCAGACCTAAGCACAGGCGTATCCTGTACTCAAGCCCTTCCCTACATAAACTGCCTGTTGAAGAAGTCTGCTGCAGAGGCATTACAGTTTGCTTCTGGCGCAAGTGAGCAACAAACTATTTCCATCACTTTCACTGAAAGCAGGAAGCAAGGAGTGAACTGTGCTGCCGTCTGTGTGTCTCAGTCCCAATGTCTTGACTGCTACCCAAGCTGCACCACCTGACCAGCGCTCCTGGCCAGGTTTACACCCCAGCCTACATCCATGTTCTGTCTGCCTGCTCCAGTTTCTGAAACTGAGTGTGAGCTCCGAAGGGGTTTTAGTTGGTGGCCTCCTGCCCTCTTTGCACTTTTTCTTGCTGGATCTAGGCAGGCCAGCAGTTGTAAAGCACATAAATAAGCAGGATATCTTCCCCGCAGGAAGAGGCAGTGGGCTGGGGTGGAGAGGAGCGGGACTGAGAGAGATGAGAAGCAGGAAGAAGGGTTGGTTCCCAGGCTTCTGGCATTCGGGCCGAGGGAGTCCACCCTGCCATCTGCCTAGCTTATGTATTGTGCTAAAGGCTGCTGTCATATAGGAGAGCCTTTGACAAGGTTTCCAGCTGTGGAAGGATGAGTAAAGGCTGTGGGAATAGGATATGAACCACACGATCTTGCCAACAGCAGAATGCTTTCTCAGTTTCTCCTGGGTTTGGAACATAAGAAGGTCCTCAGTTGGCTCTTGTGTGGGAGTTGGGTATGTGGAGAAGCAGTGGTGGGAGGTTAATATTTAGAAGGATAGAGTGGCACCATTGACCTCATTTGGGGAATGACAAGGTAGTTCCAGGGGGAGTTCCCGGTAGTGAGGTCAGCATTTTTTTTTTTCCTTCATGTTTATTTGGTGCAAGATTTTCATGTTTAATGACCGTTTGTATAGTGCTGTATTGTGTAAATAAAGCTATGACCTTTACCTTCTGATAACGGCATAAGAGTGAGTTAATGTTAAATGAGAGAGGGCAGGGAGTGGGAATCTGCCAGGGTTAATGCCAAGTTTACATTCCTGTGAGGGCAGCCACGTTCCGGTACGCTCAGTAGAAAGGGTGACAGCACTTCTCAACAGATAATAGCAGTGAAATGTTTGGTTTATTTCTGTTTTTAATTCACTGATTTTAGATGATTGATGTTGGTGCTTTTATTTTATAACAGGAAGAAATGTGTGTGTTCTCTTTCTGCATTTGATAAGAAGATTTTGACTGAGAGAAACATACACAAAATGAAAATCCGCTATAGCTGCAGCACATGTAAAACTGAAATGTACTGACACGAGACAATCCCTGTAGTTTTCCTAAAATGCTGAGACACAGCTTTGTTTCTGCAGAAACATGTTCACCAGTTCCAAACAAAATCATGTTCTACAAACAATTTTCTGACAGAAGAAAGAGAATGCTTTTTTTTTCGCCATGCGTTAGAACTCTGAAGGTGCTTCCTAAACCTAATTCTGCTGCTAATAGACAAAGGTTAGGACAGAATCTTGCTGTGCCGTTCAGTCATGTTTGTCTTCAAACAGTGGAAAATATTTCTATAACCCAGTTGCGGTGATGGTGAAACTATGTCATGTTAAGGGTGAGGCTTTGCCTTTTTGCATGTTATTGAATGCATCTGGCAAAGTTTCATAGTAATACCAAGAAGAGCACAGCAAACATGGTTCTGAGGCAACAGAGATTTCACAAAAATTTTGCTGTGCTCTCGAGATGCAGTAGACAAACTGAAGAGTAATGCAAAGTGTTAGATGAAAATCTATAAGGAGCTCTATTTAGTGTTTTTTATATAATGATATTAAAAATACTAAGCAGCCTTAGAACAAAATTTGGATTATATAACTTGGTAAAGACATTTTTGTACAACTTTTATCATCATTTGGTCAGAACTTTGCTGCTTCTGCCTCAAGGTTTACATTTATTCTCTTTGCCCCCTGTTACCCCTCACTTTTATATAACTCCGTGTTATAAAAGAGTTTATCACTTAGATGCTGCTCTAGCAAACATTTCTGCATGCAGATAACTGTACTTATAGGCTGATATTTATTCAGTGAGATTATTGATTTGCACGAAGTGTGCAGCTTCCTGGGTTATTTGGGACCTTGGGTTGACTTTTCAGATTGAAAATGTCTTTATTATAAAACAGAAAATCATCACATTTGAGAATGCACTGTTGTTAAAAAAAAACAAATTATTTTGCTTACCATTGCAAAAGACTGTGGAAAATGAGAATTTAGCCAATCTAAAAACTAACATAACTGAGTTATCACTGAAACTTTTGAAAACTTCTTAAGTTTCTGTTTAGCTGACAACTCAAATGTAAGAAAACAGAAATAACGTTGTTCACCAGGAGGTTAGCTAAAATAGCCTAATGATCTAAAACAGAGAAAGTGCAGCCGGTAAGAAACCCAGCATTTTGAGGAATGCATCAAAGAATAAATACTAATAGGATTACATTAGGAGAACCTTGAGCAGACTAGGTGCAGTCTAACCCGGGGAATCAGGAAGTGGAAAAAAATGGATCAGTTGACCATGACTATGGTGGAATGATTGGAAAAGTGAGGGATAACCAGGCCAGAGTGGTAACACATCACTTAGCTTACCTTCTTGTGTCAGAAGAAATGTCTGTCCCTCTCCTCAGTTGCCAGTGTTTCACGGAGTCCAAACAACCAACAGACAGTGGCAGAAATACATCGTCTATCTACAACGTATTTGTACAAATGAGTACATTTGGAGAAGGCAGATGTGGAGCACAGCTAAGCAGGAGCGGCAGTGAGACCAAGAACAGCTTTTGCTGTGAGTTTGTATGGTTTCTGCACTGTGGTACACCCAAGGATGGATGGGACCAGGGAGAGACACCAAGCTGAATTTTGGTCCCCCTAGACAGCTTATGTTGGGAGTATAATATTTTGGATTCAAAAAAATTCCTACAGTGACGTCCAGCTTATGAGAAGCCCAAGCAGCACTTGTCACAGTGTACATGCCAGATAGGTCTTCACTTCTTGCCTCTTGCTTCTAGAATCCGTTTCCACTAGCCGGCCTTGCAAAACAGCAGAGAGAGGAAAAAAAATTACCGGGAGAGGCCAGAAATAATGCCAATGCCTCCATAGTTATGCTTTTCCCTCCAGACTTTAATTTCCTTCTGCTGATGTGTAGAAGTCACAGAAAATGCCATTCTTCAAAGTATTGTCAAATGCAAAATGTGTATGCAGTTGTGTATATGCAGGTGTGCATGTTTGGATTTTTTTAATATGGATTTGACAGTGGCAGTTGTAAAAGTATTCCTCACAAGGTATTCCAGTCTTAGGGCATGTGACTGCCCCTTCCAGGGTTGTGAAGGATGGGGTGGCTTAAACAGTAGATAGCCAATATAGCAGGTGTTATGTGTGCACCTTGGTATGAAACTGAATAATACAGAAGCAGTGCCCTAAAAAACAACAGCCAAAGAAATCTTGGTCACAAATAACCTGAACCTCATGTGTTCAAAATGTGGAATAGTAAGGATAAAATTATGTGGTAAAAAATAAACATTATAGCACTTCACCAGGTAGTTACTTGATTTATTATAGGGCTTCCAAGGGAGATCCTGTGGTCTGTTAAGGCCCATTTAAAAAGGTGCCTAAATATATTCTAACAAATACAAATAATGAGTCAGATGGAATTGCTATGGTCAATTAAGTGGGTAATGGATATTTAAAAGCTTCCAAACATCAATAAATCTGAAACAGCTCTAAAGGAGTACTTGTAGAGCAAAAATAATATGCACTTAAGAAACTGCCTGAGTACATATTTGTCTAAACTTAACCACCAATAAGAGGACAGCAAGCGTCTGTGGTACTGTATACTGAGGGCACAAAAAGGCATACCAAATGGGTGCCAGTTCATTTGCTGATAGTCTGTAATGGGTCCAAAGGGGCTATAATTATTACAAAGAGGCCCTGATTCTCATTTAAATGGAAGTCTTTAAATACTTTATAGCATAAGAGGATCCTCAGATTGTGAACGGGGCAAGTGGACAGCAGCTCAGCAGCATACCCCTTGGCAAGGGGCTCAAGGCAGTCCTTTGCAAGCCGGTTGAAGCTGCATGTGCCAAAACTCTCTGGTTTCCACAGACACTGAAGGAGAAATGCTCAGGGTGGAAGTGAGAGAAACTCTTTGGACAACACTGGGGTTTAGGCAGGTTCTCTTTTCACCTTTTGAAATTTCACAAAAGGCAAAGGAGGGGATATTTTGTCAGTCTCCACTAGATCATAGCGAGTGGTACACTTGCATACACAGTAGGGCAGAAGCTTTGGTTATCTGTGTGTGACCCAAGAGGAGAAGGATTTGGCTACCATTTTTAAAACGGCTACAGATTGGGTAGAAATTGTTCTACCCATAAGCAGAAGAGTTAGAAAAAATTTTGAGACAGCATCCTGGAAATTCTCTGTGTAATAGTAACAAAAAAACATTAACTGATATTAGTGAGCTTATAAAGCTATGGGTAATTTGATGACAAATCTTCTATAAGTCATTCCTTACACAGCCTTTTCTCCCTTGGCTTAGCTATTGGCGTTCTTAGTTAGGCCAAGATAATTGTCTGTATAAACCCAGTCAGCGAGATTTAGGCTAGATCCTGCCATAAAAATGAGATTTATTTTTTACACACCTTATTTAATAGGTTCCATTTTAAAAGCAATCATGCAGAGAGAGATTGTTGAACATTGTAATTTAATGACATTTTATGTAAAATAGTTTTTCTGTAAGCTAAGTAGTTAGGTTTCTTGCTAGTCTTTGCCCACATAGCTATCTGGAAGTTTTATAAGATAATTTATGATCTTGTCAGAGTGGAGAGTCTGGTTAGCAGCTCTCTGAAGAGAAGCATAGTGTCTGGGCACAGGAAGTTACAAAGATAATTCCTCAGGCTCAAAATATATATATTTTTCTTAAGATTACGAAATTTTTCAAGGACAGCCCACTTTAGTCAGTGTTTTACATTAGAATCCTGCTGGAGTAGGTATTTAGATGCAATGACTACCCAGTAAGTACCAAATGTTAGAGATGAAAACCGTGTTTAACTGTCTCTAATCTTATATTCAGAATTGCTTCTCTTTTTTTCAGTTGGGCTGGACTATCAGGCTCTTCTCTGTAGCCTCTCTGTCTTTACAGCTGCAGTTGAATTGATATAGCACTCTTTGCTAACCTTGATGCTGGTAAAAGTGAATACATTGTAAATTTCTTAAGTCATACCATGTTTTATTTCATGTGAGTAACCCATGAGCCATCTTTCCATAGTATTCGTATTAATTAAAAATAGATGGATGTTTTGCAGAGTTAGATTTTAAGTGATGATATTACATGTTGGCACTGCAACCAAAGAAATGTTCTTGAGTATGTGTTTTCTGGAGAGGATGAAGGGAAAGCTGCAGGAGCTACATTTGAAGCAGTACTGAAGCTGAACTTCCTGCACAAGAGAAATTTCTCTAGGAATGTTTTGCAGCTTTCTGGTCAAGATAGGGGGTGAAATTGATTTGATATCGCTACACAATTGTATTTCCAAAAGAGAATCTTATAAAATATATCTCTCTATATTAACGTGTATGTTTGTGTGTGTGTGTATATATATATATATAAAAAACCCTTTCAAATTACCTGTCAGAAAAAGGATTGTAGTTGGAACCATCAGTGCAAAGTGCAAGCTTCTATGACCTCTGTCTGCAAGCAGCATTGGGAGTTTATTTTATGTGTAGATCAACATAGGAGGGCAACCAAATCCTACTTTTTCAGGCATCTTCTTCATACTTTACAGACAAATAATAAAGATTCTTCTTAATTTTACCAGAATCCCTCCACTGCAGTAAACTTCCATCAAACATAATAGAAAATTGTTAACTCTACAGAGTTTTGAAACAGACAAATGTGTATAACAGAATGCTCGTAGAAGCTTAAAACCCAAAAGAGATTTAACTTACTATTTTTACAAGACTTTCTGCAGAAATCTGTTAAGCTACTGTTGACTCCTGCCATTTTGATCTTTGATAAGTACAGCAGGGTTAGAAAAGGTTTTTAATGGAGACCCTACATACCCTTCCGAAGTCCAGACCATGTGATTGTATAAAAATATGATTAGGCATGTGAACTATGCTACTGAAATCAGAATAGAAGCAGAAATTATTAAAAACTTTCTTCTAGTGATTCCATATAAGTAAACATTTTGTTGGAAGGAACATTCTCGCTGAGTTTAATCATTTCATTTATGCTATATAATTTTTTTAGTCCATTCTGTGTAACATTACATGCACAATTCTGTAGAAAGGCTTTCCTTAAAAAGATCCAAGAGGTCACGCTGAGATCAGAGTGAGGTTGGAAAAAAATAGTGTCTGTACAAAAGTTCACTACAGAGGGTTTTTTCTGACTAGGAAAGCATTTTTCTCCATGGAAACATGGTCCAGAGGTTTACCAGAAGTCTGCTTACTGCTAGGAGCTGTGTTTGTTCCCTGCTAAGGACACCCTTGGGACCATAGGGATAACATTCTGATAAATTAATTTCTTATATTAAAATCAACACTGAAGGTAAAAACCTTCCACAACCCTTCTCCTTTACATTTCTGGGCATCATAATGCTGCACAGGGCCTTGGCTGGTACACAAAAGGTACTGGAATATCAGCTCATGCTGGCACATTAATGGCTTGCTCAGGGTATGCTCCTAATCAGCTGGGTTTGGCCATTTTGTTGTATACATCATGTCATGGTTACCAGACCAAAATAATGGGTTTTTTTAAACATCTTCTCTAGACATCTACGGTGTGTATAGAGTTTACTCAAGGAAATTAGAAAAAGAAGACCAATTCAAGTTACAATGTAGGTTCCTAGCATTGCCACATTTTCATTATTTTCCTGTATCTAGTGGTGGTTCTGTCTCTTCCTAATAGAACCATAAAATAAACATAATTGAGGATGTAAAAGTTTTGTGATACCTTTTACAAGCAGATTGTAGTATTTTAAGACCTCTTAATCTTCATTGTGTGTTGTTGTCATTGAGTATGTTGAAGGTCTGGTTCCTTGGCTGAAAAATGGGGATTTATCTGAGTGCTGTTAGCTTCCTTGTGATAAACAACCTCAGCTGAATTAAAAAGAAAATGTTTACTGAAGTTTTGAAGCTAGAAAAGGGATGGAGGGCAAGAGAGAACAGACTTAAGGTGAGCTTTGGAGGCCATCTGTTGTGTGCATCTTGGTTCAGTAGGTAGATAATAAGGTCGCATGAGGAGCTGGCTTTCAGTCTTACCCAGTGCTCAGGCAGGCTGGGCATCTTTGTGTAACAGAACTGTGCCAAAGCACCAGGTTTTCTTAGTGGCTGCTGGGAAGACATGGTATGCTTTTTCCTGCCTTCACCAAGTCATCGTTGTGCTTGAAAATAGTTGTTTCTGAAGGAGGTGTCAACACTTGTGTTACAAGTAATAGAATGTCATTTGGCATATGTGGAAGAAAAAAAGACTTTTTCTCTAGAAAAAGAATAGGGTCAGAGCTATAGAACAGGAGTGCTGTGTGTATTTAGTGTGACAGCAGGATGACAGTGTACAGTTAACCTATGCTGTTGGAGCTTTGACTTTCATTTAATAGTCACTTCAAAACTTACACTTGATAAGAAACACGAAGAAAATGATAGGCTTCCAACTGAGAGGAAGTTTTGGCCCAGTATTGTGCTTGTGAATGAAACCCCATCTCCCCTGTTGGACTTATATCATCCTAAAATAATATTGGTATTGTTACACAGTATGAGGTTGGTTGACCTTTAGGCTAGGGGAAGTGTAAGGCTAACAAGTTGAATGCCATTGAAAACAACGATCTAAATCATAAATTCAAAATAACCTGGTTTATGCATCTGTGATCTAAGGAAGAAAATGGGAGATGTGGGATGAGATCCAGGACTAAATATCTGAAAGAGAGAGACTGAAGTAGTCGACTTCAGTTGATTAAAGATATTCTGATCCTGTTTTTCTCTTGTGTCCTGACCTTACTAAAGTTCACTTAGTATGTAATGGAAAAAACAACTGGTTTGATAGCAAAAATACAGGAAATGCCTTCAATCATGGCTGATTACAGAAGCAGCTTTTCTTCTGTTGTTTTCATTTTTTTAGAATGCCCTTTCTATATGCCTCAAACAATGTAGAAGAATAATGCTTTGAAGGACTTTATTTTTCATGTCCAAGTAGAGCAAGTAAATGCCTGGCTTTTTGGTTAGATATGCATATTGGGAGTTCTGGCAGTCAGGAGAATGCTATATGACATAAGTGAGAAAAATTAAGAATTATTAGAGGGCATGACTTCAAAGCCTAGCAAATTGCCTGTGTGTGGCAGTTCCACCATGAGTAACAAGACAAATGAATGCAGGTCATTTTTTAAAAAATCTGCCTTTGTTTAGCTTCCTCCTCTAAAAATGGAAGTTTTACAACTAATTTGAGTGAAATCTCTGTCTGGGAGACAAGAAACTGGGAAGCAGCTTATACTGAATATACACAAAGGCTCATATTCATTTCACCTAACTTTAGGAATGCAACTGAATCATCTAGTTCCAACCTCCCTGCCATGGGCAGAAACATCTTCACTGGATCAGATTCCTTAAAGCTTCATCCAACCTGGTCTTGAACATCTCGAGGGATGAGGCATCTGCAGCTTGTCTGGGCAACGTGTTCCAGTGCCTACCCATGGCAGTGGCGTTGCATCTAGATGATCTTTAAGGTCCATTCCAACCTAAATCATTCCATGCTTTTATGGAATTGTGGTTGATTAAATTATATCCTTTTATTTTGTCTTTCCTGTTATTTGTATAAGGCAGTAATGAATCCTTGTTGTAGATTATTAAGAGTTAAAAGCTTCATTGCTGAGACAGCTGAATGAGAACTGCTACTGAAATGCAAGATGCTACCTGGGTAGACATGCATTTGTTGGCTGTGTGTTTTTCTATTGTGTGTGAGAGAGCTTCCCTCAAAAATAGGAACAAGAAGAACAAATTCAAATCTTTTTGATCGGCCACAGAAACTGTATGCTGACACCAAAATACTCTTTTCTTTGTGTTCACTTAATTTGTGTTCCATTGTTGTTCAGATGATAGTGACTTTGTAATCCTACCTACTAAGGTCAATGGGGAGGAAAAAAAAAATCCAAACATTGCCTTGGTTTCCAAAAAAACACTGACCAGATCCAAACTTTATTAGTGTGTCTGCAGATGAATTTGCTTTCTAAGCTTCTAACATTTTTTAAGTATTGAGTTTTCAAAACTTGATCTGACAAGCTTTTCTTGCCTCATGCCATCCTTTCACTGTCTTTCATCAAGTGGTTTTATCAAGCAGTGATTTAGTATTGTTTTGTTTAACAGGATTATAGACATACATAGTAGGCACTTCTTGTTTGCGCTCCACCTAACCCATTGTTGTAATGCACAATATTATTTTTATGTTATTTGAGATATTTTTATAGCACAAGAGCAAGAAGCATTGACCCTCTTCAGAGTAGAATACCACAGCTTGAGTCAGTCCTTGCCTAAGCCCGCAGACCTCTGTTGTCTTCAGTGGGATCACCGAGGTAACAGTGTTGATGCGTTTTATCGCATTACCTATTTAGCAATTACTTAACAAGTGGTCTTCGTAGCAGAGGCTGAAACCGTAAATATCATTAGCAGTCATAGAGATTTCACCTTGTCATTTCCAGCCTGAATGCGTAGACCCAGTTAGGAATTTTTCAGCTAAAATCAAGGAAAAAAAGAAAGATAATAACTAGAGACAGTAAGAAAGAAGGAAGAAATGCCCTGAGAGACCTGCTAGTAGCGTTAGTGTCGGGGCACTAATGAGGGTTGTGGGGGACCAGGATGAGCAAGCAGCTCAGCCTCAGTTCAGTCACTGTCCTGAGCACGAGGCCATTGGCTGTTCACACACTACTTTCACACAAAGCTTCGAACAGTCTGTGTTTTCACCCAGCATGAAACACAAATGTTTTGCAAAATCTCAAGAAGCCTTGCAAAATGAGAAAATAATTTGCTATCTAGTTTAGGTGCAAGTTTCTGAGGCACATTGTTTGTCCTATACAATAGGCCTAATATGAAGCCAGTGCCATTCGTGGCAGTCCTTATTTGGAACAAAAATTGCAGGCCTGTGGGCCATGGGAAGGCAGAGTTGCCATGGCTATCTAACACAAAACTTGTCTACATCAAAGCTTTGCAGAAGGCTGAGTCGAGAAGCACAGCTGTAGCACTACATCCCATTCTGCAAAAAATTGTTGCATTCCCAAGTAGGGGTCATGGAAGGATGAGGTTTTAAAGCAGTATGATGTGGATATAAAAGACAACCCTCTCTTGAGAAAGAAATAGAGACCACTCCCCTATATGCTTAGCTAATTTTTGAGAGTGTTTTACATAATGCATATTTGAACTTGTCCATATTTCACTTATGTTCACAAATAAAAATGTGGAAATAATAAGAAAGGAAAAGCCACACAAAGGAAAGCTGTTAAGTATGATATATTTATTTGTCTGCATGTTATTTTAAGGAAACTCAGCATAATAAGATAAGCAGATCAGGTACTGTAATGTCTTAAGCTGCTACCGAGAATTGTAATAAAATTACGATCAAAGCCATTAAAAAGCTGTATGTAGAAATTATTTTGTAGAAAATGTTCTACGCTACCAGAGAAGTCATTGGTTTCCTCCAAGTACTGGAAATGAATATTAAACCTTTGTTTGATACGTCATAAAGACATCAGGAAATAATTAGGGCTGTGTGATGAACACAGTCTTCTTTTTCATCTCAGGACCTTGTTGAATTAAGTTTTTCTCAATGGCAGACATTGCTGGAGCAGGTGGTGTTATACATGATGCAAGCCAAGCTTCTGCCTTGTAACAACTAGCGTTTATGGAGCCACAAATAGTGATTATGTGTTTGTCTCCCCCTGATGTCCTTGGCAGGTAGGTAGCAAATTACCTTTTGCTGCATCCCTCCTCCATCTCTGCCATCCCCCTAGTCCCGTAGATATTTTGTGCAAATGGTGAGGTGATGGACATTGTGTTATATACGGAAAGTAAACGTGTGTGTTTATAAAAGTAAGCATGCCTGACAGTGTCATCATGATCACAGTAAAGTTGGTATTTCCCATTAATGTTTACCCTGCTATCACTGTTTTCTTTAATGAAAAGTAGCTATAGTATCTCTGACTTTATTTGAACCTAAGTCTGTGATCTTAATTCATCAGCTGCTACCCAGGATACACATCAGTATAAGGTATATTCACTTTATTCCAAAGTTGGCACTGCTGATTAGTAGCAGTTTCAAATCTCCGAAGCAGGTTTTTCTGTATATTGCTGAGTATGGCTCTGCTATAGTTTTTGTGACAGGTAATGTCTTTCTTCTTTGCTAATATCAAGGAATGTAGCAGTGACAAAGAAAATGTGTATCATAGACCCGGTAGTTATGTAAATTGTCAACATAAAAGCAAAACAGTGAAATTCCAGGACTTTCAGATAAACCCAGACAAAACTTCTTGAGATCTCCCACAGCAACAAAAGCAGCAGAACCATCTTTTCTCACTGTTAGCCTCGCCCAGGTTTCTGCCTACTCCCTCCCTGCTAACAAAAGCTGCCCTACTGTCCTAAATCTACTCATAAGCATGAACACTCCAGTGCGTGTCCTATTTCTCACTCCATGGATGAAGGAGGTCACGTTAACTGGTAAAACCTGATACCCGATGACGTTGCTGTTATACTGTGTTTATGCTCAGTAACATCAGAAAGTATGGGCTTGCTCTTTCCCAAACAGTTTTTCAAATGGAAAAAAAAAAATGTTCTTAGTTTGTGTTTTCTTAGACATTAGAGTTTGGATTTTTACATTTATCTCTGATCTGGGGGCATTGGGGGTGGGGGCAACAAAAGAATCCACTGGTAAAGTATAGTCCTAATATATCTTTCGCTTAGCTTATGTCTGGAAACTGAGATTTATTTGGTGAGAGCTAATCACTAAAGAAACTAACATCAGAACATTGTAATTGTTGACATTTCTTTTTGTCTTCTGACCGCTTCCAGATACAACTCCATCTTACTTAGTTTGTCACCTGGTACATTAGTTATCAATACTTTGAGGACACCAATGTGTTTGAAAAACTGAGATAAAATTTTCGATGAATTTATCAGTCTTCAAGAAAATACTATTTCAGATGGTATGGTGCAAGTGATCCAATTTCTGTGATATTTACTGCTTGTGATTGAAATTTATGTTGAAAATGCCACATTAACTAAATGCTATAACTAAAATTATAGCAAAGAGTAAATTTGTGCTGGGTACAGGAGAGACCTGTTACTGCAGGAGAGCGTCTTTGTCTGAAAAGCAATTTGGATACCACCAAGTTGAAAAGTAATTCTAGGAATGTCGAAGTCTTACCTTAATTAAATAGAAAAAAAATTCGTCTTACTTATTGAAATTGCTAACTGATTTAATAAGCATTATGAATTTCAGTAACTGCAGTAAGTAGAAAATGGTTCTGATCATTTCCCATGTTGTTGGGGGAGGTTTCCCTTTTACCTTTTGCGATTTCTACTGTGAACAGCTTGTCTATTTAAAGCCTGCAGAGAGGATATGATTTTTCCCATGCAGAGGAACAATGGCAATGGCAGTGATTTCAAACACACTGTTAAAAGGGTTTATTGCAGTTAAAAAACACCCAAAAAAACAGTTGTTTAGTAGTTACGTACTTTGGAATTCTGTTGCTCTCGGGTCTTTCCTCTTTGATGTTCTATAGATGTTTAGTAAGGTACAATCCTTCACTGAACCTTAACCCTATAAAGAAATATTCTTTCTTCTGATGTCATTATTTGTAGATAATTATTATTATAGTTCTTTCCAACCTACATTGCAAAATGTATATGATTTCTAGCTCATTCAGCAGTTAGAATTAAAGCAGATACTGCAGAGATATTTCATTGTAAAGTGATTGCTTAAACCAGCGTGTGATCATGTTTCTCAGCTACTTGATCTTGTTCTTCAAATACGGATTTATTTAGTCACTAGTGTTTACCATGTTCAAAGACTACTGTTAGTAATGTTTGGCAGACTTTCTGATTCTACTGGTCAAAACCCATCATGACTGCCTTACTTTCAACAAGAAAATTATCTGTTATCAAAGTGACACGTGTGGCACAGAGGGCCATGCACACAAGGCAGTTCTCTCGCTGGCTACTGTTGGGAGTCAGACTTTAAGAACCCAGTTCTGTGAAGTCCTCATCCACTGGGCATTTCTGGGAAGCCAGGGCGGTCAGTGTCTCATGGCACTGGCATGTGGAGGAAGGAATGAGCATAATGGAAGTTTTCTCTCAGGTTACCTCTAGTCTACCCGCTCTTATGTTCTGACTTGCATAAAACTTACTGTTATAATCCTGATTCTTTCTTGAGATCCTGCCAATCGTTACAGCTTCTGAGGTGATTGCAGTGCTGGCGGGTATCCAGAAATAGAAACCCAGGCTTATATTTCTGTTCAATGCTTTCTGAGAAAGAAAGAAAGAAATATATTTAAAAAAAAAACAACCTAACCAAACATTTTATGCAATTGACTGCTCAAGTCAACTGAACTGACTGTACAAAATGTCTTGGCAAACAAACAAAGGAGAGAAATAGCTTAATGTAGCAATACTGCATTCAAGCAATCTGGGCATTTTCCTGGCTTAACTGGTTAGGTTGTTTGCAGTTGCTTGTAATTACTCAGGTTGTAGGAACTCCTTTTGTCAGACACAGAAGACTTTCTTAGTTCCTACAAAGATAATGCAAAATGATAAAAAGAAAAATTTAAAGACCTTTGTCACTGAGCTACCTGACACTGTATTGTACGTAAAGCTCTGGTTTACAGATACGCAACTGGCGTTAATACCAGGAACCAAATTAAAGATAGAATGGATCAGAATGGATCATTCTGTACAGATAATTAATTTACATTCCAGCTACTGATAGCTGTTTACCTTTTTATTTTTTTTTTTTTGAGATATAGTAGAGCTCGCTGTTTCCTAGAACAGTTCTGGGGAGATATATCTTAAACTAAAAATTTTTTTTCAGTGAAACTGCCACTCTGGAAAGACAGGCATAAATTGCATAATTAGCAGGGTTTGGTAGGGATTTTTCTTTGGGTTTTTGTGGTATTTTATGTTTGGGGTTTTTTTTATCTGGCAATGGTAATTTGACGGAATGGATTTAAATCATTTTCAGTGCAAGGACTTTTATGGACTATGATAGCCTTGTGGCTTAGCCATGAATTTGGCACTTTGGCAGACTCCCGGCTTACCTTTTAACCTCCCATCTGTACTTTATCAGGAGTCATGCTGCTGTTTGGTTTAGCCTCTTCCAAATTTCTTTTGAAACTTTGGTCTTTGTGATAATAGAAGTCTACTAGTATTAAATTCCATTATTGCGTGAGTAATTAAGCTGTTGTCCTCAGTGCCTCAGATAGGGTTATGAAGAGGCTTATAGGCTTCACTCCTTTTTTTCAGCGTGATGAAGAGATCCCGGATATTTTTCTTCTGTCAAGTAGGATTAGGGTTTGGTAAATGGTAAGAAAGTTATATTGATTTGTGCTTTTACAGGTAGTCTTATAATTTCACTGTCAGTCTTTACAGGTAGCCAGAATTTAATGTTTAGACTCTTCTTATTCTTCTCTTTGCTCAGTTAGTTCATTCTCTTTTTCCACTCTCAAGTTAATATTTTATAGCTAATTTCTGTGTCTTATACAAATCTTAAAGAAAATAAAGACAATGGTAAGTATCTCGTCCTTATCCATTATTTGGTGGCTTGCTTTTAGTGTCTTGTTACTGTTGAGATTTCTCTTAGCTTAGGAATTTCCTGGGCTGCTGACTATTACCTCCATTCAATTCCATGGATAGAACATGAGTGGCATTAAACAAAACTTCAGGAATTTTAGGTCCTAACAGCTTTAGTGTGTCACCTGCCTGCACTGGAAGTCCCGCTTCTGGGATAAGAGTTAAGATAACATATAACATTGTCATAACCACTCTGAATTAAGGTGGGTCCAGTTTTCTGAGCAGCCTCTTGAATTTCATCAGTTCCTATCATAAATATTTGTATTATGACCTTCTTCCTAACAGTCTTTTGTGATGGTGGCTGGAAGTGATTCCCAGATTGCATCAAATATTATTATACTTTGATTTCTTTAACTAAACATCTTTAAATTTTGAAATACAGCTTTTTTTTCTTCCTTTGCTTAGACGCATCCAAGATAATACTGTATTTGGAAGGTTAAAAGCTAGAGTACAAGCTTATTTCCTTCTCTCCTCTCCAAGAGCCATATCCTATTCTTGTACTTGATGATTTTGTAGTATTGTCTTAATGCAAGTCTCTTGATTGTAATACTTGTAATTCACTGAAAGAGCCAGTTTGGGAAGGCACATGATTTTTGGAGCAGGGAGCTTTATTTTATTTTACTTCTTTGAGGGGTGCAGAGCTGTTAATATCTGTTTGTCCTTGCATGATGTTGGACAATTCTTGCAAATCACTTTCCAGGGACAGGAAGAGGTGGTTACTTGAGGGGTTAAATGGTTAGATGTCAGGGATTATGTTGTAGCCAGCTGGATCCTAGATTGTTTAGGAACTCATAAAAAGGAGGGAATGATAAAATACATAGTCTGCTCCAAGGGGCCTTATGTGGGTGACTGGCTGAGGACCTACAAGAGCAGCATAAGTGATCTGGAGATAGCAAAGTCTGGGCATATTAGTTGCAATGAACATTTCTACAGCCAGTATACACTTCAGCTAATAAGCCATATCTGATAAAGTTAATGTGGGAGACAGTGGATTTACTGTTAGGGAGGTAAATTTAATTTGTTTTGCTGTGTCAGACTTCTTGTACATGCAGAAACCACTTTGTAACATGTACACGGCACAACCAGTCTCTACACACACAGAGTACATTACCCCGTGCTTCCAAGAAGTTTCTGATTTACTGCAGAGATGTACAGTGATTATGCAGACTTTGAGTATTAAATCCGCTGCATCCTGGAAGTATCTGATTTTTTATGCTGTCTTGTGTACATATTTGAGAAATATATGTTAGACACAGGCGGACCAACAGATTCGAATATTTTGAACAAGTGTCAAGAGAAAGACACGTCCATGAAAACTTGTAACATAATGCAGCCTTGGAAGGGTTGTTTAATCATTTAATGTGTGCGAATGCTTCCTCGATGTTACGTTGCCTGTGGTTCTAAAGTCTGGGGACTGACAGCGAGACATTGCTCTGAAAAAAATCCTCAGAGTAAGGTGAAGACTTTTCATCTCTCACACAGGTGGAATTTGTTGACATAAACAATTTTTGCAACAAAATGTGTATCCTTTCGTAGGCTTTCTTGGTGCAGTTTGTTTACAGAGGATGACATGGGATTTTATTCCTTTGTCTAATTTAGAACTTGCCTACACACACGTTTTTTCTCATCAATGCCACTAATAGAAATTTCTCTAATTCTTCTTGGGAAAAAGTTCTTATCACGTGTCCCCTCAGTCACCTAGGGACATGTGTTCGACTTTTGTCTCTCACCTGTGTATACATTCATACATACAATGCCTTCATTTAGCAAAGCCTAGGCAAAAATATAAAAATAAAATGGTCCAAGCAATGTAAGTATTTTTTCTGCCTTTGTTTTATGTATGTTTTATTATTTATATGTGATAAAATGTTTTTAATTGTGGGGCTTTATTCATGCAAGTGAGGGTTCTTTTTATGCATCGACTTTCCAATACCTTTTACAATTTAGTCTAAGGCAAGTGGCCGGTAAGTTAAATGGTACCTAGCATCCATTGTGTTGGAACATGCAATAACCATCAATGGTATATTTAGAAAATATGCAGACAGAAAGACAGGAAAGGTGGATATCCCTTTCTCAACCCGTTTTTGACCTCACCCGATTTAATAACCAAAGAATTGTGTATTTTTGACACAAAGATGACAAGAAGTGATTGGAGACAGCTGCTAAGAAACATTCGTTAACAATGAATGCAAAATATTCCTGTGAGATTTTTTTGAGCAGGTTTAAAGTGCAGAAAATAGTGCTCCCAAAGATGAGAGCGTTGCTTTTTATGCCTCTCATTGCAATCCGAACTTTGAATTGCTAGTGTACATTAAGAATACAATTCTAAGTAATCCAAGCCTGAAAGCACCTATCCCATACGATAGAGTATGGGTAAACTAGTACTCCTTGCTTTGTGCTAATGCAAAAGTAAAGGATGGCTTCATTAAACACAGTTTATCTATTTCACGTAGACGGAATGTTAGATTTGAGATACTTTCTAAATGTTTTTGACTCTTTTTGAATACATCTGTGCTTTCATACAGCTAAAAAGAGAGTGAAAGGTTTGATCTTGCAAAATGCTTGTCATTGCTTACTTCCTTATTGCCTTTGACCAGGTCTAAGTAGTGACTGCTACCAGCTTTTCACGCATATAGGTGAAGGACGGTTTCTCAATGGCGTTTGTGAAACCATCTATTTGTCATATTCTGCAGTATATGATGAAATTCAAGAGCACATGGTCAACATTTGAGAGCTGATTTAATTTGGGACTTTTTTATTTCAGGGACCTGAAACTGGACAATATTCTTCTGGATGCAGAAGGCCACTGTAAACTGGCTGACTTTGGGATGTGCAAAGAAGGGATTCTGAATGGAGTGACCACCACAACCTTTTGTGGCACACCTGACTATATAGCTCCAGAGGTATTTTTTAGAACTGCACTAAGATTACAGATACTATCATTCATCAGACTGTTGCATGTGCAATTTCAGATCTAGATGAAAACAGTAGAAGGTGCAGATTAGACTGCGCTGAAGTTTTTCCTGGGTAATCTTGCAGAAATTGGTTACTCGACTGGTCACAAGCAGTATTCTGTGTCAATAGGAGTGGCAAAGCATTTTTTTCTGTTATTCTTTCCCTGAACCTAAGCATATTTTTGTCCATATGCTCATTTCTGATTCAGGATTATTGTGAAGACGCTTACTGGTCTTTAAGGTGCTGGATGTAACTAAGTACTCCCAGCACTGGTCTTTAGTAGTTATGAAAATGTTTTCAGTTTTACATGAGATTTAGAGCTCATACAGAATAGATTGTACATTTGGTGTCCCACAAAGACCCTTTTGCTTAGCATCTTTGTGGGAATATGATGTTTCTCCTTTCTTCAAAGTATCTGTCAGTGAAAGATACTATGTTTATGGTACTTATCATATGGATGCGATAGACTTGCATAGAAAAGTAGGAACTTTTCATATGGATGCTGCATATTGGTTGGCAACATCCAAAGTCATTTCAAGGCATTCATTGAAAAGAAGAAATGACTGAGAATTGTCCTTGGTTTACATATCCTGAATTTTAATATTATGAGGTGCATTTCCAAGTGCCTAAAATGAATCAATATCATACTATCTAGCAATATCTAGCAATATCTGCTAGACAGATGTCTGTTCAGTTTAGTTAATAACCTGTGCATCTTTCCACTGTAGATTTAGTGTGCTGATTTAATGTAAAAGTTTCATTGGTTTGTCTTTCATCATTGATAAATTTACACCAGGGAAAAATGTTAGTTTATTATTTGTTAAACACAATAAATTAGAAGTCTGTATTGCTAGTTTTCATGACTGTCAAGCTTTGGTCGCACAACTGGCAAGGTGTGAATCATCTTGAAGCCTTCATAATATAAATATGTGGTTTATGGAGTTTGAAAAGTATTCCGGCATTAAAAGAACACAAATGCTGGTGTGATGGTTTTGAGTTTGTGTTAATTCTTTTCTAATCCAGTATACTAATTGAGTCCTTTGACAAATTCCTTGAAAATTATTACTCAAAGCATCTTGCATCATGGTGGTACATTTCAATTCCCTTCTCTTTAGCAATATCTGAGTTCCGAACAGTGCACAGGACACTTGGAAAGTACACTTTTGAAGAGTATCACTTTCTGTGATTAATGTCTTTAAAATGTAGTGTTGATCCAACAAAGAATCCATTTGGGATCCAGACCTCTGTATTCAAATGTTAAACTCATTTCTGGTTTTGTGTTAAGACTGCATTTGGTTTTATATAGGTCATGATTCCCAAATCCAGCACTAAGCTTACATGACTCACCACAAGGCTTCTCACTGTAACACTGATGTTGTTTGAGGAGGTGGTGGCGGTGTTGCCATTCCAACCCATTTTAAGGGAGTCAGCTTCACCTTAAACAGTCACCGACTCTGCCATCCTCAGTCCCCTGTCATGCTGATACATTGCAGCCGAGCTACAAGTTCCATTTCAGTGCAGAGGGGACAAGAATTGTTCCTTGTACTATAATGGTTCTGTAATACCAAGTATAGTACAATAAAACTCCATCATGCTAACCTACTACTCCTACTCCCCACTAAACGTATTTGCTACAAGGCTGAACTTGTGCCACATGAAAAGTTGTAGCCAGTTTTTCTGAAAGCAGAGGGTATTAAAGTGAGTCCTACAGCCATGTATTGTACAGTGTTCTAATGTCGCAAAAAGAGCTTGAACAAAAATGCTTTTGGCTTCCTTCAGCCCTACCTAAAGGACTGGAATAAATCTCCCTGATGATTGCAGCATTACAGGCTGGTTCAGTTTGTTTTGTTCAAGATAAAGACAAGGAAATGTTTCACATTTTCCACCAATCTGTTTTGTATATGTGATCTTTTTTCCCCTATAGCGTGACCTGCTTTAAACAGTTTGGAAGGATATACAGCAATTTTGCTCTGAAGCATACTCTTTTTCTCAGGGGACTGATAAACCCAGTCAGTGCTTCTGATAATAGCTGTGCAATGACACTTAGCTGTGTTAGTGCAAATTGCATGGGTAAGAAACCATTCCTGCAGTTACCGAAAACAGTGTGTTATTTAGTTCTACTCGGACACTGAGGGAAAGGAGTCTATGATATTGAAACAGCAAATGTGCTGCCGGGAGTTTTGTCTAACTTGTGTATTCAATTCAATCTCTTTTGCTATACTAGATCCTCCAGGAGTTAGAATACGGCCCATCAGTAGACTGGTGGGCTCTGGGTGTTCTCATGTATGAAATGATGGCTGGGCAACCCCCCTTCGAAGCTGACAACGAAGATGATCTCTTTGAATCCATCCTTCACGATGATGTCTTGTATCCAGTCTGGCTCAGTAAAGAAGCTGTCAGCATTTTAAAAGCAGTGAGTCTTCTATTACTTGCTTTCCTCATCCTCTTCAGGTTTTTTAGGGGATTGGTTTTTGGGGTATTT
Source organism: Cuculus canorus (assembly GCF_017976375.1). NCBI lineage: Eukaryota > Metazoa > Chordata > Aves > Cuculiformes > Cuculidae > Cuculus > Cuculus canorus. Next base: position 100,781,481 of record NC_071403.1, read on the forward strand.
TTTCCTTGATTAAAATTGAATTTGATGAAAGTTTTTGAGAGCAGTCACCACTGGGAGTTCAAGCACAGTTCAGAGTGCCACTGTTAGGATAATGGGGTCTGGGATAAATTACACTACTTGTGGGAAAGGAACAGAATGTTTGTATTCCATGCAGTTGTACACTGTATAAATCTGTGTACTGCAGATTCATGTTTCAGGGAAAACTCATCCAACTAGAACTGTGCTATCACTTTGACACTCTATATGCCGCATGCTTGCTAGAGTGAGGGAAGCAGTACGTAATTGAAGAAATAATGTTTTTATTTACCCCACTTATAAAATTTCCTGTCCCTCTGCCTTTCTTTGTTTATCATCAAGACGAGAGAGCATTCAAGTTGAGAGCCCTTTATTCACAGCTGCATGTTCTATTTTATAGTTTGCATAGCACTTTGATAAGCAGTCTTACTCTAGAGTAATTGTTTCTGCTCTGGTTGGTGTTTTTCAATATAAACAGTGACTTGACAGAAATGTGTGACACCAAATGCCACATTGCCACATTTTTTTTAATCAGTCAAAATGTGCTGCTGGGCAACTTCATTTTTTAAACTATCTTTCTAAAGTCAGGTTTACTTCAATAATGTGACACAGACATAATTTTTTCTGCTGTGCTTGTATCATCCTAAAATAAAAAAAAAAAAAAAACAAACCCTAAATGGAAGCAGTATGCCAGTCTCCATAATTTGAAAACCTGAGAAGGATTTCTGGCTTAAAAAAAACCTTGGTTTTTGTTCCAATTTTCTACTTTTTTGAAAGTGGAAAATTTCTACCTTTCCATTTCTATTTTTCTTTCAGCATGTGGAATAAGGTAGACTTTCAATTAACAGGGCAGCTGTAGTAGTGTAAAGTCCTGCAGAGATCTTCATACAGGATTACATTTTGAAATTATGTATAAAACTTGAACAAGTTTTGATTTTCATACCAGTGGACAGGTAACACATTCTCCAGAAAAACTCATCTTGATCTTTTAATAAAAGTATGTCCAGGCTTATTCTAGCTGAGAGAAAGAAAGGCTCTAGCAGATGATTCAAAGCAGAAGTCAAAGTTAACCTCTCGGAATTGTTTGCTGGAGTATCTTTTGCCTCATTCACTGTGGTGAGAACATGGAGAATTCATTAAAGCTGACCTTTTTACATATTCTCCCTTCTCCTCCCAGATAGTTCTCTGATGGTTTTTTATTAGCTGACATGGTACATTCATGCATCCATTTTTGTTCCTAGACCCTTCAATTATTTTCAGTTCAGTGGTAAAAATGTATGGATTTGAGCTGCAGAATTCAGGCCAATATCCAGTATTCAGGAGTTATTTTGGCATATTGTAGAGAAAGGGTTGTTGTCCATGTTCATATCTGTATCTGAATTTTACACGAAATTTTCTGTAGTGTTTTGGTTTCACAGTCTGTAAGGTCTATTCCTTTGTTGTCCTCAGGCTCCTTCAGTGAATCAATGTTAACTGAACTGTCTGTTATTCTGAATTGTGAAAACATTTATTGGAGAGGAGAAAGTTAACCAACAACTCTGGCTTAAGGGTGTAGTATGAGAGCCATTGTAACTGTTGAGAGAAGGTGTTTGTCTTAGAGAGGAAAGGGAGAAACAGATTTGACAGTCATAGCCTTACTGTGATCTCCTTTGTGGTGCAAGTAGTGAAATGTCTAACTTTTAATGTTATACATGTTATTCATTAACCACATACAAATGCAGACGTGGAAATTGGTGGCAGGTGTAAACTTATGTATTTTTGTGAATACAAGTGCGAGAGTATTAAGCCATCCAATGTCTTTTAAAGCTGAGTTTCCTATAAACTTTCATGAAGTTGTTTTCCAGGATCAACATTTTGGTAAGTAGGCACAGGGGCTTGTATTTTCCATTATGCCTCATTGGGCACGATATCTTCATTGGCATAAATTGATAGAATTTAATGGAGCTGTGCCAATTTATACCATAAAAAGAAAACATTTCCTTACATTTAGTAACCTACTGCTTATGCAGCTATGGTGTGAAACATAGTTGAAAGCTACGTTCTTCATCTGATCCTTTTCCGCATTCTGTTAAATGAAGAACAGGAAAAACAGAGGAAAGAAAGAGGCGTCTATGTATTCTACTGCTGAATGGTAGCAAGGGATTAACTTTGGAACACTTCGTTTCCTCACATTGTGCTTTGAGACATGGGTTTTATTCTTTAGAAACTGTATTTTTACACTCCTCCAAAGAGCATGTAAGGAAAGATTAATAAGAAGACATTCTCTTGTATTAAGTAACAATGTTTTCTTATTTTCTGAAGAAACAGTTTTCCTGTTATTTCCAAGAAAACTAAGGGGGATAATTTTACAGCGCAGTGTTACAAGGCAGCACATTGCTTATCCCATGAAATCCCATAGATCTTATTAGTCCTGTTTCTGTGAATTGACAGGAATTACTATTTAAAATTCTTTCCTGTCTGGTAAGGAAAACAATTCTTCATTTAAATTAACTCTGTGCTTCTTTGCAAGCAATGGAGAGAGGTTGTGTGTGTTCCCTGTGTACCCAGATGACAGACACCTCTGGGTACAGAAGCAGCACTCTGTTTCGAGCTGTTTCATTTATTTCAAGAAGGAAGATTTGGGGAACCTGATGATCCCTGATTTAGGCCTCAAGTTGCATGGCTATCTCAGCAACCTTTTGTCCTGTTGTCATTTAAGTCAGTAGGAATTCTGATCTTAAAAGGCTTCTCTTTCTATAAAAAGAGCTTCTTGCCTTAATATGGGAAAATAAAAAGGCAACACTTAATGGCTATGGCTGTCAGCTCCATCGGCAATCATCTCATCGACACAGTACATTTAACAGCTGTCTTTGCCCTTACAGTTGCATCATTGTTGATGCTGTTAACAAACAGGGAATAAATGTCAGTTTGTTCTTCAGAAGCAGATGATGAAAGAAATCAATATTTATTGCGGAGGATGAAATTGTTAGAATTAAATGTCTGCTTCAGAAGTCTGAAATTGTTTCATCATATTTGTGTATAGTAACTTTTTTGTTTAAGTATTAATTCTTAAAATTTGTTCATCCCTCATCCACTTCCAAGTTTCACTGAGTTTGTGAAGTACAATACTAAGCTGTTCTATCTTGTCATATTTTCATGTCCTGGGCTTCTTAAAAACTACATGTTCTGATGTTTTCCCTGCCTGCCTCTGGCTTAAAACAAAGATAGAGCGTGGCAGATACGAGGATCAGGTTTTACTTCTGTAATACCCAGATTAATCAGTACAAAAAAGCATATCCTGTAGTTTCCATTTTCTGTTTCTGCAAAATGTGTGGCTGCTGGTTCCTGGCCTGCCTGCTCCAGTCCTGGAGGTGAAATAAAGCAGAAGAATGTAGGAATGCATTTTGCAGTTTTCCAAGAGACCTCACCAAAGCACAGTAATCCTTTCAAAGCCTTCGTTTCTCTTGCCCATAGAAAATATGGGCTGTAGTTTATATATGACTTGTCCACGTGCAAAAGAACTTGCCGAGCAGTTGAACACAAGACCAAAGAGAAGGATTGCCTTCGGAGTGGCACATGTATGTCAGAAAATCATAAAGAGAGTTGCTTGACTGATCTTTGTTATATCATTAAAATGACAGGAATGATATTTTTCTCTGGATGGTTGATCTAGCTACCTAAAACCATGTTAAGGGCTTTAGTAGCTACTTATCTAATAACTGGAGTACTAAAGCAAGCGTATGCATTATAGAGATTTTTTCTTTGTAAATTTTTATATACAGATTATATTATAACTGGTAGATAGAAGTGGTAGCTAGATGTGTTCTTCATTTAATGTGGTACTTTTTTTTAAATGTAAAAAATGTTGCAATAATGATTGAATAAGAAGTTATAGCAAAGCTTGGGATAATTCCGTAATACAAGTGTGTGAGCGTGTGTAAGAACAGCGTTCTTTGCTACTTGAATTGCAAGGATTCTGTGTAGACATGCATTAGGAAATAAGTAAGGCAATTGCTAATAAAAGAAGGAAGAAATAACAGAGCAAAATCACAACAAATATTATAAAGTGCCATCAATTTATGTCAATGTGGTACACCAGTTGCACAGCTTTTTGCTGAAAAGAATTGTAAGAGTTTAAAAGTAAGATGTTTATATATGACCGCACCAGAACAGACCAGTTAGTTCCAGCAGCTGCCACTAACGGTGTATGAAGATGAAAGGGAAGGTGCAAGTTATGTTTTGGGGTTTCTCAAGGGAAGCTTTCTGCTGATACTGATTACTCCATGTATGTCCTGAAATGTATGGACAGAATGCTTATAATTCCCATAACTGCAAGTGCTGTTCTTACTTTAGTTTAAAATCCTAGGAATGAGTATGGAGGTTATGGCTTTTCATGTATCTACTTGAATGGAGTGTGTGATTACGCACCCAAAGAAAATTAACAACAGTAAGCATAATATATAAACTCTATCCTCCCCCCATATTAACATTAAAAACAGAGCAAATAAGATAAAATAAAAGCTGTCAAAGATAAAATAAAAGCTATCATGACCATCTAATTGGAAGAGTCTCTGGAGGGTTTAATATTTCCTTTCTTTGCTTTAGTATTTTTGTGCAAAGCTGAAACTAGAAATACTGAAAGAGAATCTGTTCCTGTAGCACTCCCAGCCAGATGAAGTTAGGAGGTCACCAATCAGTTCCTTCTAGTTTGACTGAAACGTATGAAATTTGGAGGGGCATCCTTGTCCTTTTCAGAAAAATAACCTTCTGAAAGGGGACTGTCTCTCAAAACTAGTTAATTGAAATGCATAATTGAACTGCAAATGATTTCCAGACATTGCCATTCATGTTTTAACTTTTTTTTTTCTCTCTCTCTGCCACTATGTAGTTCATGACAAAAAACCCAAACAAACGACTTGGCTGTGTGGCGTCACAAAATGGGGAAGATGCGATTAAGCAGCATCCGTTTTTCAAGGAAATTGACTGGGTTCTTCTAGAACAAAGGAAAATCAAGCCACCCTTTAAACCTCGGATTGTAAGTAGCATAGTTTGCATAACATTCAGAGAAAATTTGGTTTAACAATTCTAGTTGTTGCCTTTTCTGAGACATGAGATTACTTGATGCAACATCAACATTTAGGGGTTGAAATAGTAACATAAAAATGCCACTGAAAACATTGCCTTGCCATTTTTTCCATGAAGGTAAGTGTGAGGAATAGATTTAAAGCACAGGAAGATGTTCATGTTCAGTAACATAAACCATGAGAGGGTTTGAGGCTCTGTTCTAAATCCTTTCCTGTGTTCCTAAAGGTACCTTCATCGGAAGAGATTGTTTCAGTTGGGTATATACTTTCTGTGTGAACTGTGCTGTAGTCCTGCGTTGCTGAATACCACTAGGTTTTGTAGCAAATGATGGAGGGAAGGATTTCTTATTAATAATATTTTAACTGAAGATGTTTTAAAAAACCAGCTTCCTGAGGGAAAGGAATATACACCATGATTAGAGAAGTTGATGCATTAACATTTGCCTAGACAATAATAATGTATTTCTATTATAAAGTAACAAAAAGATGTAGATAGCGGCCCCACAGGCAGAAACTACAAAAGCCAAACAAATTAATTTATTTATTCTTGTCCTCCTAAGATGACTTACATTTCACCAGATGTCGGCTTTTCACGTGAGACTCTGTAAATACTTGAACAGTGTGCACTAAATACTTGAACAGTGCAAGAGAATAATTTTATGATAAATCCTTTGAGATTGCTTTGTATCTTTTGACTTGACACATTCCTAATTGCAATGTTTGATCAAGATATTTGTCTGTTTCTTTCTTTAGACAGTTTACAAAGCATATTAAAAGAAAATCCGGCTCAACAATGAATCTAACTTAAATCTAGAGGTGGAAAACGTCCCTCCTGTCAATGCAAAATTGCTTTCAGTTGGATTAAATGCATTTACTTTTAGTTCAGTGAGATGCATTTCCTCAAGTTCCTTGTGTAGGCAGTGAAAGTGGGGCTGCCTGTCCAAGACAGGAGCCTGACTTAGCTCTTCTGAGTCCTCTCTCTCTCTCTCTCTCTCTGTAGCTATGCAGAAAGAGCCCAAAGGGATTGACAGCTGTGAGAGTTAGCTCTTGTGAATGTCTTCCTGGGAGTAATAGTATCTTATAATGTTATCATATGGGGAAGTTTTTCTTAATATATTATTTCTTGGAGAATGGAAACCTCATAATGTGGTAGCTACAGGCAGAGGCATGTCTGAGCCACCCCTCTCCTGGAAAGGGTCCAGCCAGCTGGCCATGCTGGCTCCTTTACCCTACTGTCCAGCTCGGCTCTAGAGGTATGGCCAGGTTGCTCCGAGTGCCTGAGCTGACTTACAAATCTCTGCACTGCTACAGGAAATGTCAACCCCAAATTAACTCCTTTAGTATCTATTTGAAGCCTTTTTAATACTGTAGCTAGCTGCTTTCCAGTCGAGTTTTACAGCACCCAGTTGCAGGCAGCCTTAGTCAGTGTTTAGCTGAGTTGCATTGTGTGTAGCTCTTTTTCCATTTTCACAAGAATTTGCCCTTTCATCTCACAGTAATTTCTGTTGCTTTGCTCGGTATTCATCAGCATTTTGGTAATACAGTTATCAAATAAGGATGCACAATTCCAAAATAATTTTGACATTATGCCTGTATCTGGTAAGTCCCAGATTCCTCACATTTAGTCTGTTTATTGGGTGTTTTCCTTTCGTGATCGATATGCAAATTCCCTTTGACAATGGGTATTTTTATGAGGCCTTTATTATTTTTGTAAATATTCCTGTTGCGACAGTCCTTATAAGTCAGGAGGCATTTAGTGTATCAGATATTTTTATTCATTGCTGATATAAATACCTTCTGCCTTCTCAGTGCAGCTTCTTTCTCTTTCTGGTAATTATTTCACTACCGTTACATTTTAAAGCCATTCCTATTTTGTTCATTCCTGTTGTTTTGTTTGTTTTTTCCTTTTCTGCTTCCTTTAATGGTGTTTTAGTGGATATTTCAGTTTTAGTAGTGATTTAAGTAGTGATTTCAGAGTAGTCCTTTGTATAACTTTCAAGACAGCTCCTTACTCTTCAATAATTAAGATGATTTTATACATCTTTATTTACATCTTTTCTCATTTTTCTTCAGGCTACTTCTGTAATGTTGAATTATCATACTACTTTCCATGTTGTATATGCCAACTTTCTTTATTCTATGATATTTGATTCCTGCAGTCCAGTAGTTCTATATACTCCTTTTTTTCTGAACTCTTTTTTTATGGTGGTGAATTAAGATTACATGCCGTCTATGTAGGCATCCCTATTATTTCCATGTTCGCAGTCTGCTTTCTTTAAGATATCTTCCCCAGTGACCTGGTTCTATCAATTTTAACTAATAACTTTCTACACTTAGCCTATACCTTATACATTTACATTATGTTCATGGTGCGTCAGTTGCTTTGTACCAGCTCTATAAATTTTGCTGGTTTGGATTTTGTTGTTGTTTAGAAATCTTTGAGCAAGACCATGCTGAAATTTTCACCTGTCCTCTTAAATTTGAACAGTTTATTAGTTAGAAAGTTAAGTGTGATATATGTCTAGGCTGGAGAGAAACTTCCCACAAATAAATATAAGCATGAATTATACAACTTCAGAAATGGTAAAGGAAATCTTGGGTGTTAGATTTCAAATGCTGAAAATGTGATATCGGATACTTGCCAAGCTAGAAGAGACTACACTGTCCTTGAAAAATACAGGAAAGAGGGAAGAAGGTGAACACTAATGAAACCAAGTCTACTTTAAAATCTAGAGAGAGAACGCCTCACTAAATTCAGTTACGGGTGTAGCACTGGGATTCATTAATTCAAATTAACGAGCATAACTGTTCCATAGCTATGGAATAACTATGGATATAACATAACTAATGCCTGTGTTTGGAATGTTTTCCGATTTTTAACTTCTTTCAATATTGATAAATCCTGTTGATTATTTAAAGATGATTTGTAATGTTAAAAGGGGATTAAAAATATGTATTTTCAATCTTATCTTCAGGAGAGCATAGATTTGTGAAAATAGCTATGAGAAAAGAGGCCAGATTATTAGTCAGAAAATAGACATTCTTGCATGTGATATGAGTGTACATATGTGTAGAGAAAGAAGCATATAATGCATAAATGGCCATTTGTGCATTCAAATTGAGTTTTGCATGCACATACAAAATTTGGCTCATGCAAGAATGCATGTATTTACACAGGTATTAATCTATTTTCTGACCAACTATTAAGATGACTAAGGGGGGAAATTTTATAATTACTCTATCATACACACTTTCAAAAAAAAACAAACTAAAACATAGGATCTGTTCAAATGAGCTCTGAGCATTATGAAATGCTGACACTAAACAAATAAAGTCATTAGGGAAAATGATCAGACACTGAGGTCCCATCAGAAGATGGAATAATCTACCAAGGGAGGTCACGGAGGTGCTACTGTGGAAGCAAACCTTGCTTCAGTTCTGCCTCACTACTCTGCTGAGCCCAAAAACACGAGTTCCATGGTTAGCACATCAGTCTTCCTTTCTGTTATTTTTTATCCTTTCTCTGCATAATAGATTTTCTGAGGAGCTATATTACCTCCCACTATAAGGTCTGTGCTTCTTCGTAGTTCAGGTATGTCTCTTCAGCTCTACCAGCCTCAAGTCTGAATTTTTCAGCTGGACTTGGAAGAAACACTGCATGGCTATTTATTAGAAGGACTTTTTAGTTGCTTTATTTTTTCTAAATCTCATTCATGCTGTGAATGTGTGCAAACATTATACTAGAAATATGCTATTAACGTCTTTGTAGTTTGTACATGATTTTATTATTCTAATGATATTTTGGAAGCTGAAATTTCTTTCCTAACTGATTTTAGCCTTGAAATGAAAATTAGTGACGTCCAAAAGGTCCCTGAAAATCTTGCTGCTTTCTGAAAGTTGCAGAAGTGTCCTGGGCAGAGCACTCATGCAAATGGCTGAGGTTTAGATTGCTAAGCAGTGGCAGGAATGCCACACCAGATTGTGCTAAGTAGCGACAATGGAAGATTTGGTGGCCCTGAAACCTGCTGTGAAGGATCTTTGGCTCTTCCTTCAACTTAATGATTTGGAACAGAGAATATGAAGGGGTGAAAATAAACTGAGGCCTAGACCTGTGATGCACATTACCTACCAGCCCTTCCTTTCATAAATCCAGAATTCTGAGGCTTTTCAGTGGCAAAATTAATTTTTAATGTATATACTATGATTTACTCTACTGAGGGTTTCTCCCATGTAGAGCTATTATAAATGTTATGCTACTGTAGAAGAAGTAATAGCTCTGGGGCATGTACATTAGAAATCAAGCAAACTTTCGAACAGCTTTGAAGAGGATATTTGTTCCATCTAAATTTCAGTGACCTTGACAGTGTCTCTTGAAGATCGTTTCCTCTGTTCTTAAAACCTAATTCATATAGCTTCACGAGCTGTCTTGAAATTTTCTGAATGTTATTCTTCCCTACTGCTTTGAATGCAGACATGAATATGTAATTGCATATGCAAGAATTAAATATAGCTTTAGTGCAGATGGATATCTTGCAGACAGATATCTTTTCTCCAGAGCAACTGTTGTGAGAGATAAACCCCTCTCTGGCCCTTTATTCCTATGTTGAGATATTTTGCCTCCTCTATTCTTTCTGGAATTTTATTCCATTTGGAGAACAAAATTTCCTTTATCAGTAGCCATAATACTAGGCTATGGTTTGCAACATAATTTGTTTCCCCAAAATCACAAAGGCCGTGATATAATAATCAATGATTCTCCACTCTCCATCATTCTTTGTGTCCATGGTTATGCTTTTGGCTTGGTTGAATTGGTTATGTCCATTTTCAAAGTGCATTTGTCATAACACAAATGAAGAACAGGGTGCAGTAGGTTGATTTCTTATGAAAGTCATTGATACGGTGGTAAGTGTGGTAGATCTTGCTTAGTGACATGATGGGATGATTCTGTCTTTCCCATACCAAATAATGTTATACATTAAAAACAGTGATTGAAACATATTGCTGCTTCACCTTGAACACATATTGATGAAATTTCTATTGCCCCACGTTGTTAGTTACTGGCAAAGCTAATTTTGAAATGGTGAAGCAAAGGTATATTTTTTCTTCTTTTACTTTTTCCTCAGTCTTCTCCATATCTTATCTTATTAGATTCCCTGCAAGAAATTCTTTATACCATTTCTGAGAGCACAGCTGGCCAGCTGCAGGCTTTTTAGACTGAACTTGTGGCCCACTAGCATGCCACTAACATCAGCCAGTGAAGCTCAGAGAGGTGTGCATAAGTGGTGTAAAGATAGACAACATCCCAGAGCCACTTGCCAAGGGATGGAGGAGCATCACTGCCCAAAATTTGTTGCTTGTTTGGCTGAAGTCAGTGGTAGCCTCATATTAGCATCTTCTTGGTTTTTTGTAGAATTAGACCAGGACAATAATATCACTCTCATACTTAACGCTGTTGGTAACAATGTAGTGTGAGGAGCTGTGAGAGCAGAGGGAGCTCTTACACGCTTTGCATAAAGGACAGTCTTACCATGGTCACAGTCCTGCCCTTTCAAGCTGAGTTTTCTCTGTCAGCCCTTGAAACGCGTGCCTGCACACAGACAGACTTGTCTTTTTCATCCACACTGCGGTATATATGTCAGACTTGGGAAAATTTGAGAGTTTGACTAAGACATCCTCAAGCATGATAAAGCTGAAGAACACTGAGCCAGAGGGTAATACAAACCCTGCTAAAACAGATGTTTGCCATTTGTATTTCTTTCTAGCAATTAAGTTGGAGTTTCATTGCTAATGGCTTTATCTGTGCCTGTGGCAATCCATTCATAGTGCAGCTTTATGAAGATGAATTTAACAAAATAATCACATTACAATGATTTACTGTGAATGTACAACTTTCACAGAACAATACATTATTTTGATTTTCTCTATGCATTCATAAGTTCTCAGTTTTCCTTTTTAAAAGCTCTCTTTCTTCAAGAGCATTAGAAACAAAATGAACAAGATAGTCTATTGCAGAATTGTATCTTGCAGTAGGGAGCGACAGCAGCTGGTGCTTGACAATTTAATTCATCTAATGTGTTTCCTTTCATTTTGCAGCCTCTTCCAATCCTACCATTATATCACAGATAATGTTTTCTGAGTATTTGTATGCTTCTTCTTCAGTTCTGACTTCTCAGGGGTAGAGGGTTGGTCTAGCAGTGAAACCCAAGAATTACAAGATATGTAAGTTCTTCTACCAGGTTTTCTAGAAACTCATGGTGTGGCCTAGGGTTCATCATCTAACCTTTTCATGCTTCACTTTCCACTGTGTGGTAGTCTCAGGATGCTTAATGCAACATTGTGTGACAGCGAAGAAATGTGACTGAGAAGTGTTAAAAGCAGAATGCTCAAGATCAGCCTGGCTTTTTAATTAACTGAACGCGTAGCACTTCCCTTGGGAGAGTGTTCTGTGCTATACCAGACCTCAGTGTTAGCAGATTTCGTCTTGATCTTCAGTCTCAAATTTCCTATAGTAATTTGCAGTTCTCTCTCAGCTCCAGTAACTCTAAGATAATGATAAACCATTATCAAAGCCACCCCCCTTAGTTATCGCTATCTGAGCCACATTGTCTTTATGCAGTTTCCTTGTGAACATAAACTTCCTTATTAAGTCTTGACTTAAGGATGCCAGCAACGTGTCCTCTTTCAGTTTTGTGCTGCAGCAAAGGTTTGAAATAAAATCATCTCCAAATATGAAATTCTAGCCCTAGCTAACGAGTATGGGTTACGACGGGAGTCAGTGAGTACTGGGAATTTTTTCCCCTCCCCTAAATTAGTGAAAAACTGGCAAAATTTTGGCAGCCCTTTGTCAATGAGTTATGACAAGCTGGATGCCCACAGCGTTTGGAAAATGGGTAATAAATAGCAAATACAAATCAGCACCCATGGAGTGCACAGCTGGCCTGTTTGCACAGGCAAACAGGCAGAGGCCACACCTGCCCCGTGGGTAGGTGCCTCACCGAACAGCTCCCGAAAATGTGTTCATTTAGAGAGGTGTGTGTTTAATTGCTGCAGCAACCATCTGCTTACTGTGAAATATGGCTGGAATCCTTAAAGAGGGACCACGTTTCTGGAGAAAACTTTCAGATATATTAGGCTGAAACATAGGTTTTATAAACTCAGACTGGTTTTCGTACATGACTGCTAATAGGCAAAGATTTTTTTACTTTTTAATAAAAGAGATTTTTAACCTGGTGTTGGGAAGTCCTGATAGTGCTTTTGTGGGGTTTTTTTGGCACACTTCTATTTTTTTGTGACGGTGGATTGTATCATCATACGTGCAGAATTATGACTTTGCCTTTATGCTGTGGGGAAGAAGCCCTGTAAAATGCAGTATCATTCAGTAACACCAAAAGGAACTTAGGAAATTACAGGCCAAGTAAATTTCTTTTTGTATAAATGTTCTCTCTTTTCAAGTTTGCTTCAGTGTGAATGTCCCTCTTTAAGGTAAGGCCTTCAGTATGGGGAAAATGTCAAGGTAGGTCCATTTTTAGGCCTAATAACCTTGAGGTGTCCCTTCAGTTTCATAATATATTTCCATTCAGTCATCAGTGCATGGCAATGAGCATTTAGCAGATGGGCACGCAAGGGGCTATACTGCATGCTTTTGCATGAAGTGTTACTGCTTAGACAAAACACTGGGGAGTGATCTCGAGGCCTCAGACCCTCATGTACCATTGTTAAACATTGCACGTTATGTATTCCCCACTTGCTGCAGGCATTTCAGGCGCAGGGAAACAGTGGGCTTTCTTCTGTGAGTGACACCATAGTGGTGTACAAAAAGAGGTTTAGAAACAGGGAAAAATCTATATGTGTCAGAATGGTTAACATGTATCCTTTAGAAAAACTAAAGAAAATTTGATGTGGACTTTTGGGGCTCATACTTTTTATTACAGCCATAACAATTGAAGTCCAACACGGATTTTTTGCATACTGCCCTGCCACAAGGTATCATGAATGATGTCAGACAGTTCCTAGAAGTTACGCTTTTCTGCATCTGGTTCAAATGTTAGCCAGGTCACTGCTGATGAAGAAGCATTGGCTGTTGGCAGGCGATGAAGTTCGAGATCTCAGTTTAGCTTGCAGTAGATGTTTGTTAACAACAGTACCGTAACTGCCTGCAACATAGCTCATACCAATTGGCGTAGCCATGGCTGGGCAGGGCAGAGAGGTCTGTAAGACTTCTGCCTCTTCCCTCAACAAAGTAAGGGTCCTTGGTTTCCAAAGCTTCAGCTAGCTTGGCACTTCATACAACCACTAAATTTGCTCGGAGTGTAAGTATGTAGCTTTCAAGGAGCTTAAGTGCAGCTTGTATTGCAACTTAGAGAAATCAAGAGTAAATGAGCTGGTATTTTGAAGGGATTTCAGTGTTGTTTGTTTGGATAAACAAGGTTCTGTTTTCCAAGAATCTGTTCATCCAGTTAGTCTTTTTTTGGGTTCTATTCTCTTCAGTGTCCGTAGCAGCTGTTTTTAGCTGTGATTACCACAACACTAGAATTACAGAAATCTGAAAGCTACTTCCCAGCACTGCAAGTTCCCAAATATTTATAAGTTAAACAACTTTTATTATGCTGCCTTTGATTCTGTACTGGGGATCCAGCAGTATTTGTTTGGTTTTATTGAGTCCTCATCTTATAGCACTAAAATCTTTTCATACTGAATAATTAGATTCATTTAACCAACTGTTAAAAGTACATTGTTAAGTGGTGCCCATCAGGATGGAGTGATAAGCAGCCAGAGTGTTCCTGCTTTCCTTTTGGCTTCCTCAGAATAAGACAAATTCTGATTCACTTTTTGGCTGCTTTAGCCAAAATAGCTTTTGGTGCTATTCTCAGAAAGCATTCTAAACCGTTAAGTGAAATCATCTTATCATGGCTACTTACAGTGTGTTGTTAAACATTCAAACAGAAATATTTTCTTTTTATATTAATGTCAATAATATATAATACCTCTGGGTTGGGCCTGTTGATTAAAAGCCAGTGGCAAAACGCCAAGTGATTTAAGAAGCAGTATCATCTGGCTCTCTATCAGACAGTGGAGTGGCATTTATCAGAAAAAAAGCAAAAACTTTTTGAAGACTGGCAGTCATGACTTGTCCCACTCACAGCTAGAGCCCAGTGAGTGTACAGTAGAAGAAGAGCTCTGGCTGTGGGTTCATTTCTAATGTAGAATCTTTTCTATTAGCGGTATACCATACTAACGGGAGTGTAAAGTTAACAGTGTCTTCCTAGGATGTTCATCCAAAATGAGCACCAAAAATTTGTCAGTGTATGTGTTCACAGCTCAGCATACTAGTGCAAAACTTAATTCCTTTCATGTATGCACTATATGGAGATGGTGGCCTGAAGCAGCTGATGGGTAGGCACTTCTCTTCAGTAGCAGGACGTGAAAAGTGTCTTTAAATGGTTAGGAATCATAGCATTTCATTAACTGCTGCTTTCCTGTTGTGCTGCTCTACTCTTACAAAGGATTTTGTTACTGTGGAGGCACAAACCTTGTACTAGTCCCCTCAACAGCATGCTCCAGGAGTCATGTGCTTAAATTATGCGGGATGAGAGGAGCACTCAATCTAGATATTTGTGAAAAACCTTAAACACAGATCTTGTTCCTTGAATTGCTCACCATATTCATGTTTGTGAAGGACCTACAGAACAATGATTCCCTTTGCTTAGTTATGGAGTATGAAAAAGGTGTTGAAGATCATGACTACCCATGACTTTCTGAAGGGTTGTGTTTATATTTGACAAGAACAAGAAAGAGAAATTGAATTTCTGCCCTCAAGTCCATAATAGCAGCTTGAGTTCCCAGCAAGAGGAGGTTCCCACTGTGCAAAAAGCCATATAAGTGAGAGAAAATCAAGAGAGCCTAGATTATTATAGACAGAGGGATCACAATCCATGTATTGTGACAAAAATGGGAAGAAAATAAAATGCATGGTGAGGAGAAAATTACTCAAAGCAGATCAGTGGCAAAAACAAGAATGAAAACCTGTGTCACAGCAAACTCTGCTGTCTTACTATGCCTTTTTAATAAAACTTTGTTCAAAAGCCCAGCATTTCCAGTGTCTGGAGGAAAGGTGGAAAGGGGTTAACATTGAGATACAGAAGTTGTCATCATTCATGCACAATTTGTGATGTCTGTCTTTTTTTTCAGTTTACAATTTGTGTATGTGCATTGGTGTGTTTTTTTAAAGAAAAGACAACACCTTCACCTGCTTTCTAAAAAGCCACATATATCTTTATTTTAACCTGTCTTGCAAATGCTTAAAAATAATCATTAGACTTCAAAATATGGTCTCCAACGATTCTGTAGTCTTAGAATTAAACCATCACTGTGTAGTTTTCTCCATTTACAGAGAGAGCTGCCATTAAAGCGAGACCTGCTGTGCCATTTCTCTGTATGAAAGCCTGTCATATGCATCATCGATGTCAAACTAAAAGCTTTATCCTTAACAAGCCAAAGGTCATCATCAAGAGCATGAGTTTCCTGAAATGTTTTGAAGAAGGCAGTCTTGCCAAAAAACTCTGGCATTCCTGCTCTACAGCCTGTAGTGCAAACCATTCTAGTACGAATCTGAGCCTTGGAATGATGCTCCTACTCTACATGCTTGCCATTACTTTCCATGCTCTGAGGTTTCTTTGCATCCAGTTTCACAATGCACATGTCCATACCTTCTCAACAGAGGAAGGGCTCAGAAGATATTGCTATAGATTTTTAATTTCATAACACATTCAAGAAGATTTTAATAATGTGTTACTTTTCTGTATTTAAGTGGGATTGGTGACAGAGTAAACAATTCATCTCTTCACTGTTAGACTCTCCTTAATTTATTCATTTTCTTTGTGATTACTTAAAGAATGGAAAACAAAGTAAATGTCTTGATCTTTTACAGATTGAATCTGGTCAAATATCTTGGTGCACTGCTAGACTATCTGTATTTGGGTAATTTTTCAGTCATTTATGTGAAGTCTCCAGAAAGCCACTGGAATTCTAGGGGCATGTGCCCTAGACCTACTAACTCTCCTGCTTCACTGTTTTCCCTTCTTTGCAAGTCAGCTCTATTTTCTGGGTATACCCTGCCCTTTCTGCTGAAGTGCTAGTGATCAGGAAGACAGAAAGGCTACTACACATCTATTTGAGAACCCACCAGCGGGTGGTTTAGCATGTCTCAGATGAACCAGCCCCAAGTACTGTAACTCTGCTTTAACAACACTGGTTAATATGCAATTTCACCACGCAACCAAAAATGGACTAATCTTGGATGCATGCCAGGCTATAAGATGGGAGTTGACACTGGTGATCCAGACCTTAGAGCAGTTGAGAATACCAATGGAAGCTTGCCAATATAATGTGAATTAGAGAGGCATACATATGAAATCTGCACTGCAGAGTGGATCGTGATATTTGCAATAAGAATTGCATTGTGCAGATGAATGATATTTTCATATGATTGTTCCATTACTTTCTCTTCTCTTATTTCCTCCTCACTCCAAGAAGAAATATAAAGTTTTTTCCCATATAGATAAATCCTCAAAGAAACCAACCATAAGGGGAAAATACAGTGTAGAAATTCAGAAATTGTCACTCTACCCCTGCAAAAGTTTTCCCCTCTGAAAAATGCATCTGTTCTACCATAGCATAGCTTATGTGCAGTGGTCATTTCATGGTTAAGTACTAATGGAAGCAAGCCCTGATAAGACAGGCAAGATGGATCTTGAGAGTAAAGGACTAACCACAGGTGGGAAGCTGTTGTGCTGACCTCCTCTGCAGCTCCTGTGAGTTCTATCTCAATGGTTGTTTTACACAGAGACAACTGTTGTGCTTTAGCAAGCCATCTATGAAGAAAACAGGTTTGGTACTTAAATAGATTAAGTACCGTGTACTTGTTCAAGCTAAAGCCATACCCATTATGGCCATAGGGGGCAATGGCTTTACAGCGACTTCTGGGTGAGGTTCATTGCCCAGACTGTGAACACGGGGTGGTTGTCAGTGAACCTGCAGAGCTTTGACTTTGTTTGCCTTGCTGTTTTTGTTGTGGTGGGTTTTGGGTGTAGGATAGGATAGAGGCTATGCAAAAGTGAAATACTGAGGCTGGCATCCTTTCCATGTAGTCATTAAATATTTGTACCCCCTAATTGTTCAGATTATTCCTCCTTCCTACTTGACCCATTTCACATTCTTGGGGAAGATACATATTGTTTCAGTATAAAGGTAGTTTCAATTTACTGGATCACAAATGATCCCTTTTAAAATTAATAGCTCTGTGAATTAGCTTGGTGTTTGTTAAATATCTATGTACTTCAAGAACAGAATAAATTGTGGACTGCATAGGTTGGCATGCTTTTCAAATACTGTTTCACTATCTATTAGCATCTTTACTGAGAGGGGTGTTTTTTAATTCTTACCCTTAATTTGGTGTCCTTTGCATCTAATGAAAGTGTAATCTAGGAGCACAAGATTTCATCCTTGGCTTGGAAGTAATAATTGTTGGTATATTTGTAAAAGCTGTTTGGATTCAAACCTCTTTTATCATCATAACCTTCAGTAGAAAATACCACAGCTCCTGTCTGATCTATTTTAGATCTTCCATATGTGGATAGAGCAATTAACATGCTGAAAAAAATGTGATAACTTCTAAAGTTATTCTGGTAACATATTTCATATATTCAGAAATCAGATATTCTAGGAAATATTTCTAATATTGATACAGATTCTCAGAGTGTGTAAACACTGTGAAGAGGCATTACAAATAAGAGGATAATAAGTGATTGGGACAAGACAGGCCTGAAGTGCTCTGCTTCTCAGCTCATTTCTTTCACAGAGTTCATACTGAATTTCTGTACATATAGAATGAGTTATGAGCAAAAGTGAGTGCTCATTACAGTTGATCTCAACTTTTTAAAAACTACTACACCTTTATGAAGAGATCGATTCATTGGTGCAAAGTGATCTCTGCCTGCACTGTGTTTTTTATTATCATAATAAAGAGAAGTGAATGACAGAACAGTGATAGTGAGGTTAGCCACATAACCATGTGCTTCAAACCCCTTTGTTTTGTGTCCTGAGCTTCCATTTGTCTTCAACAAAATAATCTGAAAAGGTAAAACTGATTATCCTGATCAAATAACTTCTTCTTGATCATACTGTGTCAAACACGGGCATCGTTAATTTCTTAGTGAAGCAAAATTCTCGATAAAATTAAATTATACCATGTGATATATATCAGAAGGTGTGACTCTTGCTGCATGTCCCGTTCCTGCTGCTCTGCTGTTCCGGGCTCCTGTAGCTGCACACGGGAGGGTACAGCAGCTTCCTGCCCAGATTCAATGTGCCTGTCGCGTGTTTGATGTGCTGTTAGCACAGCCAGGCACTGCAGTGGAAGGGTTCTCTCGTGATGCTCCACAAACTAATAACAAACTACAGGATTTCACTGTTGGCTTGAAAATATATGAAGAGTCATCATATGCTGCTACTGACAGAAAATTGCAGTGGAGTAAAGTTAAAGATGTTTCATTCAGTGATACAGAAAAGCCAATCTGTGTCTGCATTTCTGTGAAAACAATGCATGACCATGGTATATATTTTGTGTCGAAAGATCCACTTACTGAAAAATATAGCACCATAATTTTTTCTTCTAACATATTGGTTCATTGTTATAATGATCATTTCTGACTTCACTTCCTCGCATTGGCTGTCTGTTCTGAATTAGCTCCTCGTTCTACTAAACTAAACAGAAATCTATTTAAAGAGGATTCCTACAGTTGTATTTAAATGGCATATTGTGAATTTGTAGGGAAATACAAAACCACAAAATCTAGGCTTTTGTGGCAGAGTTGTTTTCTAACTACCACCTCCATCCTTCTTTCACTTCTTCTGTGTAGGCTTTGAAACTGCTGGACAATTCCAGCCCGATTTAGTGGAGCTGTTGAGCTTGCAAAGGACTTGAAAGACTTTTGGAGATTTTCTGCAAATTGAATGAAAATAAATAATGGAGTAGAGACAGATGCCTCAATGCCTTCAAGCTGGAGAGTTAATTTAATCCTTGTTAGTCGGAAGGGAGTCCACTGAACCTCTTGGCCTCATGACACAGCTGATGAGGTGCCCAAGCTTTGATGAGTTCCCTGGTTTGGAACACCCTCTGTCAGGTGCCTTGTTGCAAGGATTTCTGTTGCTTTTCAATACCAGAGGCTCCTGGGATTCACATTTGATTTGTGTGATTAATGGGAAGGAATGGCAGGTTCTAAATTTCTTAATGTATTTTTGGTGATAAGAACATCAACTTGAATTTCTTTTTTCATTGTTACAATTAATATATTGTCATTTAGGAATCATTAATAGACAAGTCTTGTAGTCCTTGACACTGGAAGGCTTATTAACCATGTTTTAAAGGATTTTAAAAGCTAGAAGTGGTGACTCCAGGAAGAAAAATTAGTTTTACATTGAAATGGCAGTGAAACAAAAAAACAGTTCAGAAAACCACAGTTCAATGTGTGTTTATTAATAGCATATGAAGTTCCTTTACATATTTTAGTAATTTTGTGAAGAGATTTAAGAAAAACAAAATTTTGGCTGAATATTCCTTTGGGTGAAGTTGTACAGGCCAACTAGGAAAGCTGATTAAATGGTGTTTTATGAAGACACAGTCCATTAAATTTTCCAATATCTTTAGCTCTTTGAACAGAAGTGGTAATTTTTGAATAGTAGAAAGTATGACTTTGACTTAAAAATTGTCATCCTTGATGGGTAGTAGGTCATTTTAATATTTATTAATTCAAGGCATTCTAGTTCTGTATCATAAGCGTTCTATCTAACCAGATCATATCACCCACGTGAGGCAGGTCCACCAGGTCTCCCAGGATAAGCAGGTCACACTAGGTCAATGCTAAGATGGGAGAACTGCGAAGCTTTCATACTGCTGGAAAAGAATAAAAGATCAAGTAATCGGCACATTTCCTGCGCAAGAGGTAGTGAGTTTGGTGTTCCTTCTCACCATCAAAGATAACATACTGATGGAGAAGTCATCTTTCAGATGAGATTTAGAGTTCAAGTCATGTTATTTTTAGTCGTTAAAAGTGTCATGGCACTGCTGCTGCTGCTCTTTGTCAGTGGGAGACTGAATGCCCACATGCTGCCTGCAGTAGAGCAGTCTCAGTGCAGTGTGAAATTTGGCAGCTATTGTTGGAAGACAAGGGTAGCTTCTGTGCCCCTGCTCTCATGTAGCATTGATGCATGCTGAAAGCAGTGTGTTTGGGGAGTCTAGAGAGTGAAAAAGGTAACATCTGAAACCTAGTCGAATTTCTGGGTGTCAGGGTGGACAGCTGTAATTTCTGCACATCTTTTTTCCTAATAGCCTTAGTTTCTTCAGTCATCTAAAATTGAGATGTTTAACCTGGAAAAAAAATTCAAAAAGTTAAAAATAGCATATCCCAAATACTCAGGAGGTGCAGGCTAAATAAACATGATCCCACCCATTTAATTACTGCATTTTTAATGATGTATTTGCCAGCCAATCTAAAGATTTTCCCCTTTTTCTTCATGATTTTTTTAATGTTCAAAGTTGCATAATAGCTGCACTCTGTTTCCTTCATATCCTCTCCTTATCTTGCAGATCTTTCTTTTCTCAGCTTCTCTGCTAGGAGACAGCCACAGCCCTTCATACCTTCATCCTCAGCCCTCTTGCTGCAACTAGATTTTGGGTCATGCTATTGGCCTATGAAGTGTTCACAGTGCAAGTACATTAAGATACCAATAGCAGCAGAAATGTGGCCAGACCTGTTTCATCTTACCAAATGAATTCTTGCAAAATAGTCATCGCTTCAGGAAGGAAGTGCCTAAGTTGCTAAGGAGGGTTTCTCAAATAAATATTTCTGTTGAAAAGAAGCACTTATTATGAACTCTACCTTTTGTCTTAGGTGGCTTAATCCAATCACTTTTGTTCCCTGTGATTTATTTAATCTCACTCTCTCAATTGGTTAGTTAGAGGCTTGCAGGTGTATCCTTGCAATCTTAAATTGCTCCATACTTGTCCCGTGCTGCCAAAAAGACATGGATTTGTTTATAAATTTGAGCAAGTAAAAACTTCTATTTCCTTCTTTGGTCTTGAAGAAGTATTTTAAGACATGCTAGGCTTTTAAATTTATGCAAATACCTTTGGTCATTGTTTCAGAAGTGTTGGGGATTCAGACTTCTACTGGAAATACAATTGTTTTTAATCAATAAGTTTTAGGTGCACCAGTGTTGAAGCAGTTTTTCAGATGTGCTTATCTGCACTCTTTTTTCACCTAATACCTTCACAAATCTTAGTGATGGTTTTCTGGAAACAGTAATTGGCAATTATTTGCCTCTGATTGGTTTTGAGGAATTTGTCATCTTAATTCTTGTAGCTTCAGCAAGGCAGTAGTACTTTTCACAATGCAGTGTGAAAACCTGAAAATAATATATAGTATTTATTATCAGATAGTCCAGAGTTTATTTGCTCTGGATAGCTAGTGATTAATGTGTGAGTGAGTCACATTTCTCTCACGCATAACTGCAGTTCTGAATTTGTATTTTACTTTCTACAAATATTCACTTACCTCTTTCTGATATAATGACCATTCCTGTAGCAAATTCATTATGTGATTATGTGAAAATACCACAGTAGGACATGGGGAACAAGAAGAATGTAGACATAGTTGCAATGTAATGCATTTAAAAATTGAAATGGAATTTCATTCTTACTTTGCAGTATTTGCCCAAATGACTTGGAAAAACATAAAGCCCAAGGCCATGTCTCTCATTCTTTATGCAGTACAAATTATACAGGTCACATACACTTTATGTCCAGTCTTTATGTACGAGGCAAATACTACAAATGCAAACAGTATAAATATATATACATTTGTTATACAGTATAAATATATATACCTTTCTTTTTTAATGGAATTTTATAGATAGAGGATATGGGATTTTGGTTGCCTGCATTTGGAAAGCACTTGGTTTACAAGTGACAATCTCTTGTATTTACATAGAACTGTCTTTCCCTACATCTATAAAGTTCTTAGAAACAACACAGATGAAGGTTGCTATAACCATTTTACCCTTGTGAGAAAGGAAACTACTACTTCTAATGCCTCATTAGAGCTGATGAAAAAATATTTTTCCTATAAAATATATGTAAATATTACGTACATTGAAAGAAGGCATATACCTCATATTTAATACCTTATGTATGTACTTTATGAAATATCACTTTATGATTTTATCTTTGTACTTTGCAAGTCAAATAGCTGTTCTATTTCTGTTATCATCTTAATATCAGACATACACAGGATGGACACAAAGCTAATTTTCAATGTGTCAGTTCACCGCCTTAAGTATCACTCAGGTAACTGTTAGATTTCATGAGACAACGTGTAAAGAGAAATGCTTGTTCCAGTTCCATGAACCTGTACGTGTCTGAAATACACTGCTGACACGGAAGCAGATAACAGTGCTGAAAGTACAAGTCTCAGGGGAAGAACCATGGGGAATGTTTTCCCCTGTAGCCTTAAGGGTTTTTTACCTGTAAGTTGTCACAGTCACTGTCATGAGTGCCTTGAGGACAATCAGTGTGACTCCCAAAGACTGTCTCTAGTCAATGAATCTTATACCAACCGCATCATGTACAGTTGCACTTTATTGGCCCACCTTCACGGCAAGAGTGAGGGGCTTTAGACTTCAATGGGGAAATCCTGATGAAGTTGAAATAAAGAAGAGTTCTGAGGTTGTTTTCTCTGGGGCCAGAATTTCATACTTTTGTCACGTGGTGCTCTACGTGACATTCTGCTGCATTAGAAAATGTGAGTTGCCAATGTGGAGCTCAAGGATTTTGGACTGAGAGCTGTTGCAAGGTCTATATATGATTTCAAAGCTGAGTATAGCCAGCTATAAAGGAGCAGTTAACTTAGAGTTGAAACAGTAGGCTATATTGTGGGGAAATCAATTAAATCAGTTCACTCTGTGCCTCTGAGATGAGATATTGTTATGTTCAAATCTAAGAGGAAACAGCCGTACCGCCTACTACGCCAAAGCCTTTTTTAAACTAGTCCTAATCTCAGCTTCCTGCTTTATCATCATACTGCTATTCCTTCGCCTGTCAGAGACCCGTGAGTCTCTGGGAACTCATTTACAGTACTGCTTCTGTGGCCTCTCCTGAACTCATTTATAGTATTTGCTCCTGTAGCTTCTTTCATATGTCTGTTATTCTTTGTGTGAAGTAGCTCCTCTTTTATTTCAACCATTCCAGAAAATTCAGCCTTTCAGGGGGGATGGAGAGGAGGGAGAGTACCTTTTATTTTGTTGTGCTGTAATTCACCTTGTTTCTGTTTTTCTTCTCAGAAAACCAAAAGGGATGTAAATAACTTTGATCAAGACTTTACACGAGAAGAACCAGTATTAACGCTAGTGGATGAGACAATTATAAAACAAATCAATCAAGAAGAATTTAAAGGGTTCTCTTATTTTGGAGAAGAGCTACTGCCATAGACAACGTTAGGCTGACAGATGAATGATGCTGCAAGAAGTGATTCTGAAGAGATCATCAAATTAAACAGACTCAGTAGATCAAGAACTACTTCTCTTACCCTGAGCCCATATCCCCAGTTAAAGTATATATTTATTATTGTTTTCCTTTAGTCTTCTGACCTGAGAGCACTCTTAATTTCTGTCTCACAAAGCAATGCAAAATAATTTTGTATCAGAAATTGTAGATGTAACACACTGCCATATATTTGCAACCTTTCTTTTATTCCTAAAATCTCCTCAGACGACAAAATTGCATCTTTTCCGTTGAAATTTAAGCTGTGCTGTTAAAAGCAATTAGGAGATCACGTTCTGAAATAGTCCTATGTATTTAAGCTAAGAAGGTGAGAACTGTTTCTTCTGCACTGGTTGTTGTGGTGAGATCTGTACTAACATGTGGAACAAAGCAGTGATGTGTTGCCCTTTGGTAAGCAAAAAAAGTCTGCCTTCCTGGAGGTGGAATCCTCCTTTATGAATTTACTGTGGTGAGGTACAAACTTAAAATAGAGCTGTGCTGAAAAAAATAGCACATCAATTAAGGCTTTTGATGAAGTTCCTCATGCAATTTATGGTAGACTTAGGACTAAAAGGAGTTACAGACATGGCTGAAATTTTATTTAGAGCAGGAAATAGCTACTATATGGATAGTTATCAAAGGGCTAAAGAATAAAAAGCCTATAGTACTTTAACACAGCTATATATAGGCATTTTACAGTTTTTCAGGCAATTGGATGCATTATCCATGTTACCGAATTTAATGTCCGTTCAAATGAACCATTAATGTGATGGCAAGCTTGCAAATGTTTACAGTTAATTTTACATAAAAAATTAATTCTAAACATTATAAATTTGCCTTTTCCATTGTAGCTAAGTCAATAAATAATTTCTTATTTATATTTATTTTCTCAGCAGTGTGTTACTTTTGCACACTTTTACAAAACCATACTACTACTGTGTTTGTTGGTTTTTTATGTTTGAAATCTATAGAGAAATCTGCTTTTAAAAGACACAAAATAAGGTTACACATGCATTATGTGGAAGTGTGTGAAAAAAAAACTGAAGATCAAACATTCACAAACTGACATTATTGGAAGTTGTAAATTGAAATTTTTTGTGTATGAATTGAGATGGTAACTCATGTGGACAATATTACTAATGTGAAGTTACCTTTTGTAGATATGCTAACAGTGTTATGTACTTATATTTCCAGGAGTACCCTGTGGTTTGGTTTGGTTTTTTTTTTTTTCTGTGTACATGTATCGCTGAGGTCATTTTATTATATATTTTACTGGACTGAGTGAGCGGTCATTGGAATCCATTTTAATTGTTGCACATGGATTTCCAGCTGCACAAAAATATATATACTTGTGATTGGCAAAGTGGCACTAAAGAAGCTTTTTTGCCTTTTGTACAGGTGACATTTTGTATATAGTGTTTGCTGCAAGGCCTGTGGAATTCATTGAATATAGAGGTATCAACTGCTGCATGTTCAGGCATACTATTCAAATGTTAGTCTATGAAAGAATAATTATAATAATGTCCATGTGCAATACTCTTGTATGTGTATTGGTTCAAGTTACTGTCAGAGAGATGAGGTTTTTGTTATAAAAAGATGTAGACATATATTAAGCTATACTAAATCTCTTGTATAGTTCTCTTCAACTCTATTATGACATGATAGAGCTCGGAAAGAGAAAGGAATGTTACAAATTGTGGTGGACAAAGTGAATCATTGCCATTAAGAGATAATCTCGGTCTCAAGCAGATGAAATAGTTTGTGTCAGTTTTGCGTCTGGCTGCTCATAGCCTGTTACTGATGACAACATTCAGTTCCATTTTGTTTTGTTTTTAAAACTCAGGTGTAATTATTATATATATTCTTATGATGATTTCAAAATATTAAATATTATGATATATCAATTAATGTTTTGTCTGGCCTACAGGTGTAATAATGGATCAAGCCTTTAGTTTAATTTAATTTATCTTCAGTAATCTTTTGTACTGGGAAAAGACTAGCTTCTGGAGCTGAGTACCAGCACAGAAACATCTTAATGATTGCATCATCTCAGTGTTTAAATTTCTTTCTCTTTTAGAAGTATGTTGTAGAACTGCCCATCAATTTGTGTCTTGCTGATGGCTCTGTTTATTTCTCATCGCAGTTAGCTTTTGACATCCAGGCAAGAACTGATCACAATGCTAAAGTGTTCTTTTCCATAGGTGAGTAGACTGGCTAGGAAGACAAGTTATTGGGTAGTGCACTACTATTTGTACAACAAGAGGCCTTTACTCAAAACTCTGAGCATTTATTTTGAAGGAATAAAAGTGTCCCATAAAGCTTTTGTAAGCAAGCTGTGTAGTCTGTATTCTCGTTTCTAGCACGAATAATAATTAGCAAATGTTTGTATTTCAAGAGGCCTCAGCACCTGCAACATTTGTAGGATGCTAAAAGAAAAGTCAAAGAGGTAAAAACTTTTGCATGGGCAGATATTTCTTCAATATAAATAGTTAGGTTCTCTGAATTGGGTTTACATCAGAAGGTTTGTGTTACCTTGACCATTTTTTAAAGATAATTCTTAAAACTAGACATTCTGTTATATTTCTGCCTGTTCTGTAAAATCTTTCCTGTTCATTCTTTGTAAAATGAGTGCAAAATGCCAAAAAAGATTATTAATAATAATTATTATTATAAAGAGTCGATTGTTTCTTGATTTTCCTCCTAAATAGATATTATTAAAAAATGGAAACACACTTTTCTCCATAGGGTGAAAAATAACTCTCTCCAAAAAGGCTTACAAATTACCTCTTTTTAAATTATGTGCAGAATAGTTCTGGCTAAATATAAAATGTACTCAGCTGGGGGGGTAGGTTATTTTTTATTGTGAGGATTTATTTGTACAGAATTTTTTTCTTATGGATGTAATTTGAATCTCTTGCCATTCATTAGTGTTATTTCATCGTAAACATTATTACTGTGCCAAATGTACTGTATTAAAAAGGATGTGAATGTGTATTGTTTCAGAACCTAATAAATACAATGATGTTAAATCTTATTTTTTTTCCCCAAAGTTTTCCTGAGTATTTCCTAATAAGGAAGAAAGAAAGGTGAAGGATGAATATTTTTCTTGTTTCATGTTGTACGAAGTACTGTGAGCTTGTTTTCTAGGAGGGGACATTTTGCAGTGGAAGGATTTGCTAACAAGAGCGTCATCTGTGAAGCACTGAGTGCTCCAGGAGAGGCACAGGTAATAGTGCATGAACGCTGGTTATCTTGGGCAATATAACATTTACCTCAAAAACACCAAGCAGGTGAGTTTACAGACTTTTTCTGCTTACCAGCTACATAATGGTCACTGAGATCTGACTGACCCCAGCATTCTGCTTAGCTGCATTGTTAAAATTCACTTCAGTAGGGCACTTTGTGTATAAACACGTGAGACTGCTTTAGTCTTTAATTGGATTGATTAGAAGGATTAATACTACATGTAAGGTTAATAAGGGTCATAGAGCTTATTAAATTTAACATAATCTGTCAATGTGACATTGACTGAAATATTTCAATATTTCACCATGTTTCAATCTGCACCTTAAATACTTTCCATTTTCATGGTCTAAAGTTGTTAACTTCTGTTTCAGTAGATCAGCCATCAATATACTCTGGCAGTAATTCTGATTAGCAATCTATAGTAGCTATACCTAGCTAGCCGAGGTACTGACTGGCTTTAACAGTGAGTGACAGAGTGATTCTGTTCAAATTGCACCTTCTTTGTAAACTTCTATTATTTTCCTTCATGCTAAGTCTTCTCAAAGTTGCTGAACGTGTTTGGTGCCTTTGAGCGTATTCCAAATCTTGTGTGTTGACAGCATTAGCATAAGCTTTGTCATACAGATTTTACCAGTTAAATTATTGTGTCACATCTTGATTTTCTGGGTATTTTTTGCAACCTTAAAGGCATAGAAATAACTTTACCATCATCTTACAAACAGTAAGCATCACTGGTCTCCAAATATATCAATCCATATCATGTTTTCTCGAAGTGCTGTAACTGATGTCTATTAAGAAGAGTTTTTATCCTTGCTAATGGACTGAAAATGTGGAAAGATGGCAGTCTTCTGAAGAGGAATGAGTTGCAGCCTGATTGACTGCTTCTATGGCCTTCCACACAGGGGATGTTAGATCATTTTACAGTCAAAAGTTGTTTTAGCCTCTTAGTAGTCTGGTCAGGTACATGAATAAATCAGTATGATAAGCACCTGATCAAAATCAAAATAATTATACAACAGGGACTTGAAGCATTGGATAGGTCGACATATCCTAACTCACAGAAGCTGCATAAATTCAATTTGGGCCTTCATCTGCATATATTGTTTGAGCAAAACAGTTTCTTAATTAAAAACATGTGGTGAACATGCCTCATCCCAGGCATGAGGAGAAAATGAGAAGGAGTTGAATAAGAGTGGACCTTTTCTAGGAACAGGAGACTTTTCATCCGAGTGACATAAATAATGTTATTTGTATAATCAAAAGAAGATGTGAAAAACTGTACTGGGTAAAATCAAACATCGCTCACGTCAGGTATCCTGCTCTTGGAAATGGTCAGTAGCTTAAGCAGTGATATGCACTGATTGGAACCAAGAACTGTCAGCTCTGGTTGTAGGTATAAAAGTATAAACAAACGAAAATACCTGTGGCAAAAGCCGAGAACAAGAAAGCATGGGGTGGAATTCCGCCTGCAGCAGTTCGACTCCATGATGTTATGAAGTAGACGGTTGTGTCTTCATTATATTTAATATCTCTGAATTAACTTTCTTCAATCAGTTTTTTAACAATGTCAACTTCTGGCGTGCAAAACATTCTGTGTGAAAGAGCTTCACAGCTCAGATAATGATTGTGTTAAAAATTACCTCATTTTGTTTATTCTGACCAAGCCATAATTCCATTCTTTTGCTGCCTGGGTCTTTCTTTGAAAGATGATAAATAATCATTCGCTGTTCACCTTTTTCACGCCACTCAGAATTGTATAGGTCACTGATACATTCCTCCTCAGGCAGGTCTTTTTCAGACTGAAAATCTTCCCCTGCCTGTAAAAGTCTTCATACAGATACATCCCGTATTTTTGGTCATTGGTGTCAACTTTCTTCAAATCTTTTCTAGTTCTATTGTATCCCCTTTGAAAATGGGGAGTAGAATTATGAGTAATAGTCAGTATGTGGATGCAACGTGGATGTTACAATGGCTGGTGTGTTCTGATTTGTTTTCTGTTACTTTTTTACATCTCTTTTTCTTAATCTGACTTAGCTCGCAATTATTTTACAGGCCTTCCCAGATTAGTGTCACTTGTAAATCTACTATGTGTGCTTTCTATTAGGTTCTTGGGTCATAATGAAAATACTTTCTGTCCAGGACATACTGAAAATAAATTAAATAGGAATGTAACCAGTGCAAAACACTGCCTTGGTGCAGGCTTCCATTTTAGCAGTAAAATGTTGATGGTTACCTCCTCAGTATGGTTTTCCTACTGCTTTTGTACCATCTATGTATAGCTATGTTTTGACTGTCTTTCCCTAGCTTGCTTATTAGAACATTGTGTGCCACAAATATTTTTCTGAAGTCAAGGTACAGGACATGCTCTACCCGCCTCCTGTCAATACAGACTCTTACTGTATTCTTGAATATCCCTTCTTTTGATGCAGTAGCTATGATGAAGGTTAGAAAGATGAGTTTTCTTAGCATACTAGGAAAACATATATATGGGCCGAAATAGCTCCTACCCCATCTTTCCTTTTACCTCATGACTGCTGTGGAAGCAAAGAGATAAGAGCAGCAGTCTGAGGTGGAATACCAGTTGCCACTATAAATATTGTGAAACCATTATGCAAGACAGTCCAAAATTTGGAAAAGCATTAAAGAATTTTCAAGTTTGTACACAGATGTTTAATCCTTGGAAAAAAATCAGTTAGGAAGAAGGTCGGTGACCTGGAGTCTACTGCTGATTTGGGCACTGGATTGAGAACTGAATTGAGTACACTTGTCATCACCATCCAATACTACCGGTTTGATCTAGTGTCTTATGTATTACAGCAGGCAACACGCAGGTAAGACTAGAGCTGCTAGTAACAACAAGAGTCAATGTCAAGCTGACGCTCATCTGTGCCAATGGATATTCCCATTTCTCTAACCTACCAAGGCAAAATGTTCCCAAAGGTGCTGTGCATACAGAATTTTTGCCACAAGCAGGAAAGGAAAGAACAGGACTCCGGCCTTTGACGTACACAAGCTCTTAGTTTAGTTTCGTCATCTTATGTAGCTGTACTCTTGACAACCTTTTAGTAGGCCAGATATTCCTTGAAAGACAATGAATACATCCCTGCTCAAATATGTCTAACAGATGGTGACAATTACAGAGAGGGAGAGACTTGAATATCAACATGAAGAAGTGTGTCTAACTGTCGGAAATGTGCTTTTTTACTTTTGCTCTCACATATAAAGAATGAGTGTACAGTTGCCTAAGCAACCTCCTGTTTTCATTAACACAAGCAGCGTGGAGCTTGAGACCTCAAAACTGTGCAAAAAGAGAAGTACTATTATGGACATTTAGCAAATCGGCAAACTGGAAGTAGGTGCTATGACGATGATTTGCTTCTTACTGTGTTAGTATAAAGGCAGCAGAAATGCTAAGAAAAGAGCATGGGTGAACCTAGTCTGTGCTCTCACTGTACTGGCATTTCTGAGCACAAAGTATTTTCAAACCGTGCTTCACTAAATATCTGGTGGTGTTCTCCCATGGAAGTGCTTCATGGCTGCTCAGAGTCCCTTTCGTTCCTCTTTTCAGTTGCTAAACCAAATGACAGCCAAAATCTGTGCGCAATCAAATGCAGTTGTTGATGCATAAGGGAGGTGGGGGTTTTGGTTTTACAATGGGATGAGCTTTTTATTGAAACATGGTCACACCCAGGCAAAGTTTGGAAACCTCTGTGTTCTAGGAAAGCTATTTACTCAGAGTCTTCGGTACATCAATAAAAAAGAACATTTTCTGTTGATTTTTGGTTAATGAGCACTGAGAAGTAGGCAAAGGTATTGGGCACATGGAGGCACATTTTTCTGAATAATGATGTGGTTGATTAATGTGAGCAGACTAAGGGCCAAAGAGATTATGCAAATCTCACTTAGGTAAATGTTTATGTTAGGATGGGATCACTGTCCTGTTTAGAAGTAAATTTAGGACCTTTAAACTTTACTTGTTGGGATAAGGTGGAGACGTTTTTTCTTTGATTAAATGACATGCTGACCCCTTACATGCTAGTGCACTACAATGGCACTCTTATCCTCCCGTGAAGGACAAGAGCTGAACTTCCTACATCCTGAATTCTGCTGTTACATCTGTCTTATTCATGGTTTATGATGCTGCTCTACTGAAGTACAGAGTTGTGTGAAATCCTTTGAACAGCCCCTCCTACCTGCTGAACTGGGTCCCTGGCTGAGCCCAAGATCTGTCTTCCTGGAGAGTAGGAATCTCACTGGAAAACTGCTGCTAAGCAGATTTTTTTCCATGCTTTTCCAATCCCAAATATAGGGCCAACATTTTAGCAGCAGTCATCACAAAACTCTGAAGGCACTCAGAAATAGAGTCTGTGATGTGTATTCCCATTTAACGCATCTCTGGTCGTAGAGACAGCCTGCTAAAATAATTGGTGTGTTTAGTATACCAAAATGGGCTCTGCAGTGCTGATCCGAAGCCTACGTTACAGTGAGTCCCTCACATTGTTGATTGCAGTAATCTTGCACTATAGATACGAGATTACTGTGAGCCTCAACTTGCACTACACATCACCAATGCTGGCTTGGTCAGGCAAATGGTCACATATTGATGTAAGTTTGAAAAGAAATGGAAAATTGTGCAGAACACCTTTACTCTGAAAAGTTGAAGGATACAAAAGCAGCATTAAATCACCAGCCTTTAATACCCCCAGAGAAATCTCCTCCTCCCAGAAGGAATCGACTTATATGCAACATTCTCTCAATATATCCCTGACGAAAGCCTCTGTGCTGTCAGCCTTCTATGGGCATTCTGAGAGGCCCATAACAAGGGGTTAACTGTCAAGATGCTCATCTGAGTTGTGTTACCCTTTTTTTCCTTTGCTTCCGCAGAGATAAAAGCAACACACACTGAAGGGGCATTTGGCAGTGGATAATAGTGCTGCCATCATGTATTTGGTTCTCAAATACACACACATACTTCAAGTATGAGCACTTTACTGATGTTTTTGTTCTTGTTAATATTCCTGCCTGTGTTGGGAGAAGAGTCTGGGTGATGAAGAGGAGTGGGGAGTATTAGTTTTTGTTTATTGAGATGTACAGCAATAACTTGAACCACCCACACAGCTGAACAAGTTGATTTCAGAGGTAGGGAGGTTATCAACACCGATAAAAAAGCAGTTGTCATGTAGTTTAGACACTGTACACGGGCAAAAAACTCCTGGTATATCACTCATATGTAAATTGAAAGTATTTCTATAACCCCTGACCCTGCTTGTAAACAGCAGATTCCAGGAACTCAGCTGGAAACCATGCATTACTAAGGCAAAATTGTACTTAGCAATAAACATGCTTTCCTCCATGAAAGAATCTGGAAGTAGAAGAATGCAAGACCTTGACATGCACTGCCGATTATGGGGAAACCGTGGAGGCCACCTCCTGCCTGATGGCTGGGAAAACACCCACCTTTGTGGAGCTCCCGGGGGAAATATGTAAACCAGGCATGGCTGTTGTGCGGGAGCACCTCGTTAACACGCTATCAGACGTTCGCAGGCAGCAGCTGTGCAGTGCCAGGAGTGAGTGGACACGCGATTTAAGCTTGCTCTGGCATGAAATGGGAAGTGGTTGAAGGAATTCAAAGAGCTGAGTGGAAGGACAAGACAGTTATTTTAATGGCGGCAGGAGGACTGATGAGCAAGGAGGTGAGAATGGGAAAGACTGAAAAGGCAGAGGCAGTCCAAAATGAAAAATCCTCTTGTAATTGGGGAGGTTTCCGGTGATCAAAGAGAATGGTGAGAAGATTGATAAAAGGTAACTGAATGAGGAAAAGTAAACCTAGGATAGAAGCACAGTATAGGAGGGAACAAGAAGAATTCAGAGTGTATGTCTGTGATTGGAAGACATACCCCAAGGCATGTGCAAGCTCCTTTTGAAATACCTCGTGTGGGTACCATTACCTAAGCAGTGCAGCCTCGTGTTCAAATATCTCTCTGGCGCCTGAAAGAGGGGAATTTACAATCAGCTGAGAACTGGATGGCTGCTGAGGACATTGCCAGGACTAAAGAGCGAGCTGTTTTAAAGCTAGTCCAGGGTACATAATTTCAAATTGTAGTGTTGACCTATAGTGGAGACACATCTAAACAAAAACCCAAAGGTTGTGTCCATAGAATGACATGGTCTCTTCCTTTGGGACTACCACTTGGCCACCTTCTCAGAAGTATGTTCATAAGGCTCTCACATTCAGCTCTTTCAAGGGAAGGGCATAATTATTAAAACCAATAATACAATGTTTTTGAAATACTGCAGTAAATTCAAGCTTTATGGTCTTTGTGTTAAAAATCTAGGGCAGATAGTGTGCTAGGGTTTTTCCTCCAAAAAAATAAAAGAGGTGGATTATTCTAATGTAAAATATAATGGATCTCCATTATTGGTGTTCTATATGTTCTCACACAAGGAGGAACATATGCATGTTTTTTCATGATGGAAACATCAACAGAAAGTAGGGAGATCATCAGGTGAAGAATTATATTGCCTGTCTATTATCTCACTGCCATCGTTATATTGTACCAGATGGACACACTGATTTTTTTTCAGTGTTGTCCTTCCTTCTCACTCATCAATGCAAGAACAACTCTTTTCACACATCAAAGTCATTAAGGCAAAACAATGCAACAAAACAAATATGAGATCTATTTAATGACTCATTAACTTCCATGTAGAAGAGAGATAATTATGTTAAAGCAAATATTTTATGTATTCAGGGCATATTTTAAATTATCAACATTCAGACTTCTGCTCTGTGTTTGCTTGACTTTTCAGAACAGAAAACTAGCATAATGTTGCTGGTAGACTGAGCTGACAAATTGGATGCTTTGCAAAATGTTTTTTTAGCCCAGAAGTTTTTCATAGGTAAGTAGTTAAGCCGGCCTGTCAGTTCATGGTGGCTGAAGGAGGTGATCCTGCCCACCTGTCCCTCCTCTCAGCCACACGCTCCCAGCTTTTTGGGCACTGAGGTCCATGATTCAAGTTTGCTAGGTATTGTACTCCATTCCTCCTTTCGGCTTATCAGTTCCCTGAAACACATCTATGGGAAGCAGTGTAGGTCAACACCCACTCTCTTATTTACAGTGCATAGAGCTTATTAAGCACACTCCACTGCACAAAGAGGGTAGTCTCCCTTCCTGCCTCTTGGAGTTTCCTGTTTGCACTGCTGGCTTTGTGCTGGCTCTAGCAATTGCCTGACCTCTTTTGAGACAATCCAA
Organism: Cuculus canorus; assembly: GCF_017976375.1. Lineage (NCBI taxonomy): Eukaryota > Metazoa > Chordata > Aves > Cuculiformes > Cuculidae > Cuculus > Cuculus canorus. The sequence continues at coordinate 100,815,650 of NC_071403.1, forward strand.
CTTGCTAACCTGATAGGAAACTACTTCCTTTTTTTTTTTTTTGGTTTGTGAGTCAGTTCTCTGCCTTTTTAGAAGTCTGAATTAGTTCATAAAAGTGTCATGTGCATGGACCACTGGCAAGTGGTGTGGTTGTGGAACTGATAATGGAAAGGTGGGAGAAAGTGGAAGGACTGTTCTTAGGGTGGTGGTGGGGCAGTGCAGTTCATCTCAGGTCACCTTATCCCTTCTTAACTGATCAGGCTCAGGGGACACACTGCAAAGGTGAGAAATAACTGAAGGACAACCCTGTGCTGCAGGAGACCGTACTGGTGAATCAGTGGGGTGCTGGCCTGTCTTGGAATCAGCACCGGTCCAGTGCTGGCATGATGAATTAGAGGATACAGTTGCTGAAAACGTTCAAATGTAGTGATTCAAATAAGACATAAAATTAAGTTCTTGAAAGTGCACTAAAAAAAAAAAAAAGTACTTAACAAGAAAGCCCACAGGCTTTCCCCATAGAGGAACTATTCAATATGGAATTAAGACAAAATACAAAAGTTAAAATGACCCACCAGAGAAAGTGTGGAAAGAATTGCCAGTGATTCCAGTCAAAAATGTCTTGTCCTCAGGCAAGCAGTCTATGTTACCTCCACGGCTGAATGGCAACCACTCCTCCCACTCAGCCATGACCATCATCCAACGGGGTATGATCTACTCACATACTCCCTGTAGCCTTTGCATTTGAATTAGAATTCAGAATTATGCTTGGGACTGTAGGATCGCAGACACACATTCCTGCTGCACTTATCAGTCTCCCAAAGACATCCTATAGGCTTGAAGAAATGGTATAGAACAGCACCCCCTCTCCTACTTGTGGAATGTGTAAAGTAATAAATTATAATGCTGACAAAACATTTTAATGGAAGGGGGTTGTGGTTGTTTGTTGGTTTGTTTTTTCTCCCAAACAGACGTTCTTGGATTTATTTTCCAAGATGAAGACCCCAGAGTCTCCAGGCATATACCATAGATAGTTTGTACTTCTCAGCAATATTCAAAGAACTGAGCATGCTTAGTATTTCACCAAAAGAGCTGATAAACTAACTAGCAGCTGCTTTGCTGAAACTTATCTTTCTTTCTGTGATTTCCATGGGATGAGATGGAGATTTACCAAGCCTTTCCAAGCCCCCAGCTCACAGCTCAAGTGCAGCCTTCGCTGATATGATGATGGGAGGTTGAGTTCAATTGTCTAACGCAAGGGAACTGAGAGCCTGATCTGAGAGGCACCCAGCATCCTCAGGTCTCAGGAGGAAATAGAGTACTCAAATTCACTGTGTGGAGGTATGCAACACCTGAAATTCGGTATCTCAAAGAGCTGAGATAAAAATCTATGCTATTTGCAGCTCACTCTCCTCCATAACTTGGAAGTTACCTATCTGAAGCACTCAGTCTGCCTGACTGTTTTGTGTCTTGCTTTGATTATAGTAAATTTCTGCCTGTTTTTCCACTCATGTAATTAATTTCTTTTCCAACAACCTGATTTTGTCTCCTCTCGTCTTTCTATTTTTTCCCTGCAGTTCATGTGAACAGCAGGAGATTGAGCTGTTGGGTGAGATTTCTTCTTACACTGGACAGTTTTACCCATTGACCCAGTGCCTGCTGTGACTTCGGCTAAGATAGTACAATTCATTCAGTGTCATTCACAGCAGGAGTAGTGATGAAATTGTTTCATTACAGGAGCACAGCACAATGATGATACTACCAACTATACACGAACACAGAGCACTAGTTACCCAGCAGTGAACATTTAATGGAGGTAGAAGGCTGGGTGAATTTCCTTGGTTGCTGCCATCTGCCAAAATGTGTCCTGAAAATAATAGATGCTCAATGTTGTGCTTTGAAAGTTCCCAAACTTGTGATCCAACTGTTCAGTTCATATCCCCTAGACTGTATATCACAGCTCTCCTAGCCTGCAAAATGATACCAGCTGACTGCAGGCTTAGAGGGAACGAAAAGAGTTGCATCAAACTGCAGAAACAGTGCAGTAATTCATCTCTTTGATTGGGCAAAATGCTTTAATAGTTACAAACACTGACTGAAAGAAAATGCTGGCATTCTGCCTTGTTTTGCTATCTCGCACTCCCTTTCTCCCCCATAACACCTTTTCCCCAATGCTACAAAAAATAAGTGTGCTAAAAGAAACAGATTTACCAAAATTACAATCCTGCATGTGAGCCAGCCAGTTTTCACAGTACTGCAGTCAATAGAATGTGCTCTTGGAACACATTACACTGGATATTGAAGAGATATTTGATCAGAAGGCTAATGGGTGTTCTGAGCAGCAATATTCGTCCCTCTGCTTGCTTTGAAAACTCATTTCCATGTACAATAGAAGTAGCCATACACTTTGTACAACTGCTACCCAATACCTATAATGAGTGATTATGACTGAAAGGAACTAGTGAATCACTTAGTTACCTACTGTCAGAGGTGCCCAATTACTAAACACTAATCAACTCTTTGAAATCTTTTTCAAAGTAAATCTACGCAGGGGGCTGGAAATTTCTCCACATACTTGTGGTTTTGTTGGTAGCTGTTGTGACTACTGATCAGTCCTCTGATGTTCTTTGGAGATGAGAAATGTGTTTAAGATTCACAGTGGAAAGAGACAGATGAATTGGCCTTGCAAACTTATCCCTAGATTAAGAAAACCATATTGATGCTGCAACTACAAATGATGCTGCTCTCTATCATGTAAATAAAGAACAGACCACATTAAGTCTCTTACTAGGAGTATAACAAGGTTAGATCTCGAGCTTTGAGACCAGAAAATTTCAAATACAGTTGCCCTGAGTCCTAATATATTTGTGCTGTAAGTACTCCAGAACCCTCAAAGAAGCAACTGAGCTTGTTACAGGAGGGACTGTTTTATTTCCCTTTTGCCACAACCTCTGGAATAAGGTCAGTACTCTGCTGACTCTCCTTTCCCCTTGAGACTGTGAGATGAGGAAAATATTAATCTCTTACTGTGATGTGGGAGAAGTTGATAAGAGCCCTGGCATTTGGTCTCCTATGAGAGGTGATTCTGCCCTTCTACTCTGCTCTGGTGAGAACCCACCTTGAGTGCTGCATCCAGCTGTGGAGCCCTCAGCACAGAAAAGTGATGGACCTGTTGAGGTGAGTCCGGAGTAAAGCCCCAAAGATGATCAGAGGGCTGGAAAACCTCTCTTATGAGGAAAGGCTGAGAGAGTTGGGATTTGTTCAGCATAGAGAAGAGAAGGCTTCAGGGAAACCTTGTTGCAGCCTTTCAGTGCTTGAAGGGAGCTTATAAGAAAGATGGGGATGAACATTTTAGCAGGGCCTGTTGTGATAGGACAAGGGGTAATGGTTTTAAACTAAAAGAGGGTAGATTTAAACTGTATGCAAGGAAGAAACTTTTTACAATGAGGGTAGTGAAACACAGGAACAGGCTGTCCAGAGAGGTGGTAGAAGTTCCATCCCTGGAAACATTCAAGGTCAGATTGGATAGGGCTCTGAGGAAGATGTCCCTGCTCACTGCAGGGGGATTAGACTAGATAACCTTTACAGATTGCTTCCAACCCAAATTATTCTGTTTTCTTTAGATGACTGGTGCCTGTTTTCCTGATTGGGTTGTGCATGCTATTCCCTTTGCCAGTTTGTGCGGCTGGTGAGAACTCAGGAGCTGCTTCCTTTGACCTCTGCACAGTTTGAGCATCTTGTTTTTCTCCCTGCCCTGCCTTGCCTCCTTGGAGTTTATGAACCATTCTCTACTGCCATGAGGCAGACAGAGCATGGGGCAGGCTGAGAACGTGTACATGAGAGCTTCACAGGTACAAGTCTTGGGCAGGGCTGAGATTCAGAGATATTCCTGTACTGGGAAGACTAAAAGAGTGGTGTGCTTGCTAGAGACCTGTGAGCTCGGTTCTTTGAATAAATCAGGCCTTTAAAAATGTTAGTTGGATGGAAGTACCTGGAGGCATCTAGCCAGGATTTGATCATGTGTCTTCTCCAGTGTGCTAGTGGTCACGTGTGTGTTCTCCCTCCCCCCTCCAGCCCTCTTCCTGTGCTTTTCTTTGGTCAGTTGAAATCTGAAAGCTATAAAAAGAAGGAATTTTTTTACAAGTATCTAAAACTGCATGATTTTTCCTCTTATTGTAAGTTTTAATGTTGATGATATTCATCACATTTACTTGTTGCTTGACATGTCAGTGTGAATATATACAACTCTCTTTCCTGAGGATAACTGAAGTGACAGATGATTTCATTGTTGGGTGTACAATAGACATAAGTACAATGGGAAAGAAGGGCTAACATCTGCTATGGTGATATGTTTTCAAAAACGTGTATTGTCATCTCTTTCTTTTGTGTGTTATGCAATGATAATTAGGAGTGGTAAAGTGAGCATCAATCTGGGCTGCTTTGCAGTGATTCAAAATTTCTGCTCAGCTATCTGTATTAGTACCTTGCAGTGCTTGATGGTGCAGTAAGTACGTTCAGATACCATGTCTTTCTGTTTCTGAAGCAGTGTGCTAACTACGAAGACAGCAGAGGAACCGCTGTTTAAATGGACCAAAATCTAGCAGTCCTTATTTAGATCAGTTCCAGATGCATTCATTCTGTCTGTGAAATCTCCATAGCATCATCCACCCTATCAATGTCTCAGGTTAATTTTCTATGTCCTGTTTTCTCTCTCCTGGTTTCCTCTCTACCCTGAGCACTAAGTTTCTGTGATGATTCACACTCAAACAATGCCATTGCAGTGAAAATTGTGATACTATAATGACCACTAAATGTCTAACCTGTATCTGAATAATCTTTACATTTCTGCTGAACCTGACTCTTGTTCCTCATTTGAGAAGTTGCTGCTATCCCAGATATGATTGATGGGTAATAAAGCATCACAGCCCACTCAAAGTAGTGACCTGTATTCTCTGGCTTGATGATCTTAGAGGTCTTTTCCAGCCCTAATGATTCCATGATTCTGTGATTTCCAAGCAGCTCAGGATCCCACCATGTGAGAGATGCACATTTCTAATCCATTTCTAATCTAAAAAAAAGAGCAAACAGGTAGAAGGAAAAAAACAAACAAACAAACAAACCAGAGGATGGCATAGAGGGGCTGTATTTCCAAATGCACGTTCACAACCAAATAGATGAAATCAAAGCTGTGAGCACACTCAATGTGCATTATACAGAGCTGAGATATTGAAGATGGTGCTTACAAAGCAAGAGTTGATTCTTCATTTAATAGGTAGCCTAGGAAGAATCTAAAGCACTGGAAAGGGAGTCAGATGCTGGCAGAACAAGCAGTAGTGTTTACCTTTTAATGAGAGAAAGATCCAGACATGAGAGGGGATTTGAGTGGGATTGAGAACAGAAGAGGTTGTGTTTTCTTTTCTCTCAAGGAGCATTTTGTGTTCTCCCCGTACACACTGCATACTGCATCACCTGAACATATTGTGCTCTCCAGCCTATCTGCCCACGACAAACAAAAGCCCTTTGAGCTAGGGAGGTTGTGTTCCTTACTTTACATGTAACGACTTAGTGATTTACTCATTAAGCCTTTGCATATGTAAAGTTATCTTCCCTACCCAGGGACAGCTGCAGCACACAGAGTGCTTTTTTCTACTGGCTGCAATTCTCCATGTGGAGGTTACTTATTGCTCAACATTTTCACTCAAGATTAGGAAGTTTTGCTAGCCACTTTACCCACCTCCTGGTGCACATGGGTTTGGGAGATGTTGCCAAGGAGGACTGAAGAGGTATGTGGGGAGGGAATGAAACCATGCTCCTTTCACAGCCTATTTTTCCCCTTTTCTCACCATGTGGATGATGAGAGAGCAGAGGAAGGAGCTGAAGGTGAAGTTTTGGTGTGCTTTAGCAGTTCCGCAGTGGCAGAGGGAGGCTGGTAGGTTAGAAGAAGAGACAAGTGGAATGTGCAGCGTTATGTTTCACCTTAACTGTGTGCAAAAACTACCTATAATACATCCCTGTCTCTTTGAAGGATTGAAATATAATTAATGGGTAATAATAATAATAATAATTAATGATAATGAACCTGTCTTGGGTTGTTTGTCTGCTGCCAGGTGAAGTAGCAATTAATGCGGTATGGTGGATAGTGTCCTGAGTTACCACCAGCTGGAGAATAAAAGAAAGCTAGTACATTGACTTGAGTCCACCCTCTTTGCTTGTATATTTTTCTTTTTACTGCTTGAGTTTTTCTGTCACTGGGCAGTGACAGAAAGGCCATCTGAACTAATGTCAAAGCAGGTTAAAGCCAGCCCTTCTGCTACACTAGGAAGCTGTGTAGGACAGTGATGGGAAGACTTCTATAACCAGCACTGCTGAGTTATTCCACCTGCAGATGTGTCTGTGAAACTGGAGCCTGTAAGAGAGAATTTACACTCATGTGGCTTGATCTCAGGGAGCTTACAGATGCAGGATCTTATAGATCAAATACTCCTATGGTTGCACTGTCTCATCCAAGCTTAATTCCCTACAAATCTATAACAAGAAAGTGAGAACAGAAAGGCTAAAAGGCAAAGCAACTCAGATTTCTTTTTCTTGGTCTATGCTTCTGTAAACATTCACTTTCTTGCAGTGCTTTACATGTCAATTTTCTCCGTGTTTTCTTGTGCTCATGAACCAGAATTAACCTGAAGAAAGGAAGCTATAGCTGAGTGGCAGTGTTTACTAAACACCAGGAAACATCTTTGCTGCATGAGTTGGCCATTGTGGTAGTCTTTGAGATTGAATTTTTTTGAAGAATGCCTTGAAATATAGCCTCTTATGCCATAAAGGAACTTTTTTTTTTCTTTTTAAATCACCTCCCCCCCCAAACTTTATATGATTTAAAACACTCCAGTGCTGTAAGGTAAGGCTTCTCAAATTTCTTAGGGGAGAAAAATCTGCAGATGATCTTATTTCAAGTGCAAACTGGGCTACATTTTGAATCTTGCTTGTATTTACTCAACTTTATGGATTCTACTTTCATGAGTAAAAAGGCTTGTGAGTTTCTCTCAATTTTTTGAATGGTCCACCAAAGTCTTTTAATCCCTGGACTGAGAAATACCTCCTTGATTCATCTTTTATTCAACCGTTTTCTTTCTTTTTTTATCTCTTTCTATTACTTTCTCCATCAGCAGGCTAATGTGTCTCTTGCTTTTTTCCTCCACTTTCTGAAAATCAAAAGTATAAAAACTAAGTTCAAACTGCTCTCTCAGTGGCTCTTGTGCCATTTGGTGGTAGAGTTTTTAATCATAGTTTCAAGGCACATAGTTGTATCTCTGTGACTAGAAGGTTTTGTTTGTAGTGTGAAATACTCCTGAAAACAATTAGTCTCATACTTAATGACTGGAGCTATGAGGAGAACATTTTTAATTAAGTATTTGAACCTTTCCTTTGTCACTTGCAGTCTTCATTTTGGTATATACACGGCTCCTGAACAAAAGCCTCTTCATGCATCTCCCCTTACCTTTGTCCATTTCATTGTTTAATGAAAAAAATATAGTGGAGAGGTAAAGTGGAAAGCAAGTTTGCAGGTAGAGAGTTCTTAATAATATTTGTCTTTATTGTTGGTTTGAGTGATTCTGCAGAATAGTGATTCTGTTTGAGTGATTCTGCTGGAGTGGCATCAGAGGGCACAGAGAGTTGGTGGAGCAATGGTTCTCTGAGGGATGGTAGAGGTTCTCTGTTGACGATTTTGTACTGTCTTTGCCCTTTGTGTATGGGAAGCAAGAGGGCTCTTGACATGTACAACTGACAGCTCAATAATCCAGAACTTACTCTCTACATCTCCTTTGTCTTCCTGTTTGGCTTTTGACAACACCAGTTAGGGCTGGGTGGCAAAACGATGGAGGGCAAGGTGCAACCTGTGGGAGGAGGTTGTGCATATCTTTCCCAGACATAGCTTGCTTATCCTCCCATTTACTTTCCAGTTCCCTTTTACAGATACAGAGTTGAGTTGTGCTGGTTGGACCAAATCATTAATACTCCCATGTTAGAGCTACAGTTTTCTGATAGGTTGTTTTTAACCTGAGTCAGTTCTTACTCAGCTCAACGCACAACAGCATGGGCAAATGTACCAGCATAATGTGAATGAGAGCCACCAAAGAGCAAGTAGAATAGTAAATATGTAGAATTATATAGAATATATAAATATATAGAATTATATAGAATATATAAATAAAAGGGACAAAGGGCTGCCAAAGTTGGTATTGCTGCTGTGAGACATGGCTGTCTCACAAATCAAAACACAGGAGTGTGATTACAGCAGCACAGCAGTATGCATTGTGCTAGATATTTACCCACAGTGTCTCTTGAATAGGCTGGAGAGACATCTGTCCTCTCTTGTCAAGGTTCACCAGCATGCATAGTCAGGAGCGTAATTATTTGGTTGTGTTTATCTGACTAACTGAAGGCAAAAGTGCTTTCTACACAAAATATCATTGCCCTCTTAGAAATGTAGCCCTACTGGGTAAAAGAGGGATTTCTTTTAGTAATTGCTGGGTTTCATACTAGTCAAGGTAAGAAGAAGACAAGAAAAACTAGAATTGTTCATACGGTGTGTACTTAATAACTCTTGGATGCCTTACCACTGCATACTCTAAAGTCCACCTTCAGTAATTTTTGTGTGCAATCCAGGTACCTGTGCCAGGTATTTTGGTGGCCAAAACTGGTCACAGAGGGAGTTCAGCTCAGAATGGTCAAACACTTGCTAAACATGAACTCCTCTCAGAATTAGTTGCTAAGAAATGCTAAGTGTTGGGGCATATCCGTAATCCTACCAATTAAAAGGTATGATCAGTCAAAGCTAGAGCTGCAAAGAAATCTTGTCATCTGCTGGGGATCTGTAAGATGAGATCCCTTTTATTATATGGAAGAAATGGAAGTGATACATTTTTGAGCAGTCTGGAAGTAGGAATGCTCTCAGACAAAGTGGTGAGAAGCAGTTTCTTTACATCCCTGTGCTGCAGGGGCCAAACGGTCATCTCCTGCCACTGAGGAGGAAGCCCTGGCTGTCTTCTGACAAGGGTTACTTGTTGAAATCCTGCCACTGCAGAAAGAAGGGACAGGACTCTACTTAAATCACTTAAATGGGAAGCTGTAGGGTCCATCACTTTGCTCAATGACCTTGCATTTCTTTTCTTGTTCGTTTGCACTAGTTTAGTGAACAAGATGCAAAACCAGGACTCTTGCTCAAGTGCCCTAAACACTATATGACAGGCTGTATTTTGACCTTTTATTCCTTACTGTACGATGCCACAATTTCTAGAGGAGGTATCAGCCCAGTGGTTGTGGTAAGAAGTCTAACTGCTAGGCTGTTATAGAGAAGCTATACCTAGTGCTACTTAGTGCCCTGACTTTCATCTCCAAGACTGAGCAGATGCATATCGATTTGTGTTGATAAGGTTGGACTGGGCATCTGGATCAATGCAAAAGCAGAACCAGGGAACTTTGGGCCATACAAGATGACATGTGGCCTCTTCTGGCCTGAGGCTGCTGCAGAACAGTGTCTCTTGGATGCTTAAGGAGAGGGTGGAAAAACTTCCCTTCTAAGTCTTCCTCTCTTTTTACACTTCATTATCACTAACAGACCCAAACCGTCTGTTCCAGGTAAAGTATACTTCACATTTAAGGAACAAAATTTATTTTCCTTGGAACCCTGATTATCTCAGATGCATTGCACAGGGAATGTGAACAGTGAAGAACTTGGTCTCTACTTTGCTAAGCTTATAGTACACAGAAATATGTCCCCCAAAATAGGAAAGCATTTTTCATTTGATGGTAGAAATACAAATACCTTCTACTCGGGAGATTCACAAGTGAGGAATTATTTGTCTCCTAATGACCAGTAGGTGCCCAGCTTCCACCAAAGCCAATTTGAAGTGCCTCCTAGAACCTGTGTTCTACTAATTTCTGTGAAATATTTGGAAAGAGAGAAAGGATTTTTGACAAGAGTCCTGGGATCATAAATGTCATCTGAAGTAGTTCCCAGAACTTTTTAATGGGACTTAATGTGATGCAGGGACAGTCACGTCCCTCACTAGAATTCCATCCAACCTCTTCATTGACCAGTGTTGTAATCACGGTATGTAAAAGGGTTGAATTAATTACTTTTATAGCTAAAGAGTAGATGGAGCATTTCATGGGTCAGATGTACAGTGCTTACTCATTCTTATTTACTGTTAACTCAGCAACATAAAGTATTGCAACTTTACGAACTTGCTATTTTCTACAAATTTAAAAAAATAAAAAAAAAAAATAAAAAACCCAACCAAGTCCAAACCAGATTCCTTGCCAGCTGGGTATGGATCTGTGTTGGTAAATGACAGAAAGTAAATACCAAGCCGCATAGTGTTGTGTTTGTATTTTTGTCCCTGTTGGTCTCTGCAGCCAGCTACCTTTGAATCAGGAGATAAGAGTACGTGTAGTTCATGGATGTTTACAGTAAATAACATGACATTTTGGAATGTGATACTGCAGGCAGTGCATCATTTCAACATAATCTTCACCATTATTTGCTCCAGAGCATGTAAAGGATGCAGTAGCCTGTTAGGCCTCTGGGAGGTATAAGATGTAGTTCATAGTCAAGTTCGAAATAACACTGAAGAGGAAGGGTTAAACCAAGTTGTCTGTATTCAAACAGAGTACTCCTTAAACCCTGGTTAATTTGGATCTTGTGTGTCTTGATTTTTCATGGAAAGGCAATCTTTTTAGACACCCAATTGCAAGGGGAGAGTTTCCAGGGAACTGAGCACTACTTTCTGAGACCTTTCTCTGTTTTTAAACATTATTTATATGAAGAAGGGGGCATGCATCTAGAAGATGGCTCTTAGCTGCAGCTCTGGGATGTGTAAAAGAATAACAGGTTAAGTGAAAATATAAAAATCATCCCTGATTACATCTGTAGTTTTAAATTTCCTTAGTCCTCTAAGAGTTACCTGCATTACTGAGTGATTTTGCCTGTAGATGCCGGAGTCTTCTTAATAGTGATAAGAATGGATAAGAGCAGACTAACAGTGCAGGGCTTTGATTTCCTAGGGTTGATAAACTCTGTTTGAAAGAAATCTGGGTCCAGAAAGACTGTCTTTGCCTATAACTATTTACCTCATTTCCAGCTAGGTTAATTGTTCAAAAGACTGTACTGTTCAAATTTGGTGAGTGCTGATTACACGCCTTTACCTCAAATGAGAGGACAGGGGAAAAACAAATAGGCTCTTGTGCATTCCCACACAAAGGTTTCAAATCAGGGAAGAAGACAGGCTGCTTACAGGTGAAAGCCGCAGAGTATTCCCAGTAGTGAGACAGCTGATGCGAAACCTTTGCTCTCATTCCTGAGGCTTTTGACACACAATAACTTTCTTCTACTTATCCCTGCCTCCCTCCCTCATGCCAAGCGGAGCGCTGTGGGGCTGCACCTGTCTGCCTGCCTGCCTTCCTCACCACCCCTTTCTGGCAAAAATTGCAATCCTGTTTCCTCCACACACCCCAAGAAAACAGCTTTTAAACCACACTGAGATGTTGTTAAAGCTATCAACTCTAGTGGTCATTACAGAACCTTTAATAAAATTTTAGCTAGTGCCAGTGGTTCGGTCTAAGTTTTCCCTGAGTTACAGATAAAGAAGCCCTCTTTGATCTTTAATTCAATATGTACTATTTAAAAACTAATTTTCTAAATGGGGGCTGGAAGAATGCATTAAGATAGTCTAATCTGACCCCTCTGCAAAGAATGTGTGCATAATCTTAGCTAGTGATGCCTGCAGGTAACCCAGTGCCGTGCAAGTGAACCTAGTGTATCTGTCAAATTTATGCTTTTCAGCCTTGATCTGAAGATTGTTACTGCTGGCACATTTGTTGCAGCCTTGGGTAACTTGAATTTCTAGTAGCTGTTTTGACTTTGTCTAAGAGATGGAGCCCTCTAGTCATAGCTATTCTCTCCTTGTATAAGTACCTGTAGATTGTAATCAAGTTAACTTTTGACCTTCTCTTTGAGAAGTTAAATCTTCAAATCATCCTCAGTCTGAGGCTTTGTGTCAATTTTGTTTCAATCTTCTAGACAGTTGGGGTATTTTTTTGGATAGGAGTGGGAATTACACAGGGTCAAATTCTTGGTAAAAGGAGATTCTGCGTACTAACTTGTATTTCTAACAGGGAAGTACTATGGCCTTTTCAGTATTGATGTGTATATATTGGCTTATTGACATAAACATTCATATTCACAAACTGAGAAACTGAAGCTGAGCAGTCAAATAAGTTACTCAGCACCATGCTGTGATCCAAGTATACGTGCTCCCACCCTGTCTGCTGGATGTCTGCTGCAGTGCTGCTACTCACATCTGAACCTGAATGCTCCCTCTACAATGACTTCGAGATGCTAGTTGTTACCATGACATGTACATATGTGCATTCCCTCATAAAAAAAAGAAAAATAATTAAAAACTGTTAGAACATTGTTAAACTTATAAAGTCTCACACTTCAAAGAAAAAGATCACTTTTAAGACTGTTAAAATCTATAATCTTTTTCATACATAATGGAAGTGTCTCATTATGTCAATGCATATGCTTTAGTATTATTTTTCTACAAATACACCTTGCCTCACTAAGGATACAGAAAAACAGCAAAGGTGTAAGTAGCCAAAAAATAGAGATGTGATCAAAATGTTAAAACAAATTCATCTTGTAATTGAAAAGTGAGTGTTACATTCTTCTTTCATGGTTATTCTGAGAAGTGTCTTTGGTTTTTTTTAAGTATTCTCTGTAATTAACATCTGGGTTGGACTTCTGTCATGAAATCGAGGAAAAACAGATGATCTGATATCAGCAAACGTGTTTTGTTTTGCTTTTAACAAACATATCTAAATAACTCACATTAGTTACAAGTACGACTGATGCACTAGCACGTATATTATAGAGACACCAAAACTTGAAGCAGTGTGTAACTTACAACAGGCTTCAAAGAAGTCTGCAAATCCAGTTGGCAGTGTCTAGGAGGAATATGAATATTCTTACCAGGTTGTGACCTTACAAATTCCTTTATAGGGCATGTTCTTTGTTAATATCTCTGAGGCTGAGACTGTTGCATTTCAATGCATTTAAATTCCTTTCCTTTGTTTGCCCCTGGAATGTGTGTTCTTAGTCACCGAGTTATCGAAGGCTTGGGTGCCATTTTGTCTCTAACCTGTCCTAGAACATTACTGTCTCCATGGCAGAAAAGAATAGGTATGGCTGATAATATTATCTATTTAACACTTTCTTCAAATAACGTCTCCTCCATAGGAGGAACAGGCAGGCTAGAGGCTTTTCTCAGCTAGCTTTGTAAACTTCTATGACAGTATTTCAGACCCTCATTACAGTTGCTAAGGGGTGAGAGGGAAGACTAATATTTTCTTAGTTCAAAGGGCTTCAAAATGGATAATCCAGTTTATCAGAAATTCAGTTTATTCCCTAACCAAGCAGGTTCTTTTTTGGCAGAAGCAAACACTGTTTATAAAGGACAGCTTGTCTAATCAAGAAGCATGAGGATAGTCAGGGCAGGCTTTAAAAGGACCCAGTTCGTCCAAGTGGTAGAAGCGACTTCTTTTTTTTTTTAAATAGGGTTTTAATATTGATTTTTAGAGGGAGGTAAAATAAAAGATAGCTCAGAATCCTACTTGGTATGTTTTTACATCTTTTGGTTCCTAGTAAAACATAAATCTGTGCTGTAAGCCTTGCAATCAGTCTGTTAAATAAGATGCTTTATTCAAACCACCTGAACAATCCCAAGCAACAGGAGGGATTCGCCCTTTCCTTATTAACAATTTACAAAGTGCAGGAAAGACAATGTCATCAAATCACAGTAAATAGTTCAATATGTTCTCATAGTTATCTCCTATCTTGTCACTACTAGGACTAGAGTCACTAGGATTTGAGTAAAGTTGGGTTTATAATTAACCAAATCTTATGTAAGATGTTATTGCATCTGATTCTATTTTTGCAGTTACTTGGACCCGGTGAATCTTTCAGGCACAAAATGCTGCCTGCGTAAGAGTGCTCATAGGAGGCAATTGTAATTAGCACTGGCTGAGCAGCAAATTGGGACTCACAAGGAGGGTGGTGTGGGCAGCCTGTGCTTCCTGCAAACCAAAGTGTGATACCTTTGCTTTTCCAAGAGATTTTGAGGCAGGGCTAGAGGGGTCCAGTGAGGTGAGGGGGAGGATACTAACGTGTACACAACGTGGCAGACTCAAGCTGGAAGATGGCCTAAGCCCTGCCAGCAGGGTGACGCTGCCACTGCAGGGAGTGAGACCCTTCGAGGTGGGTGCCCTCAAGAGCTGCAGTGCCAGACTTCAGGAGAATTGGAGCTGTGCAAGCACCTCATCCCTGCACAGAATCCCAGGGCGGGGTTCCTCACAAACCAGCAGCAGAACAACTCGAAAATTTGCACATGCAGAGAAAACAGGGCAGGGTATGTAGGCTTCCCAGGCAGCTCACTGGCCTGCCATGGCGGGCTGGCTGTGTGACAAAAAAGCACCTCCTGGTTGGGTTCCCCAGCTTCAAACCTTTCTAAGGGATTACAGGAATTCTCCAGAACAGTACCAGCCTGCGAGAGCCCAACAGTTCTGCCCTCCGTTACACAGAGAAGTACGCCCTTGTGCAATGTGTGGTCAGTGTGGGATCAACGAATGACTACTCCATGCAACAAGGTGTCGGTTTGACCTTTTAGATTTTCTCCGTATTGCCTCTACTCTGCTAACTTTTGTTTTTCCTTTTTTTTTTTTTTCTTGGGAAGTATAAGTCAAAACAGGAAAAGATAGGTCAGGACTGAGGAATCCAGAATCCCACGAATGGGATTTTTCTCAGGAACAGAAAAAATCCTGCTGTGAAATGATGTGACTCGGGGGCCAAATCCTGTCCTTTCTCCTTGCCCGCCCCCAAACTTTGTGATGGCATTGGGCTACACCTACTCCAGGCAGGCATGGAACACCAGTGTCCTGTTGCCCTGCACCACTCAGCGTTCCCTGCCTTCCCCAGATGTGCCAGTACAGTGAACAGGTTGGTCAGTTCTGGCACATGAGGTTGAGGAATTGTGAAAAAAAGCTGTTCTATCACATAGAGGGTTTGGGGTGGGAGGGAACAGTATACCCCATAGATACCTGTCCACTGTAGCAAGGGATCAGGATATGGAGGTTGGAGAAAATACCCGAAGTCTCCTGGCTGCTGTGAGTCATATATATGGCACATTTGAAAGTGCTCTGTCTGTGTACAGCCTTTGGGAGAAGAGAAGGGTAAGACCTTTTGTAATGTTTTGGATTTGCCTGCATCATAAATATATACATAAATAAATGTGTGGGTCTTCCTTAAACCTTTAAATCTCTGCTGCATTTCACCCCACATTGGGGTGGGGAGGGGAAACGGATGTACAAACCAGGACCTGTGGCTCCTGTGTGGAAATGCACGTTGATGTATGGCGTGGGATCCCACTATCTCTAATCCACTTACCTAGAGGCAGCCAGCATGCCTCACTGATACTGACGCTGTCAGGGCACCCTCTGCCATTAGGCAGCAGTTGGAGATCTTCACCTGTCGCCCGGAGGGAGATTCGGGCTTGGTTTCTCCAACTGTCCGCATAAGCCATCCCAGGGTGAGATAGTGTCCTTAGAAACCTGAATGTTTTACCGACTGAGGGCCCAATCTCACTTTCAAATCTGCCTCATATCTCTCCTCAGGGTTGAAAGCCGCCTGGGATGTGAGAGCACCTCAAAGTTTCTGTGAAGTCTGAAGTACCTGTGGCTGGTTTTGAGAGAAAAATTGCCAGAGCATGTAGCAGCTGTCTCTGGCATGAAACGACAGCTAAATATGCAACTTATCTGTGCCAATGACACAAAAGTATGTGGTATCTGCTCCAGGTTTTGTCTAAGCCACTTCTAGTGTTGGGGTTTTTTGGTGCCTTAGGAGTGTGGGGTGTATCTCCGGGTGTGTTGAGAGCCCCAGGGCTTGGAGCTGTGTCTGTAGGTGACCATTACTTCTGCATGAAGTATGCTAGATCAGGTGGGGAGCACCCCTGAGAAAGGTTAGCAGCTTGAGGAGAGGAAAGAGGGGCTGTTGCATGAGACTTGCTGTCTTTGACTTTTCTGAGTCACAGCCATAAACTGCTGAAGGAAATAGCCTGGTTAATGTATGTGTTGTTGCTAAATAACATTGCAAATGTGAAATCTGTCTGCTTTTCCCAAGAAAGCAGAGAGAGGAGGAATCTATTTTTCATCTTTTTTTCTCTATTCTGACATAATTAAAAACAAACAAACAAACAAAACCCACACCAAACAAACAAAAGACCCCTAAAATAAAAAAAATATACATCCCAGGACCTTAATTATCTTTTAATACCCCTTTGCCAAACTGGATTTGAATAAGTCAAGTTCAAAAGCTATTTGAGGTGTGGGGGTGGACTGAGAGTGTAATTTTATTTTAGGGTCATAGGACAACCCAGTTTGAAAGGGCCCTTGGTGAATCATCCATTCCAACCTGCTAGTGGAAGCAGGGTCATCTATTTTAGCTTATGAAACTAGGCTATTAAACAAAAAAAAAAAAAACCAAACAAAAAATAAAGCAAAAAAAGCCTGTTGACTCCAAGTCCTACAGTAATGACTCAAGACCACAGCATAGCTACATACATATGTATATATGCTACGTATATTTATATATGTGTGTGTGTGTGTGTGTGTGTGTGTGTTTTACACAAGCTACAATTTTCACGGAGGGTCAGGCCTGTTCCTTTGGAGCAGAGAGGAATTAGTTGAATCTGAAGAGGGATTTGAATAGCCTCAAGGTTCTCTCTCTCTCAGCTAGCCAGTGAAGCCACGGTGGAATTGGGTGGGCTAGCATTTTGAGGGGTAACAGGACATGCTTTCCTGAAACACCAGATGCAATGGGCAAAATCCTTGAGATCTTCACCTGGCAGAGCAGCACTGTCCACACGGAAAGCGAGTTGCTGCAAAAAGCCAAGCCCTGGCCCCTCACTACCACTAAAAATCTCAGGAAACCTGAAAGGGATTTTCTAGAATAAATTCAGAGAGTAAAATAGAGCAAAAGATTGAAAAAAATAGATTTCTTTAAAAAAAAAAAAACAACAAAACAACAAAGTGGCTTTCTATTAACATCTGTCTTATTTTTTCTTTAAAAGAAAGCAAGCCTTTCAATATTTTCCTATGGCTCAGTGAATCCAAACACAACAGCTACAAGCTGGTTCATGGGAACCGGAAACTGAGACAGACCAGAAAACAACATCCTCGGGGGGGTGGGGGGAAGAATGCTGCTTTCGGAGCTGTTTCTTCTTTATTTTTATTTTTATTGCTGTCGGAAACAAGTGACCTACTGCAGCCAAGTAGGCCTGGGGCTAAAATAAAAGAACCTTCAGAATGCAACCAAAATACACAGACCAAATACTGTACTCAACATAAGTGTAATTGCTACTGTGCGGTCTGTTTCCCCTACCAATGTCTATCATTTTAATTTCTGAGGGAAAAACAAATGTAACTGGAAAGTTTCTGTGCCTCGGTTATTGTTCCAAAAAGAGAGAAAAACTGAACTAAAGGGGAAAATAGACGAGAACATGAAGTTTGTGTGCAGATAAGTTTTGGGAGTGCAGGGGGAAGGAACTGGGGGAAGATTCCATGTAAAATGATTCTCACAAACATGAAAGGGAGGATATAATTTGCAGAAAATAAATGTTACTATGTTTGTGTATCTGTGTGCCATAAAGTTGACAGATGCCAAGCTTTAGACAAGACCGCAATTAGGGCATATTTTAAGCTAGAATAGGATGCAGGAAAGATTGCCAGTTTTCAGTAAGATATAGGTCTAGGAATTGGAAAATACACTGTAGTATGTTTTCTGCCAATACACAACTGCCCTGTGAGAGACTAATCCAGTAATGGTCTCATGTGCACTAATGTAATTGAATGCAAAGTGGGCATTTCCATCAGTCAATATTACAGACATGAGAATAATGAAAAGCAGAATTACAGGTTCTCTCCCCCCTGCCCTTCACGCATTTGTCTGCTTTTTCTGTGAACCCAAAAAGACTCGGATTCAGATGATGCAACTGATATACTCTGACAGCTGTATTCCAATTACTTCTACGTACTTAAAACAGCCCGTACAAAATAAATTTGCAACTGAACTAAAGGATGCAAAACTTGGTTTTCTCTTATCAGTCATAAACTTTTTTCCCTCCCTATAAGGAAGAGCTGCATGTATAGAATAATGGGTCAAATTTTTAGTGGAGCACTCGGATGTTTGAAATAGTTGGTGCTGCTAACTCAAGAACTTTGAAATTGGCATACTTTAAATTTTGCATTTGAAGAACACCAAGGAGTCTGTCTTGAAATCCAAAATATCTTTTCTGTTATCTCAGTTCATTGAGTGTGCTATTCCTCAGAGTTCTGTATGTTTCCAGTAAACAGTCCCCATCAAATTTGGTTGTTAGTACCTGCTAACCTGGACTGATAAGAAGCCAAGGAGAGCAGCTGCATATTTCACAGTTGAATCACTCTTCCATGGGGTACACTTTTTCCTATCCACTTACTTTCTAGTGTT
This sequence comes from Cuculus canorus, assembly GCF_017976375.1. NCBI lineage: Eukaryota > Metazoa > Chordata > Aves > Cuculiformes > Cuculidae > Cuculus > Cuculus canorus. The sequence goes on from NC_071403.1 coordinate 100,834,224, forward strand.
TAATTTTATACCACAACATCAATTTGCTTTGTATTTCTGTAAGTAATTTCAGTATGGTTTTGGTCTTTAGACAAAGACTCCCTCAAAAATTCCCAGGTCTGTCTGCTGCCGGGGACTGCTTAGACAGACTAGATATGTTTAGCTCTTGTGAAGAGAACTTAGTCAGTTCCTCCAACCACATAATTGTTTTGAAGATCTTCTCCAAACTCCTTCACAGTTGTTTACATCTTCCTGAAGCTCAGATTAAAATCCTTCTGGATTGTCACTGGCCTTGCAAAGAAATGCATTTTGCCCTGTCTGATTCAAGCCTTCTAAAGACTACGCCTGCTGACTGTAGCTCTGTCTGCTTTCACCAAAAGGACCAAATTAACTTTGCAGTGGGGATGAAACAGGCCCAACTCTGAACTTCACACTCCATGTCACTGTGCTATAATTAATATTTACCAAATTATTTTCCTTCTAAACTCCATCTATAGCTGATGTTTTCATGTGTTTTATTCTTTTTAACTTTGTCCTTATTTCTAACCCTTTTTTAGTTCTCACTACACAATCTGTGAGTGATGATTAAGATATCATTCAAGCCTACTTTCAATATAATTTTAGAAGTATTGAGGGAAATAGGGAACATATGGTCTCCCTTAACACCATCTTTTTCTTGGAAACTCATCACAAGTTTGCCATTGATCCCAAAGAAAAGCTGAGGAAGACACAATACTTAAGCAGTACTTACTGTTTATACATATGCTGTAGCTCAACTAAACCCATTGCTTCGTTAAAAACAGATCCTTAGACAGCATTGATTGGGCTAAGCGTCCATTAAAAGCCTCAATCTTCATTGATTTACCCTGACTCAAATTTCATAATGTCTACACATACTCTTATAGGGGTCCTTAGTGTTCCTGTTAAATTGGAATAATTACACAACTATTGACAAACTGCTCTGTGATCTCTATTTTCAGCAATCTAGATGAATACCTCCCTAATCTCAGGTATGTGACACTGGTGTTTAAAGTGAAGTATGTAATCACTGCAGTGTTAAAGGGGGGGGGGGGGGCTAAAGAGAATTTAGCTGTTAAATAGCATATAGTAAATGTCTAAAAGTGAACTTTTTTACTGTGGTTTCAGAAAACTTCTACACTTGGATTGCTGTGACAGAGTACATTAAGTTTTCCCATCTTCACTTCTCTCAGATCACTCATTCACCTACTTTCGTTCTGTGCAGAAACACAACTAGATATTTGCTTTTAGCAATAATCTGTTTCATAAAGGGACTGTCCAAGGTGGAAAATGCTTTAGAACCAGGAAAGAACACAATATAAAGCAATGAAGACAGCCAACAAACTTGCAGGTGATTCTGGAAGACACAGTGTGCTGCATTACTTGCTTGTCAGTGCACTGAGATACCAGTAATTATGCAGCAGATTTTCTTTACTACATAAAGATGCAGATTTCCTGTGACAAGACCACTTTTTTTAATCCTACTTTAAATTTTAAAATCTTATTGTCAACTTCTTATCTTTTCAGTTCTAGGGTTCAGGTGCAAGAAAATACCTTTTCTATGCCAGTATGTATGATAGGATAGTGCTGTGCCCTTTGACATAGCTGTTTCTCTTGCACTGTTCCTGTGGTTTAAAGTGTGCTCAAATAGATGTCACATCTCCCGAGCCGCCTGGCAAGGCTAAGACCATCCCTTGCTCCTCCGCCTGTTTTGAGAGACGGACCGGGCAGAGTGCAGGGCTGACAGCCCCACGTGCCAGCAATTCCAGGTAACTGGTGGAAAAGCAGCCAGCTAGTATGGGTCCAGCTTGTAGTTGATGTAAAGTAATTTAGATCAGGGATGGTATAGTTTTCCCCTCAGAGACAAAGGAATTCAGCGCAGTGGCTACTGGTGACCATGCCTACTCCGGTGCCCTAACACTGATCACATTGCTAGAGAGTCTCTGCTGTTTATTTCTACAGTGGTTTTGTGAGCTAACCACACCCGCTGCTGGTTTCTACAGTACCAATTTACAAGATTGGCTGGTTTGGATGAGGAAACCCACATTTCCTGAGGTATCCCAGGGAGTTCAAAAGCCAAGATCTTAAGAAAATTAACAGAAGTGGTGATTTTTCAGCATTCCACTTTAGAGAAGGTTGTTTGTATTTCTCCTCCTGTGGAGGAGGCAGCAGCAGAGGCATGCTTTCAAACGCCAGGAACTTCTGGTGTTGCTCTTGTCACACACCTGGAATCACTAGCCAGTTTTTTAGTTTTAGTTTTGATCTTGAAATAACTTTCTGCCCTAGGAGTAGTCCAGCTAGAGTCCTTGAGTGCCCTTACTCAGGTAGGCAAGTGGATGGCTGGAATAAGCAGACATACCAGTTTTTCACCACAAAGAAGAAGCCTGTCTCGCTCCTTTGCATCAGCTGCATGCTGCTTGGACTCTCTGAGATGATTCAGTCTTAATACAAGCACAAAACTATTAAGAAATGCCACTTTTTTCTGGGTTAGATTCCTTGCGAGTTAATGAGTTAAAGTGGCTCAGAAGAATAGCCTAATGAGCATCAGGCTCAAGCATTCACAATGTATAACAGGAATGGGTGTGGGATGCCAGATGGTGGAAATAATTTTCACCTGTGTAAAAGAGATAATTTGCCTCATTTGGTCTTCTGGAATTGTATTTGTACAGCAAGCCTTTACTGCTTTGGATAACTCTTGTAAGTGCAGCGAGGGGCCAGGAGGAATGGTTTCTGGTCAGCACCACCTTGAGCCCCTCTGAGCTTCCAATCACCTGCTGGAGCTTTCCTCTACTGGCCGTGCAACTCTCTTGAATTGACAGTAAGTGTTACAAAAACTCTTCTTGAGGGGATATATAAGAGTGAGGTTTTTTTTTTTTTGAAATGTTGTTTAAGTTCAGTTTCTTTTTCCAAAGTTAGCAATGACCGTCCAGAGAGAATCAGTTTAGCAGATCAGTTCTATAAAAGCGTCTTTAAAGAAAAGGAAAAAAGGCAGCTTGTAAGGAATTCTTGGCATAGTTCCAAAAAACCTTGCTATTACTAATATTAGGGGTTAACTGTTGAAAAAAAGGATGTTTTACTATAATACTTACTGTTAAATGCTGTGTACTCAAGGAACTCAAACTACAAATACATCTTACAGTCCCAGTTCTGGCCTTTGAAATATTAAAGTAATATCACAAATAGTTTGCAGACAAGACCCAATCTAGGGAAGCACAAAGCTAAGGCTATACATTTGGGAACTGCAGAGTCAACCCATGCAAAACATACAAAGGGAAAAAAATGTTAATACAGCAGCATATCCACTTAATTTTATGGTACATATTTAGCATTTTACATATTTAGCAAATGGTGAAGCATGTGAGTCTGCTACTTAATGACTGTATCCCACTTAGCTGAGCTACCTGGGATTTCTCTTCATGTCTCTAGGAAGTGCTTTGGGTGTCTTGCGGGGAAAAAAAATTGAAAGATATGATCCATCCCTGAAGAGGTTGCATCCTGACATTGGTGACAAGATAATAAAGAGTGGAAAGGGAAAGATACAGGAAAGAATAAGGGCCATCGTTAAACGATGGTGTGATTACACACACGAGGCACGTTCACAGTTTGATGGTTAATTCTCAGTCCTAGTATTTGCAGCAATCCACCCACTCCCTGCAAACCCAAAACTTCAGAGCCTTAAAGGGACTCCACAATAGGCTATCAGTATGACATTTTTTCAGGAAAAGGTTTTGATATTGAAACCCCAGCTCATGTGTTTCTTTTAGTGAATTTTGCTTTTTTTAAAAATGTGCTTCCCCTTAAAAATAATAATCTAATAGTCCTTCCCACTGGTCCATCCCACCAACTAACTTTCACTTAAACAAAGTATCTTTATGTCCCACCACCTAGCAAATGTACTCTCTCACCCGGTATTATGCAAGAAAAGCTTCAAATTATGGTTGTCATTCTAGAGGAAGTGGAGACTCTCACTCCAGGCAGGTTTTCATTGTGCTTTTCTAGCAGAAAGAGATACTGTTGGCCTGTGAAAAGATTTGTCATGTGGTCATAAAACATTTAGACCACTGGTAGTTTCATCTGCATGTGTTATCTGACAAAGAATCCAAGATCTAAAAAGTTAGTGCTGTTACTTACATGGTTAAATACTGTAAGTATCTACCAAACTGACAGATCTAAGTTAGGTACTGTTTGAAGGAGAGATGAATATGCCATTTCGTCTTGCTCTCTCTTTCTAACAAATGCCATTTTCTCTTTGCCTGGAAGTGTTTCCTTTTAAATGAATGTCATATATCAGCATGAGACTTTTTTTAAAAAAGAGGGATAAAAGAATGGGAAATGACACTTGTTTTGTCATTATTGGGAAGAATAAACAGGTAATTTTTTACAACTACCCTTTGCTTAGGAAATGTCCAAAATCTTTACACAAATTAGTTGGAAATTAAGAACTAGCCAAGTGTGAGCACTGAAGTGTACACTTGCATTCAAGCATGAGTCGTTATGGGATTCACTTGTGTACTTAAGGATAAGCATGTGCTTTACGTTGCAAAGCTAAGTGAGCTGGCCTTTCTAAATTCAAGATGATTTTTTTTCTCTTGTTGTGCTGTTACAACATGAAATACTTGCCTGTGGAGCTGACTTAACTAGCACAGCTATATACGCTGATGCAGACATATACATGTGTTTACAGATAACCCTGAATCTTCCTAAGAAAATAAGGAATAGGTCTACCCAAAACGTGATGATCTTTACCCCAGATGCCCCTAATATTGTTCCTTACTTGCTCTGTTCCTAAAGCGATAAAGAAGGTATTATCTGCTCATGTCTTGTCTAATGATCTGGCCAAAAGTAAATACAGACCTCATCACAGGAATGCAAAGGGATCAGCTGTTGCTGCTATGCCAGGGAAGACCCTCCTCTGTGGCTGTCCCGACACAGTGTCATCTGCCCAACAGCAACTCAAGTCAATGGGGCTTTGCTGATGGAGCACACGTACTCCTTCGATCAGCAAACCCACCATGCTGGATAAGTTATGGGGCCTCCTGTAAACCATGTAACCTGATGGTAGCTCTTCTCTCTTAAAAGTGCCATAAAGAAAATGTGCTGGTGTGCCTTGCTAACAGTGTAAAGGGCCCTATGGAAGGACACACTTTTCTGAGAAACATGCACAGTGTTTGGAGGAGCAAAGCTCTGGCATTCTTTATTTCTTCTGCTCTTATTTAGGCATATTCCTAGTACTTCTGGTTTTGCTATGTGCAATAGTATGTGGTTCCAAAGACAAAGAGAGGATTTTTTCTTCACAGTTGAGAGACACCCCTACATGAAAGAAACAGCCTTGTGTGGTGGTGTATAGCAAATGATTAACAGCAGCCATATACTCTTATCTAGTCATAAGCATATTGTTTGTTCCACATCAGAACTACTAGACCTATCTTAAGGACAGCCTCACACCAGACTTCTTGCTTTGCTGGCTGATAGTCCATCTCCTTGACTGTTGATAAATTACTAAATGTTGTAAATGCATTAGCTAACATTTAAAATAATAATAATTAAAAAATCCTTTAGATTTTTTGGGTCTTTGATCTGCTGTGGGTAAGTGCCCTTAAAGAGCATGCCCTTAACCAATATTGTCATATAAAATTTATGAAAAAGGTTTAATTGATAATCTTATTCATGCATTGAGGTTTGAAGAGAAAGTAAATAAAAGCCTGGTTTTCCCTGGAGAACAGATTCATGACATGGAAGACAAGACCACGAGCTGGATTTTTGCTAGAGGATATGTACACTTCCCAATTTTGGAAGAGTGCCGTCTGTTTATTCTTTGCCATGTGTTCACATGATTTAAAACACACAAAATAAACAAACCCCAGAAAACTCTCATATTTTGGTGCTCTTGAAGTTAATCAATATTAATAACAATTGGTAGTAATTATGTTTTAAATATTTCTCAAAAGAAAGAGGCTTCTGTTTCTAAGGATCTGCATGTACAGGTAATATATGCAAAAGGTAAAGAGGTGAGAAAAGAGACTCTTGCATGTGTATAGGCCCCAGTTCAGAGAAGTAGTCAGATTAGACAGCTCTTTTCCACAATCGTCAGTTGAAGCATTGCCAGCCTTGCGTTAAGCTAGACATGTTGCCAATCATCATACTTTTCTGCATGAAGTATCTTTGTATAAGTCTCTGCTATCAATGCTTTAGATTTCCACATTTTGAAAAGAAGGCGGCTAAGGATTTCCATGGCAGGCAGCCTCTGTAATTCAATGCACCTCTCTAACAGGACAGAGCATGCTTTTCCTTGTGTTGTTATGAGTGTGCCAAGGTTGGTATATCTAACGAACATAGATAAAACCTGACCAAAAAAAAAAAAAAAACAGGGCAAAAAATAAGATCATTGGTTTGACACATACTTGTGGGATTTCCATTGATCTCTTGGGCTACACATCCTACCACTATAAACAGGTGAAGAAGATGGTATTTGTTCAGCAAAGTGTGGGGGAGAAGTACATACGTTTGTACTGCAGTCTTACTGAGCTACAAGTATTTATATAGAATATTTTCCAGTGCAGGAAACCCTAAACTGGTATAAATTGAGTTAATTTACCATGATGTTGCTAACTTTAAGGGAGGCAACTAATCTGCATGCATTCAGTCTTCCTCTGCCAGGAACTTGTGCAAATAAAGAAAAAAGTGTTTTCTTATGCTATAACTATGTATACTGGACACCTTACCCAGTCTCTGCCTTCACATTCATTTTTCACATGCATTAAAGTTTACTGTATATTGCTATTGGAAGCCAATATTTTTAGATGGAGTCTTTATAGTATTGGTTAAAAAGTTGGGAATAAAGTATTAGGATAGAATTAATCTAGTTCTCTGTCAGAATTTCTCATGATGATAAAAATTTTGTGTAAAAGCTTCTCTGCGGATGAAGCATACAGACTGGCAATGCTGCCTGTCTGTGGAATTTGTATTGCTGCAGTGTGGTACTTAGGGTTGATCTAATTCCTGCTGTGGTTGCTGAGAATTTTCTGACCTACTATTTTCATTTGAGCAGTAATTAAAGGCCGTGATCCCTTATTTTTTCCATGCTAACTGGCTGATTGTCTAAGGAAACAAGCCTCAAGATAACCCTAAATTAGATAAGTTAAAATAACAAAGGATGATTGTGATAAAGCATCAATTTAAGTTATTTTTTCTGGGTTTTTTTTGTTCTTTTTGTATTTTTAAATGAACACTAAAACTAAAGGTGGTAGGGTGATGGAGAACTTGTTTTAGAGGGTGAGGAGTGTAAGATGTTGCATAGACTGAGGATTAGTTTCTCAGGCAGAGTAGCAGGTGTAATTTTTCTGAAGACTTGACTTGTTGTATCTTAATATCATCTATATTGACCACATATAAGCAGGAATAGCTCTGCTTAAATATATTTTTCCCACATGTTTGATGAGAAGATGTGTGACAGACGTGTAGGATAAAGCAAATGAACATAATGTAAAAGACGACAGGAAGTAGTTAATAATTCATCACTTTTGCAAACTGTGGTTAACTTGTATTTAGATGCCTGTTTGTTTCTGTTTCGGCGCTTAAAAGACAGTATAAAAATGTACTGTAAACAAGAGATAATTTTCTGTGAGACAGCTGTTAAATTCCTTAGAATTTTTCTTACTATGAGAAGGACATTAAAAAAAAATCTTAAGACACAATGGGTCCTTCTAGGAAAATGCCAATTAATAGAGAAATTACCTTGTCTCTAATAACCCCACTCCTCCCCCCCACCCCTTTTTTTTTTTTTTTTTTATTTTGACTGATTAAAAAATACTTCCTGGTGCAGTGCAGTTGGAGAACTTGGCAGGCGGTTTGCATTTCAATGGAGCACAACTGCTGCCTTTTCTTCCCTTGGACTCTCTCATCCCAGCTGTAGTGGCTTCCTCCCTCTTCTGGCTCTGCTCCTGATGCATCCAGGACCAGGTGGAGTCTGGGTCTGCAATTATTTATAGATCAAAGATTTAATGCCGTTCTTCTGGTAAATGGTTATGGAATTTTTGCTTCCCAGATTTCAAATCTTTTATATTTGAGAATAGAGTAATTTATTGTGGAGGCAGTAATAACGTAAAGCCCAAAGTATATAAAATCTAAAATAAAAGAAGTAAGAGAGAGCCTGACTGAAAACCTGAACATGACACACCATAGTAATACAGAGCAATATGTATCAACTTGGCTGCTACCTACTGTGGTGGCTGGTAGTGGGATTAGTCGGAGTTAGAACCTCATCATTAAGAGGTTTGTGGCAAGGGCACCCTGAAGCCATTAGTCAAGTCTGAAAGGCTGATATTGTCTCACCAGGAGGCCCAAGTATAATAATCCATTGACACAAGCTGCTTTGCTTGGAAACCAGTTTTTCGTTGTTGCATTCTAAGGAAGAGTAAGCATTAAAATAAGCAGTCATCTTACTGATAGCCCTGAGAAAGTTAGCCAGGAAATTTCAACTCTGTTGACTCATGGGTTGTTGTAACTGCGCAACATTACCTGACCTTGAAGTTATTTCTAGCATTACTTCTGCTAAAAGGTAGTTCTGCACAGTAACAGGTGCTTATGACTGGTTTTGTATCTACAGTGTTTCGCCATCTGAGGAAAATCAAAAGGTCTTACCTGTATGTTTCTGATGGCCTTCTCAGGGATTGCTGAATTACTTCAGAAAGTTTGAGTGTGCATGTGCATCTGCCACTTTGAAATTCACCTGCCTGCCTTCTCCAACACACGCATGACCAGATCACTTGGTACAGAGCACTGACAGATCCTCCTGTCCATGCATCAGCCTCCCTTCCACCTTGCAGCTCACTCAAACAGAAGGTGGCAGTTGTCAAGTACTCGTTTCAACACGCTTAGAAATATATGAAAGAGTATAGCTCTTCTGCCGTTCCAGCACCAGCTGAATGCCTCAGAAACCTTTCAAGAAACTGGTTCCCTACAACAGTGCCTTTTGCATAGTAAAAATAAGCTTAGTCATATTTATGTTATTTGTAGATACCATAGGTGGGCAGCCCAAGAAATTCTTCCTATAAACTGCTGCTTGGAGAGTATTAAGGGAAAAAGGCTTCCTTCAATGTTTACATATTTTCAGAAAAAACAAGGTGGACTGTTGTTGCTGGTTGTATTGGAAAAGTATTTGTCCAGATCCACGATAACTGATTAAATTGCTGTGCTGTATACTAAGGCTCTCTTCTTATTCCTTATTTCTTATATTTCTTATTTCTCCTACTGCTTGGCCTTTTTTTGGTTTTCTCTCTCCGCTGTTTACCTTCTGATTCCTGAGATTTTGCTTGTGTGATCTTTACAAGTTTTCCTCTGAAACTAAGAGATTTAAAAATCTTTTTTTAATGAAAGCTGAGATTTTTCACATAATTTTTGGTTTTAGAGAACAGTATCTAAAGCGATTTATCAACAGTAATGAGACAGTGATAAAAGTAAACCACTTTAATATTCTTGACTTCATTGGGGCATAGGTGGAGAATTCCTAACTCGTGTAAACCAACCTCAATTACTTCACGTGCATGTCATAATATCATTGGAAAAATGTACAAAGTGACATATCTAAACTGTTTAGGTGTTTATTTCCAAATCCTGTTGCTATACAGCTGTTTAGGTTGTTGCTTCTCCAGTGACTGAGCATGTTCTCCTCAGCTTGTATGTTTATTGTTGCATGATTGCTATTGAATTACTGAAACTTACATGTATTACTCACTTTTAGAACAGAAAAGGATTGGGATCTGGTACCAGTTTGTGTCTGCTGTATCTATCATATCACTGGTGTTTAAGGGTCTGGAAAACCTGGTACCTGGCCTACAAAGTGCAACAAAACAATACCAACTTGCAGTGGAAGACTAGCATATGACAGTTATGCATTGTAAGCTGTGAAACAAGGTAATAATTTGTAAATACTAAATAAAAATACATCAAACCCAGGAAATTACTATCCACCATCTGGGAAGAGGGAAGAGATGATGCATCTTTAAAAATATTGTCTCTGTAATTCCTCTTTCATCATAAAATTAATGGACGAAACACATAGTTTAATCACATTGATTATATTTTTACTCTAACCCATTTGCACAAGTTTGAGCAGTGTCCTGTACACCTTTTGCCAGTCTCACACTACTGAATTTGGCCCCTCTCATGCCAGCTGTGAGGGGAAAAAAAGGACCAAAGGCACCTCAAGATACGATCTTTCAGCTGTATGTCTGTCCTCAGGAGCTATTTGTACATCTTTTCTGAGAAGTGTTATCTACGTCAATGCCCAGTCACAGCTCTTGATTCCTCTTAGTGAAGTTAGAATTCACTAAAATCTAAGTCTATGGTTTATGTTTCCGTTTTGTCTTTACCACCACCACTGATTACCAGATGGTTACCACCACCTTTTTTTATGTGGAGAAGCTTTTCTGTATTTAAAGTTTGCTATTGGCCAGCATTTCTTTCCTGGTCATACTGAAAACCTCTGACTACTCCCAATTTTTCTCTCACTTTACCCAGTTCTGAGCACTGCATTTCAGGAAAGGTATGGTTTGGTCTTTTGGCCGAGACCTAGATGCTGAGCAAAGTGGCAGAATTTTTGCATGTGTTCTACGAGCTGAACTCTCACATGAATGCCTGAGTACAAGGATTATCATGCTGTTACAGAGAAGGAAATGCTGAATTTTGCTCTCTTTGTGATCCACCATATGATCTCCAAATTATTTCTTGCAGAGTTTTTGCCTCACCTCTAGTTTTCCACACTGTATCTATACAGTTTGGTATACTAGTAACTTGCACTTTTCCTACTGAATTAATTTTTTTCCCTGCTTGTCCAGGTTTGCCAAAATTATCTTTTCTTTCTAATGTTATCACCCAACATACATCCAGATGGATGCAATCCAATGGATTACAGCTAAAAATAAAAGGATGCATCAATGTGTTCTGCGGCTTGTGAGACAACACTAATGAATTTGAGAGATATGGGAGTAATTTCTTCCTATCTAGAAGGCCTGCAATTGTGTTTCAGATGAAAATTAATTTGGTTTGGCACGATTTACTTTTGATAGATCAAAAGTAACTGCTGTTACTCTCTTCATTTCTTTCCACAGCAGATTATTTATTTACCATATAATTCTTCTGGGGATTTAAGTGAAGTCTAGAAATCTATATGTTTACATCTCCTTTGCCATCTTTCTTTCCCCTCCCTTTTTAGAGGTCACCACTGATTTTGCGTCTTCCAGTTTCCTGCAACAGCACCAAGCTCTGTTAGCTCTCAAAGAATGACTATTGGACATTCTGAGTTTAGTTTAGCCAAGTCTTTTAGTACCCTATGACAAAGACAAATTGAGAGCAACTTAAGTGTTCTCTTACTAATTCCATCTCTGCGCTACAGGATACATAATCCCTGTCACTAGTGTCACTACACCACAGCCTACTCATAGGTGGCCTTTGACAAATGCCAATGCAAAGATGGTGCTAAACACTTTGGCCTCCTTGGCATCAGCTCAGTTGGCTGATTTATAATTTGAAGTCATCATCCATTTTTATTTTTCTTTTAATTCTAGTGAAACTTTCTTAAGAAAATGTTATTACGTGCTCAAAGAGCTACAGGAGGTAGCTGCAGTAAGGAGACTGTCCATGCAGGCAAGACTAATGACTGATGCAGATCACACCATCAATGATAAAGAACTTGGAAGGAAAGGAAATTAAAACGCTAGGGCTATTGACAGAGCTATGAATGGTAAAGCCTATGCTGAAATGGATTTTAAAGATATGAATTAATAGAGTGCTATCAGTTCACTTAAATGTAAAAAACAGAAGAATAAGCAATAATGCTAAAATGCTGAGCATTGGTATTTTCATTCTTATGTTTATGGACCAAAAATCTCAGTTAGAAAGCGAAAGTTGTCCCACACAAGTGCGAGATGGGCTAACCTCGGATCTCGGTACTAATTCTGCTTTGATTCTGATACTTGCCTATAACACCACAAGTTTCACGCCAGAAGTTGAGCAGCACAACTTGCACCTTCAGTACATTCATGTCAATGCATCAAAATGTGCCAGCTATTTATTGAAGAAATTTATGAGTTTTGTCATAAACTACACATTTGTTAATCTCTCAGGAGATTCTCTCATTTGTTTGCCAGGTTTCCAGGGAAAAAAAAATCAAAGATTGCCTTGAATATTGGATAGCTCAGGGTTGTCTTTCTGTTTTCATTAGTTTAGGTTGTGTGTCAGGGATATTGGGTGTTTTCTAATAATTTTTTTTCTTCAATTTAAGAAAATAATCAGTACTATTAACGTGAATTAGCTTTTAATTTGATTACAAACTGCTGAAGTTGCATGCACTCAGACTGCAAAAATTACTATTTTCATCAAAAAGAAGTCTATTCAAAACCATCTTTTCTGGAATATTTTTAGCAGACAAAACTAAGGAACATAGAGAAATGAAAACTAAATAAAATAATTAAAAATATTTAGCTACAAAGTAAAAGCCATGTTAATATTGTGAACAGTAAGTTAATTCATCTTGCTGGAGAACTCTGTTGAAGCCGTTTATATGCCTGTAACTATGGAAATACGCTGGCAGCCTGAGCTAAGCCAAATCATGAGTATCCAGTCAGTGAAGGACTTAAAAACTTAAGTTCTTTACTGTGTTCAGGACAAGTTGTGGTTTATTTACGTAGGACACTGACTCCCAGTTGCTACCATGCCTTTTGACATTGCTACAGATTATGAATGTTGTTTTATTTTTTGGACAATGTGATAGGCACAGATTTTCCAATGCTTTTCTGAGGCTCAGATGCATTACATGATGCGGCTTGAGAGACTTTTAATGAAGTCTTTTAATAAAGTTCGTCTGGAAGCTCTGTGCAGTTAGTGTTTGGAAATGTGTAGATTTTAGGAAAATCTTTGATATCCAAGCTGGCTATGAGCTGAATTGTTGTCAAAACAACAATTTGTGCTATGATTTCAGAACCCTGATGCTTTTATTGAAAACTTGTGTCAGTGGGGACTTAAGAAAATCCCACCACTGATCACTTGGCATAATGAAAATAACTCATGCCTACAGTGGGAAATGTTTTAAACTGGCTGAAGTAGATGCCTTTAATGTTGACTGAGAGGGCACAGGATGCCCTGTTTTCAGTTTCATAATTTGTATGGATGTTCTGTACAAGTCTTGCAGCAAAGCTTCCACCTGTGTCTTTGAAAACTTGAACATGGTGTTCATACTTATTGTTCACTTCTGATGCAAGGCATGTCTGAGACTCTGCTATACTTGTCTCTAAGTTGGTGACACAATTCAGTGAGAAAACCTGCTGAGCCTGTCAGGCTGGCGAAGATTTTGGGCTGTACTGGCCTAACATGCTCCACTATTTGAAAAATGTAATTGGAGATTTTAGCTATGTTTCCAAAGCCTCTCTGTCTGAAGAGAAAAACAGAAAACCAGAAAACCAGTTGTTAACATTGTTCTTTCCTTTTGCTGCAGCACTTACTTGTCTATAGGATATATCATATAAAATCAATAAGTCAACAACTCCCATATCTTAAGCAAACACTTCTGTTGCAACTGCTCTGAGGCAGAGGGTAGATGTACAGCCCTAATAAACTTGCTGGAGATGGAGGTTCAGAGGTTTTAGCACTTTTTGAACTTATTTTTAAGACTGTTGAAAGATAATGTGAGTCTTTGGAGCATTTCCTTTGTCATTTATAAAGAAAGAAGAAAAAACAATTGTGTTTCAGATTCCATGTTACTGAATAGGATTTTCAGATATTTGAAATCTGATTGTAGTTGTCTGTAGCAATGTAAATGATGAGTAGCTTGGAATCAGTGACTATGTAAGGGTATTTATGTAGTCCTCAGCTTTGGCTTTCTGTATTATTATAAGGACTACTCTTGTTAGTGGTGCTGCCACTTTATATTGAGTATGTAAAAATGGCGTGATGAACAGGAGTTCATTTGAACATATGTGTTGTGACCAAAGTCACTGCTAGATTAAATTATCTTGGGTTCATCATTAATGCTAATTTGCAGCAAGCTGTAAAGATCCTTCTTGTTTTAATTCTTATGAGTACTGAAACCCAAATTTTAAGGGTTTGGAGAACGTGAAAGCATTCACCAAAACAACTTGCAAATCCACAGATATAAATTACGTGGAATATGATATTTGCAGTTTTCTCCTACTCTTTTTTTTTCCTTTCTCAGTGAAACAGCATATGTTATCATAAATTATATATTGCAGTGTAATGAAAATGTCCCTTAGAATGCACAGCCAGGGTCATTATTGGTAACAGGTGCCTCACACAAACCGTGCAGCATATAGACACGGAAGAAAAACACAAAGCATGGAGACAGCTTTAGGGAAAAGGAAGAGAGCAATACAGCTCCTTGTCTGTATGTGAATCACTTGTACTGTTACCAACACCTCCTGTTACTTTTGCTTAAGAGCCTATATTTATTTCTAGAACCAGGTAAACTTGAGAAACAAATGTTAGGCCCCATGCCAGAAGGGTCTTGGAGTGGCTCCCCAAAACAGAACAAGTTTCAAGGTGAAGGGGAAAAAGGTGAACTTTACCAGCACTTTAAATGGTCAGGTTGCTGTGATCTCGTGAGGAAGTAACTCGTGAGCAGCTCAGTTGTCTGAGTAGTGGGAGGGGTGCTAGATAGGTGGAGGCTGTCCCAGATATCTTCAAGACCTGAGTCAGGCTCTTGCTTCAGGTCACACTTTCATGGGAGTTATGTTTCCATCATTGATTTAGAGGGAGCTAAGGGAGATTTGCTTAACGTTATCCACCGGACAAGTGTCCACACGGTTAATGGGTTCAGTGGCTTTGTTAAACATCAGTAATTTAAGAATTAGTATTTTAAGACAAACATTTTTCAAGATTTTCATTCAAGTAAATTAGTTTCTGGTGAATAAACACAAAGCCCAAATATATTTGCCTGGATAAGAGTTAAATCAGCATTTAGTGCTGGGATTAAGAAGAGAACTCATTGCTTCAGTTTCATTCTAACCTGAGTTTTCATTGGGGTTACGTTAGAGGGAAATTCACTGGTATACAGAAATTCAGTATAGGCTTGAGCATTACAAATGTGCCATGCAAATCCTCTAAAAGGAACCACCAGACATCAAAAGATCTAGGAGCTGCATTGCCTTTCCTATTTAGGTTCCTAAAATAGTAATGAAAAAAACCCAAACCTCTAGGCTCATTTTAAAACTCAAAAGTTCTGCAATAGGCATGTTACAGTCTCTATAAATAAATATTTGTTGAGTGACTGACTGTTAACTACTAGGCATGGGTAGCAGCTTCAGTGCTGCAAAAGCCTTCAATCATAACTTCGCATCTCTCTGGATGTTCATCCGGCACACAGTGCTTTTGCTTGTGTTTATATTGCTGCTCCTCCTCCTCTGCGATGACAACTTCTTGGGGACAGGAGGCAATGTGTATTAAAAACACTGCTACAGAATTTGGCTTTTAAAATCCACCCAGAGGAATCACTTCCCTTCCCGTCTCATAAACATTAGAGTTGGTTTTGCTTGCTTTGAGTAAGAGAAGCCTCTGGAGATCTTAGAGTCCTCGTTTCCTTCTAAGAGCAGGGAGCAGGAAGACACTGCAGACCTCTTGTGCCTGACACTAGCACTAACAAGCTAACGTGGGTAATATAGAGGATGAAGTAAATCGTTTAATATAGAAGAGGAGGTAATAATTAATATTACTTCTGTATGGTGTCTAGCTTCCAGAAACATGGCAAAGAATTTCTGAAAATTAAGTGAAGGCCATATCTGCTTCATACTTCATTTTCATTAAATTGGACTATAATTACATTATATACCAAAAAGCATACACTAACAGACTATATTCCTAGATCAGGCTCACTCCTCTTCAGCAGTTGTTTCAAGTATGCTGGAGTCTCACATGTACCTTAAGTCTTTAAGCTTCTGAGTGGTTGCCCTGACTGCCCCGCGGCTGTTTGCATTCTAGATGATGAATCAGGGTCCTGCTTAGGAAATGTGTTCAGCCTTTGCTCTTTGCAGGCCCATAAAAAAAAAAAAAAGTAACAGGGAAACATAGTATTTCTAAATAGTAAGCTATTGAAGGTCAAGGAAAAAACTTGAAACAAAAAACTTCTTGATTAATAAGATGGATTGCATCTGTTTTCTCCTGGGTTTCTTGGTTAAGCTTTCCCAAAATTTCAAAATGGTAGTTCTCAGTACTGTCACAGGAGTGTTTCTGTGTAATTATTCATCATTGGTTTTCTTTCTAAACTGTCTCTAATGCAACACATTGCTATGTTAATTAGACTTTATTTGTTTCACCACCTTTCCTTGGGGTAGGCCTAAGATATCCTCAGTATGTCGTTTTGAAAAAAGCTAAAAGATAAGCTGAGTAATTTTAGGCCTTTTAATATTTACAGGTACATTCCCAGCATTTTGGCCATCATGGTCTTTTTGGTTTTTTTGGTTTTGTTTCATGCGAGTGTGATGGCTGAAACGTTTGGAATGTGTCTGTAAGTAATCAATGCCTCAAAATGCCAGAGCTTATCTGTGAGCCTTGCTGCAAGGTGTGCACTCAATATTTGGAAGCTCTCAAAGATATCTTAGTGTATTCCCTCAAAATTACATTTTAAACAGCCTGGTCCATAATTGCCTATAGAGTGTGTATTGCTTTCTGCCTAGGCTAACAGCAGGAGAGCTGTTAAAGGTTGTTCTTAATATCTATTCTTGTATATGAGCAAAATATATGTTTTAATATATGTTCTTGTATAATAATTTTCTCTCTACCATGAAACTGTAGGAATAGGCAGAGGAATCCTAAAGTGTGATACCTGAGGTGCTCTTTCTTACTCTGCCAAGCAGCTGGTGCCACTATGGAGAAAGGACACAGCTACTGCCTTTGCAGAACATACAGCTATACTAAGGCACACACCTGTAATTATGAAAGTAGATGTGTGTGTGTTACTGGCTGGTTGCACAAGAGACGGTACTTTTGTTTTCTTTTTTTTTTTGTGCTGTGGTTCATGACTTTTTGTTACATCTGGCTAGAAATCTGCTGGCGTTGTTTAGCCTGGAGAAGAGGAGGCTGAGGGGAGACCTTATTGCTCTCTACAACTACCTGAAAGGAGGTTGTGGAGAGGAGGGAGCTGGCCTCTTCTCTCAAGTGACAGGGGACAGGACAACGGGGAATGGCCTCAAGCTCTGCCAGGGGAGGTTCAGGCTGGACATCAGGAAAAAAACTTTCATGGAAAGGGTCTTTGGCTGCCCAGGGAGGTGGTTGTGTCACCTGCCCTGGAGGTGATTAAAGGATGGGTGGATGAGGTGCTGAGGAGTGTGGTTTAGGGATCGTTAGGAATGGTTGCACTCGATGATCCAGTGGGTCCTTTCCAACCTAGTGATTCTATTATCTCCTTCTGAGTCGTCTCAACTTTCTCCTACGGACGTTTTGTGTTTTATCTACCTTATAAATATCACTTTCCCCCTGCTAACAAATTAGCCCGAAGTTTGATATTTTTTGGTCTCATTTGGTGTCGAGTGTAACAAATATTCTGTGGCTGTAACATACTTATTCTGGTATGAGCAAGTGAAGAATTCTGTATCTTTCCTTCAAAAGAACCTCTGTTGCTGTAACGGGGCTTTCCTCTCTCCCCTTCTCTTTCCCATAATGTCATTATTTGTTATTACAAGCATCAACTTTTTGCTGCCATACTTTTCTACAGTATTGAGGAGCCAGAAAAAGGAAGAAAAATAATGGGTTATTAATGAATCTGAAACACTTCATCCTCTCTACAATTTGTTTTTAATAGCATTTTAAATTTTAATTATTATGCTTCCCCTGCAAGGGATGGGGTATCCGTGTATTCTTTTGACTATTCTGGAGCATTAATAGCTGAACAGTGAGAACTTCTGTATGTTTTACCAATACCCTTCAGTATATTTTTCAAATGCCCTTTAGTCAGTACAGGCGCCTGCAGCACGCATACATAAAACAGGGTACTAGAGCTGCTTTCATTTTACTGGTGATAGCTATGCGCATTCAAACTGGTGCAAGCACTGATTTGGATGGTTGATTACATACATATGCATATCCTGAGAAAACACAATATAGCATAACTCGTCCTAAAGCAGTGATGTGCTTCAGATTAAATAGCAGTAATTAAGACCTTGCCAGCATCTCAGTTGGATGATGAGGTGTTCCTGCCTGGGAACACCAGAAGGGTGAGCTGAGCACTAAGGGCCCAGTCACTGCAGATCTTCTCATTTCTCAGTGTAGTTTAACCTTGAGAGTGGGTCATGAAAATTGCTAACACACCAACATTTTTTTATAAGTCTTCTGTTTGGTTTCTTTTTTTTTTTTCCATAAAGGCGAGTCCAAACACAGTTGACATAAATTGTTCCACTGTAGATTTGAAGATCCCTTCAAGAACAAGCATCTGCTATCTGGGCAGATGTTAATGAGTCATTTCAAATACCTCATCTGAAGGTTGCTTTTAGGAAATAAAAACTTTGTTTCTGAAACATGTCTAGAATAATTCACAGAGGAGCAATGTGGATCATCTCATAAAATTTCCAGAACAGAGTAGACAACGTAACTGCCTGTACTGTCTCCGACCACCAAGAGTAAGAGAGCCCCATCTGCTATGTTGATTCTGCTGGAAAACTTGGTGGTGGTGGTAGTAAGACAGAAACCAACCTCAGCTAAGGTCAGCTCATGAAGTGTTCTGAGTACTTTTTCCCCTTCCATGAGCTTTTCTCTGAATTACATCTACCTTTTCAAAGCTAAGTGTGAAATGTAGCAAATGAGAGAGACGTTGAGGAGTATAAGAATGCAAAACAGAAAAAGAGCCCTTAAAATGGTGATAGTAATTGAGAGAACAAGCTGTACTTACTCTCAGTTTGAAGTTTTTCTTGGCTTTCCCATCAGTTGTCATCTCCTGCATATTAAATACTACACCTCTGTAAAGTAAATGCATTCACGGTGTGTCTCCTATCAAAGCTTCCAAGCAGGAACAAAGAAAGTCCACTTCAGGGTGATCTTCACAAAGGAGATCAAAGTACTAATGAGGTGTGTTTTAGGATAAAATTGTGTGATTATCTCCACTCTTCTCCAGCAAGGAGAAAGCTTTCTGTCTCTGAGGTACTGTGAGGTTCCTTATTGCCCCAGAATGTGTCAAGTAGAATTAGAGTGCTACTAAAGATATATTTTTTGATCTCTCCCTCTCTGAATAGTCATGGGATAAAGAGGGAATTAACAACTAAAGTAAGCTCCAGAAGACAGACCATTTGTCTTCCCTGTGTTGAGGATGGGAGTTTAGTTGCATGAAATGATAGCATAGCAAGCTTCAGGACCTGAAGTTGTGTGGAGCTGTAAGAATCCCTTGGTCTTGCTTGCTTCACCTTACTAATGCAGCAGCAACTTTTTGCCGGGCATTGATATGCAAGGAAGTCCACTAGTCTGCCTCCACAGAGAAGGGCAGGTGGTGGTTCTTGAGTGGTAATTAGATGTGAATTCTCCCGTTGTCAAAGCATCTTCAGGCTGGTCAAGACAACAAGAGATTTAGACTGTTAATCAACTACACTATATCCATGTAGGCAGAGCCAACAAGAGTTAGGCCAGTGGGCTAGACCTGGAATATTTGAAATGTAGAGTGGTTAAGATGCAGTTGATTTGAATGCTTTTCTTGTCTGATTTTTTAAGGCAAGTTGTTTATCCAAGTGAAGTGCTTTAAGATACAGCAAGGAGCATTGACATCAGCAGAGATTAATGAAGGATGAAGAGGTCTATTTAATCTAGGAAATGAGTGACTTGGCTCTTTGATCCTATTGCATTCTCTTATTCCCAGAAGGTTAAATTTAGTCCTGCATACACAAATTCAGTTTGACTGAGTTTACTTAGGTTTTAAATATTTGTGGGTTTCTTTTGTTTAGGTTCTCTTGTACAACAAGAAAAAAACCTCAACTGTCACCACATAATTAGGCTGTTGCTGCGTAAGCATGTGTAGCTCTTTTCAGACTTGAGAGTGGAATATGCAAATTCAAATCCAAATGCATTTCTTTAAACATTCATATTGTGTAAAAGAAAAAAAAAAAAAAACTCTGACCCATTGTACGCAAACCAGCCTATGAAATGGCATAGGGAAATTGCTTAAATTTGAATAACCAAGAAATAAATGGAGTTTGGCTCATTTTGCCTGCAGTACTTCCATTTACCAGAAGTATGAGAAACCTGGTACAGCTTAATGCGAAGGTGTGCATTTAGGTTTGAGATGTAAAGATGTAAGGGTAAGCCTTAGAAAACATGAGGATAAGGCTGCAGTTGCTGCCGTCATGAAAGACTTAACTCAGAAGTCTTGTAATCCCTTGTCTAGCAAGGTTAGCTGCTTTGGTGCAAAATAAGTAAAAATCAAAGCAAGGATTTGTCTTTTATTACTTAGATTGCTCCTCACTGCAGAGAGCCACAGCAGGTGCTGCCATGAGAGGAGCACTCGCATTTCTTGCCACGCTTTTGCTGTATGTCAACAACCAGGAGTTCTAAAAGTGTGCGAGTCGAAATATGCAGGATGACATAGAAAATAAAACTGAAAATCCAGGGCGAGGGAGCAAGTCCCCCCAGGGAGTCAGAAGCGCAGTCCCCAGCTCCTTTGCGCATCCCTTTAACCCTGACCGCTGCCTCCCTTACTGAAACCGGAGTGGGACCGTTCAAACGCGGAGCCCTGCGCCGCGTAAGGCGCTTGATGACTCTTACTTTTTAATTGTTCATTTACTTGTTTAAGCACACCACGCTGCCTTTCTCTGCCCCCCCCCCCTTGTTTTCTAAGCAGCGACCTGTGCCGTGAGCTCCGGAGCAGGTGCCGCCGCGCCCCCAGCCCCGGGATCGCACCGAGCGCTACCGAACACCGGCAAACGCGCTCGTAGGGAGGAAAGATATAAGTTAAATAGCTGGGGGGGTGTGTGGGGGGGAAGGAGAATGAGTTAAATAGCTGGGGGGAAAAAGGGAGAATAAGTTAACTGAAAAAAAGGCGATTAAGTTAAATAACTAGGGGGGGGAAAAAAGGCGAAAAAAAAAATAACTGGGGGGTGGGAGGCGAGTAAGTTAAATAGCTGGGGAAAAAAAGGCAAATAAGTTAAATGATTGGTGGAGGGGAGAGTAAGTTAAATAGCTAGGGGGGAAAAAGGGAGAATAAGTTAAGTTAAATAGCTGGGGCTGGGGAGGGGGAAAGCGAGAATAAGTTAAATAGCTGGAGGAAGAAAAAAAAGAAAGGACGAATAAGTTAAATGGCTGAGGGGGAAAAGGCGAATAAGTTAAATATCTGTGTGGGGGGGGAAGTCGGATTAAGTGAAATAGATGGGGAAAAAGGCGAATAAGTGAAATAACTGGGAAAAAAGTTGAATAAATTACATAACTTGGGGGCGGGGTAAGGCGACTACGTTAAGTAACTGGGGAAAAAAGGTGAATAAGTCAAATAGCTGGGGGAAAAAAAGAAGCGAATAAGTTAAATAGCTGGGGAAAGAAAGGTGGATAAGTTCAGTATCTGGGGACAGGCGAGGGCCACCCGGTGCCGGTGGGGCAGGGGCGTCCTCGCTGACCCCCGGCGCTGGGGGCGGGGAGCCCGGGGCGCCCCGGCGGCCCCCATTGGCGGCAGCGGCGGCGTCGTCGTCGGGGCCGTGCCGTGCCGGGTCCGGGGCGGAGGGGCCGGCCCTGCCCCCGCGGCCGGCGCTGGCCCAAGGTTTAAAGTGAGAACTTTTTCAGCGGGCGGTGCCGAGCCGCGCAGCGCAGCCCCGCGACGCTGCTTTGCCCCGAGCCGCAGCCGCAGCAGCCGCCGCCTCCCCCGGGCGGGCCGTACAATCCTCGGCAGTGTCCTGAGACTGTACGCCCGCCTCGGGGGCGACACGGACCCAGCGGGACCCTCGGCCACCCCCACCCGCTGCCGCCGCGCCCCGCGGGCAGGTGCTGAGCCGCCGCGATGACAGCTGACAAGGAGAAGAAAAGGTGAGGGAGAAGGGGGGAAGCTCCGCTCGGGACGTCTCGTCCTCCTCCGGCTTTGCCCGTGCAGCCGCGGCGGCGCAGCTTCGCTTCCCACCGCTTCTCTGCGGGGGCTGCGCACCCCGGAGCTTTCGCAGCGGAGGGAGATCGTTCTCCCAGTACAAACTGGGGCTGGCACGGAGGAGGCAGGGGGAGAAGCGCCGGGCTCCTGCGGGACAGCTCGTGCTCCGAGACGGGGAGCGGTGCCATAGGGAGCAGCCGGGGCTGCGGGGAAGCGGTGCCCCGGGAGGAGCAGCCGGGGCTGCAGGGAAGCGGTGCCCCGGGAGGAGCAGCCGGGGCTGCGGGGAAGCGGTGCCATAAGGAGCAGCCGGGGCTGCGGGGAAGCGGTGCCATAAGGAGCAGCCGAGGCTGCGGGGAAGCGGTGCCCCGGGCGCAGCCCCGTCCCGAGCGGCCGCTCCTGCGGGGTGGCTTTAGTACGCGTCGTAGCAGGGTTTATTCGCTTGATATCTCCTAGGATCTGGCTGTTAGGAAGCGATTTGTTTCAGTTGAGGTCTAGGGGAGGTGTTTAAAGGTGTAGCACCCTTCGCAAAACGTGTTCCATCCATTTAAAATGGTGTGGATGTCGTTGACAGGCTGCGTAAAACTAACGCGTTTCGAGGGATCCTGGCTCCGTGCAGCCCGTGGTGCGGGGACTTGTCCGCATCTGGTGCGGTGCGTGAAGCTCCTCAGCTGTCAGCAAGTTTTCCTAGAGGGCTGGGAGCTCGAGGAGCGCTGCCTGTGCCAGCAGCTGCTCCTCGGAGAGGATGTAAAGCTAGACATTTCCATACAGCCATAATGGAATAAGAGTAAATTGCTAATTTTGCGTACTTGTGTTAAAGAGCGTGATTTCCTGTTGGTTCTTGAGGTCGAACGCCAAAATAAAGCTCGCAATACCTACCTAACAGGTGGAGATTAAGAAACGGAGTATTTAGTCGCCGCTCCAAGCTTATGAACAGTTCCTGTGGGTGAGGGAGGGTGCTGACATGGTGAAGTCGAAGCAAGTGGATAAAGGTCCACAGCCTCTTCTAACGGGGTATTATTCAGTCTGTTTTATACAGCAGGCAGTCAGAAGGCTGAGGGTATTATTGGCTCAGGTTACTGTGCTGTTCTGAGTTTAGAGTGTGTTCATAAACGATGCGATTTACAGACTAAGAATTTTATCTTATTTGTCATGTGTACTTTCCAGTTGATAATGTACTAAACTTGAAACACTGTTTTTTGGGGTTGTGTACTACCTCCTTTGCTCTCGAGTCACTCTATGACGATGTAATAGGGGGAGTATTGTAGTGTAAACCATACATTTTCCGTGACTCAGTTTAACAAATGCTAACGTGTTAAGGTTAAACGCTTACCTCGAGTGTATTTTGTTCTAGGTAGCAATCTTCTGTGCAGGGTATAAAATATGGGCATATTTTGTGTCCTCTTGGGTCAAACAAGAGAGTAAAGAATTATAGTACAGTGCGATCTAGTTATAAAAATGTGTTATAGTAGTTTATAGGGATGAGAAGAAATAAGTAGTACATGTATTGAAAATACACTGCATTCATTGTATCATCTCATTTTAATGAGACACTCCTCTTCAGTTTTAGCATCTTATTTTCAAACACAGCGAGGAACTGAGCTCTTTCTAGTGTTGCAGGACACCACGCTGAAGTGCCCTGTGGAAATACCCCTCAGATACAACACAGAAATTTCACAGGACTAAAGTTTGAATGCTAATCCTGACTTTGATTTTACATGCATATTGTGATAGTTTTCCTTGTCTCTCATAAAGAGGCTAATTGTCATCTGGCTCATAGGTTTGTTCTGTAAATTAATGTTTGTGGAAGAACTGGGAGAGTATCGGATGAGGGGTTTAAGACAGCATGCTTGTGCCTCCTTGGCTCTGTGAGTAGCTCTATCCCTTCTGGGGATGTACTCTATGTAGCCTATTAAAGCAAGATTTTTTTTAATTTTTCTTTTGCTTTTCTAGTACTATTGTAGAATAGATTTATTGCCTTGAGTTTAACAGTTGTATTATTTGCTTGATCTCTATCCAGATATGGAGCTAGGAACTCAAACCTGACTTGCTAAAAGCATTTATGAATCAATTTCAGGGAGAGAAGGTGGTGGTGGTAATCTGGTTTACCAGATTTGCAGGCAGCTCTGGAACATATGTTTAGTAGAACAGTTCTCTTACTGTCAAACAGATGCTCTGTGGAAGATAATCTTTGATTCTTTTAATGGTCCATTTAGGTTGAAATGGTCCTCAGGTTCTGATCTGAGGCTCTGTCTGTCGGTAGAAAAGAGCAGTTGCTTCCTTTGCAAGTGTTAGAACGTTCATTCCAATAGGCTGATTTCCCACACTTGAAGTTAGTCCAAGATACTGAGCTGAGATTAATATGGTTATTATTTTAGCTTAATTAAAAAAGTCATTATCTACATAGTCTTATATACAAAGTCTGATGTTTCCCAGAATGCCAGTAATTAGAAACTGAGAAGAGGAGTGAAAGAGTAAAACACATTTTAGCAAAATAATAAAAATTGAGGGAAAAGTTTTTGTAATTGGTGTGCGAGGTAATGACAATTAGTAGATAGGTCCCGGTGTAATTAGGGCAGTCTGGTAGAATATCTTGGTTTGTTTCTTAATTATTTAGTCATCATGTGGTTTTGAATTATTTGGGGGACACAGTTATTTTATTAGGAATAGACAATGTGTTAAATGGACTGTTCTGGGTGGACAACAGCGTATATTAGAGAGAAGTTTGAAAGCAGGCTCAGCACAAATTGGGTAGCACTGATTAAGATGCATTGTTTGGTATCACCTTTTCAGTTGTTGTGTTGTTTGGGGATTCTTTTACGGTATGAAAAACAAACCAATTTTGCAGCTCAGGAAGATGCTTTACTAGTTGTCCCCATATAATGATGCAGTTATGTTTTGTGTAATGTTACATAAATCTGTTTAACTTCTTCTGGTCCAGACAGTAAACAAAAGGGATCCTTTCCAGTTATTGACTAGGTAACTGACTGCTTTCAATTACCCTTTCACTTTGGGCTTTATTAGATGTTGAGTCCCTCTAATGAGACACTTCATGCCTCAATTTTCACTGACCTTTCCTTCAGGAGAGTGATTCTGCCAAGCTGAAGTCACTCTTGGCTGTTCCTCCTCAGGATGAGTAAACAGTCCTGACCACACCACTCTCCAAAGCTCAGGTAGTTGCTGGCTCCTGATGGATGCAATTCGGATGCCAGGAAATGTGAGGGTTTGGATGTGCCAAAGTGTTAAACTGTAGGTTTCAGGAAGCATGCAGTTCAGGTTTTGTTCTACCTGGTATGCGTTCTGTTTTAAGGTATTGTCAGCTAGACTACCTCCTGCCTGCTATTCTGTGATGGCTGTGAATTGGGTAATCTTGTCCATCCACTTGCCAATGTAGGTTGTTCCTTATATTCTTGTAGACCTCACTTTATGTACTTCAGCTGATAGAGCTCTGAACACTTTCCTTCGCAGACTAAGAAAAACATCGTTCAAGTTTTGTTATTGCTCAACATCTCCCCATGCATAACCCACATATTTAATTTACTCCCATTTGCAAATATTTCTTACTTGGAGTTATCAAAAGGAAATGTAATCTTCTGAATTCATGACGCACGATCTGTTGAAATTGCCTGTTTAGCACATGTTTATGGTATGTTAACATTAAGAAATTTGGACTTAGGTTTCAGTACTAGAAATGGAATTGCTTCATACCTTGAAAGTGTTTGAATGACCCTGGCCAGTCGTACTCATCATACTTTGATTTTTGCCCCTTCTGGTTTCTGTGTTCAGCATCCTTGCTGTATTTCTGTGGATACGGAATGGGTTTTTCTAACAGAGAGTGGCCCAAGGGCACACAAATGAGGCAAGACAGGCTGTTCCTGTGCCTTGATTTCTCCCTTTGCCTGCAATGGCACGTAGCAGAGATTGGGCTGAGCTTTGACTTGGCATCCAGGCCTGCTTGGGAAAGGTTGACTTCTGCTGCCCAACAGATGAGACTTAACCTCTACAGAGCCGAAGGATTTGAGCTTAATGAGGGGCTGAATGGCTTTCATTGTGGGAGTGGTGTGCAATGGGAGTGCTTCCTGGTGTGTACCATCCTCCTGGGGTTAGCTGGACTTCTAAGGATTTGTGCTTTGCAGGGATGCCACAAAGGCTGACTCTGGTCATGTTTCCCACTTAGCCCAAGGACAAGTTAAAAATCAGACACTCCTTAGTACACAGCACCTTTTTGTGTCATGTTCTTTTCACTTCATCTTCTGACACTGGTCATCTGACATTTATCCTGTGTGGGTCATTGGAAATACCTTGCATATTAGAGGTACTTTGCTAAAAGGAGTTTTTGGCTTATGCTGCTAAATTAGGAGACCCGTCGTAAGTATCAAAAATAGGTCTCTCTGCCTTGCTATGTTTTTTATTATGGTGGATTCATAAACATTAAGTATTTCTGTTTTCATGTTCCAAGTAGGAGCTGCTGTCAGGTGTGGTGGGGGCAGAACTCTTCAAGTATTGAACTTTTTGCTATTATTTTCAAATGGGTAGCCTTTTTAAAACTGAGAATTGGAATAAACATTAGAGTAATGAAACAAACAATAAAAAGGCAGGTTTTATTTAAAAATAATTTCAATATATGTAATAATTTTATTCCTCTAGAGTGATTTGTGAAATGCTATTCTGTTAATTCATAGTGTCACAGATATCTCAGTAGTTGTAAATACTTTTAATCCTTGTAACTGGTGCGAGGTTGATGGAACCCTTCTCTTAAATTAAGCAGAAGTGCAAGTATGGTGGTTAGGCAACTGGGAATTATTTTCTCATTTATCATTCTTGTGTTCTGTTTGCTTAAAAGGCAGTATAATAAAGTACTTATCTGCTGAGGATAAAATCTTGACTACTTGTATAAGGAAAAAATAACTGCTTTCTTAAATTTACAAGACTGCTTTTCATGGAGACTTTCTGAAGAATGTAAAATGGGAAACTGTATTTTACTGTGCATTTGGAAAGTAGATTAATGAAGTACAGTAGGCCAATGGGCTGATAAATACCTAATGTTCCAAAGTAACTCATTTAATCAGGCTCTTTACTTCCTAAGCTCAAATTGAATTATGATTTTGGTTCTTTCCTCTGTGACTTTATTTAGGTCTAGAAAATTTAGCAGAAATAAAATCCACTATAATAAAGTCTGATTAAATAGGCATATTTAGGTCTTAAAACAGTTAGACTTTAATTTAATTTACTTGACTGTTATTACAAAGAATTTGGAGTTGGATAATGTATCCAGTATGCTGCTTTGTCCATTGCATAACATGACACAGCAAGTATTCAATATTCCATTCTACAGAAAGTCATCAAATGTTTTGCCAGACAAGAAGCAAATTTCCTTTAGTTGAATTTTTTATGTATGGTCTTCAGTCAAAGAGGTCCCCTGGTCTTGACCCTTCCTCTGTGTGTGAATGTGTGGAATCGGCAGTTTTCTTTGCCTAAGAGAATGTTTAGGCTGTTGCCTCCAAAAAGATTGTCAGAAAAATAAAGAAGCTTTACAAATGTTTTATGTTAGCCTGTGACTGTGTGATTAATACTGGCTTACTGCAGCTTTATGATCAAGTTCTGTACATCTGGGTAGGAGGAAGAACCACTTTCTTGTTTTGTTCCTGCTCTCAAGTGGGACAATACCAGGATAATACAGCTCCTCAGCATTTTTCATTCCTAATGCAAATATGTTGGAACCATCCCGAAGTTACAAATGCTTCTTCATTCTGCTATGTATGTATTCATATAGTGATCTGGTTTCAAGAAAACATTAAGCAGCATGTGCTTTAATCTCAGGTATTCGTGAAGAATTTGTAGAACCAAACTGACTGCTTTTCAAAAAGATCTCAACATCTTATTGGTGTTTCCAACAAGAAGGAGAAGTATCTTTAAAGATGTGTCTTGCCCATGCCTGACTACCTCTCCAGCCCCTTCTTCTTGAGGCCTGTCCCTAAATTCCATGACCTACAGGAATGAAAACCCCAGGCCAGAATGTGGACAGGCTGTAAAGCAGAATTGTGATGGAGAGAACAACTGGGCTGTGGCCATTTACGGGATTTGGCTGGGATTTGTTTTGTTTGTTTCTTTACTGTATCATCAAGGAGCTTTAGAGTTATTGCCCCACCATGATCTTAAGATAACTCACAGCAACTAATATGTCTCCTCAGCTGTTTGTTGTTTTTTTTTCCCAAGTAGGTGTAGTGGCGATTAGGTCACCATTCGCTCTTATGAACACATTTTACAGTGTACCAAGATGAGGGGGAGCTAACACAATGACAATTCCCCCACAAGTATCTGCTTCAGACATGTAAAATGAAGGATGTTATTTATGAAATAGGTGGTGGGCAGATGATGCTGTTTCTTATTGATCTGCATTGGCGTCAAACCTTTTTTAATTTTCTTTGAATTGAAAAATAAAAAGACTTTCTGCTGGGTGCTCTTATGCCAGTGTGTGGCTGTTAGCTTTTTCCTGTTGCAAGGAGGGTTGCACAGATGACCAATGTACTCTGTGAGAAGTTGTTTCTCACCTTCCACCCTTGACCAGTTTAATATCATAGCTGTCTCGTTGCTTTTGGTATGGGGGCTGTCCCTGGAAGCCAGAGCCATAGCACTGGAGGATGCCGGGTGATGGTGCACACCCAGCCTTGGGTCCCGTGCTCTAGTGAGTTGCCCTTCTCTTTCCTTTGTACAGAAAAGCCATGAGTGCTGATCCCTACAGTGTGCTCTGTTATCTGCCTCAATTTTTTTTCCAACAATTCACTCACTCACGGTTGCTTTCACCTCTTTTTTCCACAGCTCTGGCAGAAGAGAAAGCTGGAGCCTGCAATGCCTTTTTATCTTTGGATATGAAATACTGCATACATTCAACTACTTTTACCAATAACATTTTGGAGCTAGAAGAGTGTGAGAAGCCTTACCCTCTCTTTTTGTTTCAGGAAACTGTGTTATCTAAGGAGAGGCTAAATTTAGAAGGAATATGGGGAGGGTTGTGTATTTTGTATGTGTGTTTTTTGGTTTTTTTTTTTAAACTGAGCTGCTCTCCTAATGGATGAATCATGTGGGTGTAACTTATGGCACTTGATAGTAAGCAGTCTGTCTGAAGGTATATGTGTAATAAGATTATCAGGATCATTTAGAAACTATTTGGAACTACTGAAACGTGAACTTAATCTATTGTAAATATTTGTTACTCATTATCTAATATATCAAAATACATTTAGTTAGAGTCAGGGAAATGAAGGTAAGATATAAGGTGCAAGTTTTGAACAATGCGTTACTGAGTATTGGAAGAGCTAAGATGAAGTTGCTGGAGCGAATATTTTCTGTAAAAATAAATATTTTCTTGGGAAGTAATTTTCCAGAGCACAACGGAAATAAGAGCTAGTGTTAGACTAAAATGAAGGGATGGGATTGAGAAACTGTCAAAACACTTGGAGACTGCTGAAACATTCTAGATTTGGCTTTATTTTAATAAACTTTCTGAAATCCTGTGTTGTGCTGCATGGTTAATCTAAAGTGATGTTTTAAATTTCATTTGAATGAGGCTTAAGTAATCTTTAGCCTCTTTTTAATTTAAAGGTATTTTAATTCTTTCATTTCTGGTGTTTGACTCAATTGTGGTTTTTTATCCCCAGATCTTCTTTGTTTTACTGAAAGTCAAGAGACGCATACATGAATCTGGTTTGGTGGCTTCCTTTCAGGAAGACTCTTTTAAGTTTATCTGCAAACCCAAAATATTAGGTATTCCTTTTACACTACTCATGAAGACCTCATTACTTAAGGCCTTGAACTTGAAATAATCAGAGTCTTTGAATTACTGCAATTGCTTAAACAAATTACCAGGTCTGATGAAAATATTTAGTAATCTTTGGAGTGGGTTAGGTAGGAAGTGTGACTTGGTGATGACAATGCTCTTCTCTAGCTTTGGTTATATGAACAGCTTTTTAAAGACAGTAGTACCATTGAAAACACAACAATAAAGACCCACCCCATTCCATGGCCCATATCACCGGCTCCTGATACTATGAACAAGAAAGTAGAAATGTGGGGGAGATGGAAACAGTATGTTGCAGAATTTCTACCCTGGTTGTTCTCAAAGGACTGGTAATTTTAGAGTCACGTTCTTGAAAACCTGCCTCCTTATAGTGAGAGAGAAATGTTTGCTTTTCCCAGAAAAGCTATTGCTTTAAATAACAGATATTATTCTATCTTGAAATGTGGTGATTCCAGGTGATACACATCTCTGGCTTAGTACGTGCTTTTTCTTTAAGTGATGAGCTTTTGAATCCCTTAGTATATATTATTTACTATAGAGAAGGTGATTTACTGAATGAGTTCAGTTTAAAACATCAATACAATGCCCTGAATAAGTTGCATGAAATCTAAGAAAAGTGTCCCACTACTCTTGTTTTCTTAAAAGGAAAAGCTGTATGAACTTTTTAAAACCTTAGCACTGGAAAAATAACAGCTGAAAACTTTGGTGCAAATCATCTAAAAATGTTCAGAAGTTACTGTATTTTTTCCTTTAACATATATTCATGTGCTTGTGAGATAAATATTTGCTTAGTTAATAAGCTGAAGGAAGTATTAGCTGAAGGACAGTTATTAGGCAGTTTTTATAAAGGTGGTGGAAGTAGCCGAAAGAACATTCCTTGTATTTTGTTTCAGCCATTAGCATATCTATGGTCTTTACTGCCATAAAAAGGTACTTAAACTCTTGGTATCACTGCTCTCTTCGCACTTGCATTTGTATGATAAACTACAAAGGAATCCTATTCAGTCATTGTGTTTGGGACAATCTCGTGGCTGGTGTTGATCTTCAAACCCTGTCCATTCACAATTGTATCACCCTCTCTGCCAGTAAATTCTTGGTGTTATTGGCTACTTGTCACAATGCTTCAAAGATCTTTGTGACATTAACAAAATAAAAACCCACCACCTCTTTCTGTATTTCTACATTTGTAAATGGGGAAAGTTGCTAGGAATGTGCCAAACTTTTAGCTGTCCTACAGTTTGCATCTTGTTGCAAGTATCAGAATATCTTCTGAGACCAGATGCATAGTTTGCCTGGTTAGATTTTTATATGCTATTATGATAGAATAATGTACTCATCTGCTGATGGCAATGACAGTATCTTCAAACTGTTAGGTAAATATGGAGGGTATTAACTTGAAGCTGACATAAAACTTGTTCAGAACTAAAATGTTTTTAAAATGATCTGTGGAATGGCAGCATCGTACATACAAGTGTGAGAAGACATTCGGTATTACATTGACTTTATCATGCCACAACTCGTTAGGCAGTATTCTCGAATACAAATCCAGTGAACAACTATAACTATATTCCACTTAAGAATTTTTACCAAGAACTGAGTTGCCTCCAGTGTGTTTTGCAACTTATGGGAGAAGATTGGAAATTTATGGAAACACTTCTGGCATTTTTTCCTTTAGAGCTTTGGCCAGGTGATTCTTCTTGGAAGGCTGTGTTTATCCACTTCATCGAAGAGGTGAGTCTTTGAGAACAGCCTCTGCATGTTTTCCTCACCAGGAGGGGAGAGCTGGCTTTGCAGAGCAGCAAGGGTTTGCTTTCCACTGGCTCAAACTGCCCCTGGGCTTTTCCATCCTTCTTTAAAGGGGACCTCTGTCACAAAGGAAATCCATGGCAAATGTAGCTCATGGTTTGCTTCTTCCAGCATATCCCCGTGTTGACCCAGGTGACCAGTTTTCAGTTTTCCTTTAAGCTGACTCATGTACATTGGGAAATGCAGAGAGTTGGGATTTGCCAACTTGTGCACGTGAGATAGGTGACCTTGGCTCGCAGAGGAAAAAACAGTATCCCATCTGGCCAAGAAGACAGTGCGTGCTCCTAACAAAATAGCATTACTTAGATTTTTAAGAAAGGTTAGACATTTGGGGAGGTGATCTTCTTCATTACTTAACACAGCACTTTTAAATGTGTCATTTGGAAGAAAATTCTTGTTTGGCTGATGGAACATAGCTTGGTTCAGCTGCAGGTGGGCTGTTTACATGCTACGGGTGTAAGATTATCAGTTACTTTTAATAACTCCAGTTCTTGGGGTTTCCCCTGAAAAATTACTTGAAGGATGTGTTTACTGCCATTTCAAATAAGAGGGACGTTTTAATGAGAATATCTTCTCTGTGCTCAAGTTGTCTTAACGCTGCTACTGGCTTTTACATAACAGCAAAGGTGTATTTATGTTCCCAGTGATTCACAAAAGGGGACTATCCCATTTGCTGAGGCATGTGCCAGCTTGAAAATGAAATAGAAGCAAGTGCAGATATCTTGAGGGAAACTTAATGCTGGTGTTTCGAAACACCTATTATTTCTCTTATAAGAAAACACCCCCCCCAACCCTAGTTTTGTTTAACCACGTGGCTGGCCTTAACAAAACCTCTTTGGCATGGGGACCTGGGCCAAAGTGCAGTGAAGCTGAATAAAACCATTTCTTGGATTCTGTCTTTTGAACTTGTTTGCCACTTTTGGTAGAGCTGGGTGTGAAAGCCGTGTCTTGTTGCTGATCTGGATGATGAACAGCAGCTTCAGCAAGTTGTTCTGGCCTCTGCAGCTGCTTCTCTTGTTGCTTTTCCCCAACACATACTCTCCAAAAGCCCTGCTTACCCGGTCCTGTTTCTTTATCCTCCCTAGGACTGGGAGAATTGGGTTGGTAACGTAGCCTGGACAGGGTGGCTATCTTTGTCATTATCCTTGGTCCTTAGTCTGTAAAACTGGGATGGTAGTATATCCTTCCTTCCACCCTTTGTGTGTCTTATTTATTTAGACTGTAAACTTATTAAAGTAGGGACTTTCTGTTTCTATGCCTAACACAATGCTGTAGTGTTGTTGGCAAGAAGCTTTCGTGATAAACCTAACTTGAAAATTCTTGAACAGGGGATTGTCAAATGAAAGGAGTTTGGTTACTTCTTGTTCTTCTTACGTTGTTTGCCAATTACTTTCTTTACTGCACCACTCCATGTTATCCCTCAATATGTAGGTTACACCCACGTGCAGATGAGTGACCTATGCCTTTGTTTGCTTCACTTTTGAATTTGGCCCTCATGTTGTATAAGATCCATGTGCAGTTTAGACACCACTAGCAATTGAGGAGATGGGGTGGTGGTTGAACAGGATTGCAATGCCATGAAAGTGTCTGGGAGTTGATAAACCTCCTTATTCTTCCAGATGTCTTCACAAACAGACAGGTGAGCAACCTGTGGGTCAGCAAGAGTGAAAAGGAGGTTTTGACTGTCACACCAATCTGAGTCTTTTCTGCTCATGGGGAGTTCAGCAGAGTTTCAGCCGGCAATCATTTGCTCTCAGTTGCTTTGAACTGTGAGTTGTAAGAAAGGAAAACAGTGCTGAATTACAGGGTTAATCTAGCATGGGTTTAGAGAGTTCAGTGTGCACAAGCTCCTTTGCATAGACCTAAGCTGGTGGATCTTCATCCACCTTAAGGCTTCTTCTGTATACGTATGGCAGGGCAGGCCTGAAAAGGCAGCAGGAGTGTTCTTCTGTGTGAAGAAAAGTTGTTGAGAAAAGCATAACATTTTATACAGGCTTGTATTGGCAGCTTTGCATACTGTCTATGCAGGCCCTGAAGAAGATAAGGCAAGAAGCTGTGTTATCTGTATAGCACTGCTCCTTTCCTTTTGCCTGCCAAATCTTAGGACAACATTCCCCACCCCCAAAACGCCACCATAAACAAGGTGTAACTACATTCCAGCTTTTCTTTCTGAAGCATGGGCAGATGACAGCAAATGGTGCTTGTTCAATAAGTAGTGGCTTTTCAGTCCTCCTCCACCCTAGGGAATAAAATGTGCAGGGCTCAAAGTCTGCATCGCCGGTCACAGTAGGGATTTCAGGTGCAGTGATGTCTAATGTGGAGCAGAGGTCCACCTAAAGCCAGAGCTGAAAGAGGAAGAGTGTCTGCAGCCTGACCTGTTAAAACCTTTAAGAAAAAATCATTCCAACGTGAAGTCATTATAGAGCATTCTTTTGAAGGGAGCTGATAGGATGAACACGGTGCAAGCATAAAATGATTTTGTTTTGTATTGCATGTTGAGTAGGTTATAGCCATGGAATGAGCCTACTGAGTCATTTGTACATTGAGCCGTGTGCTCCTGTTGATGCTGTTTCTCAGTTTCTATTTGTACCTTGCTTATCAAATTGAGTGTTCTGGCTTTTGCACCAAATTAACTCCAGCTTCAAAATATTTGAAGTCTGATAATGTCTAGAACTTTTGTCAAAATGGTGTTCTGTTCCTCCCTGAGACCTCCGAGTACTGCTTTGTGAAAAACCGTGTGTAGTGTGAGCCTTTATCCCTCTTAAAAGGGAATTCTGTGGTCGTTCCAATTGGATTCCATTGCTGTTATCTGGTGGATTAGGCAAATGGAATGATTAAACACTCAGCAAGGTATGAGGAAAGCAGAGCAAGCATCTATTCTTATACCTTTATTTTTGTAGGAAGTCAGTTCTGATTTACAAAGTTCTAAGAAGGAAATATTTGGTGAGCAAATGTATTACAGTACACTCTGTTTTTGAAAGTGTGTGTTTACTCACTGCAAGGACCTCTTGCAGGGCATACAGTGAAGCTGTGGAATATGAAATTACTGTGCCGAAGGAAAATAAGGACAGGGCCTCAACCTAGAGATAAACTAGCTATTGAGAATCAAAACATTTCCCCCTCTACCCCAGAAAAGTAAATGCTTTATTGCTTGTGGCGCTAGGTGTATTGTAGTTTGTAGCCATGAATTGCATGTTTGGAGAAGGATTTTGACTGGGAGAGCTACTGAGAAATGCAGTCATCAAAAGAAATTTTAATAGAAGATTTACTTTTAACAGAAGATGAGTGTTTAGAACCCTCTTCTAGATTATTTTCTTAAGGAATCAAGGCTTACACTGATAGAGTGTGTTTCTTGTCTCCATTCCTGGCAGAACTGTAAAGATTTCAAGGATATTAAGTTCCTGGGAATAGATGTTTAGAAATAGTGGTGTAATCACTTCAGGGAAAGGCTGTAGCACAAGCGCATTCCCCTGTAGAAACCAGAGACTTCCTATGGCTGAAGAAGTCTCAGGTGTCCCTGCAGGCACAATAACTCCAGCCAACTCCATGCCTGCAACTGGCTGTGGCACAGGTACCGGGGTCCAACAGGAGTCTGCAGGGCCTGGAGAAACATGGTTTTCATCATGCTCTTGTTTGCACAACAGCTTGTTGCTTTTGCAGCATCATTCTGTAGTTAATCCTTGTGTCATTTAAAAAACTCAACTGTGAGACATTACCCTTGCTATTTGGTAGAAATAGATACTGATAAAAAGGTTTTCTTTACTCTGGGCATTTTTAAGTGTTTCAGTGTGCCTAGACCTTACTGGGTTTAGATGAAGAAACTACTGCACAACTGTGATTAATAGAACACTTGATATTGCGAGGGTTTTTAGACTAGCCACATTAATATCACCAGTGTATGCTTGACTCAGGCCCTGAGAAATGCAGCTGGACTTCTTTCTGCTGAACAGGAACTGTTGTTGTCAACTGGAGAAACAACTGCGCTTCTAAGCAGCTATAACTCTGGATCTGGCTGCAGAAAGATCTGTTTTGGTTGGAGAGGTCCAACTGTATGCGCGTTTGATGTTGGTTGTGAGGTTCATGGTTAATTTGGGGGCATTTTTATACTGACAGTAACAATGAAGGCATTGTCACCACTAATATTCACACTTTCCTGTGTTGCTGCAGTTGTCATTTAATTATTTTTGCAAAAGTAGTAGGTTATGGGAAACTTTTCTTATGCAAACCATGGGGAAGATGGGAATCTCTTGTTAAGAGTTACGTATGTTTGTTCCCAGAAGTGATGGTAACGATGAAAACTTTTCACATTGGTTCATTGGTGTTGGCAATTGGTATCTTGTAGAGATCTATTATACTCCTCAGAATCACTTCCCCCAGTCAAGGCAGTACTACTGTTTGGTTTTTGTTTGTATTATGTATTTGCTGGAAGGAGAGTGCTATTGTGTGTTTTTTGAGGGCGATTACAAACATAAAATAGATTCTCTTGAGAATTCTTTGTCTACACCCTTCACAATTGGTAATTGTTTTGTGTTGTGTAAGACTTCAAATGCTGTGCTTGTTTGGCAGGCGTGTGTGTGACCCTCAAAATGGATTCTTACCTCCAACCTTTTATCATTGAAGTTTTAAAGGTGAATCCTAGAACAAAGAATAAAGCTTCTCAGAATTCATGTACTGCTAGATGATAAATGTTTGCAAGATTAAGGCAATTTTTTTCATCTGCCTTGGAAGCAAAGTTTGCTGCATTTTAATGAGTGTCTTCTCCAAGTAAGATCTGGATGAGGTAGTTCTCAAAAACGCAGAACACCTCCAATTACTTTCTGCATGGAAATGTATTAAAATAGCATAGCTGCATACAAGGTGGGTGTCATCTTTTTGCGCCAAGTCCACTTGCAGCGGTCATTCCAAAATGCCAAGGGAAAAGGAATCCAGAACCCTCACATATCCTATTAGCAGTGTGCCTCGAGGTGGAGATGGGCAAAATGGTGGAAAAAATGAGCCGCCTTCTAAATGTTTTCTTTGTAGGTCGTTTATTGTAGTTGCAATTACAGGGAGCGTAAGAGCAAGTGGTCTATTAGCAGAGCCATGAAAACAAACTGTTTGCCACTTCTAACAAATGTTGGACAAAAATATGCTCCAAATTTTAAAAATAAATGAAGGCTTGGCGAAAAATAAGACCTGGGTTTATCTGCATTTCATCAGGTACATGGCGTCCTGGAACGTAGCCCACTGGCAAAAACATGGGGAGTATTATCCTTTGCAGCACTGGGAATGTTCTCTGCTGAATTTGGCGCCAATGACCGAGCTTTGCTTGTTAGCTGAAGTTCACACAGACTCCTTGCCAGGCCTGCCCAGAATGCTGTCTCCTCTGACTTCCTGTGGTCTTGCATAATATTTCCTTGCTTCTTGTATAACTGCGGCTTGATCTGGTCACTGCCCAGTTTATATGGTTGACTTTTTTAAAAAAGCCAGCCCTGCAAACATGTGAGTGAGCCGTGTCAGTGACAGGAGGTGTCCCAGCGGTGACGCTGATGGAAGCACCCTTCCATGGGGAAACTGCCAGTGACGGGGGCGTATGACAAATGCCTACATGTCTGAAGGCAATAAAGTTGACTGCCACAGCCTCGTGATGAGATAAGCTCAAGGCACAATTTCAAATTGACTGTGTCTTTGAAATATGCACCACTGTTGCTCTATTTCTGTAACAAACATAGGTGTTAGTTAGGGATGAGAGAGGCAGCACCACCACCCATGTATCAATGAATGAACACGTTTTCAGAGCACTGTGGAGTTTTCACTATTGCTAGTAGTCACTCAGTTAGAAGTCCTTACATTTGCCTTGAAAATGTGAGCAGGTATCTGGAGTATTAATTTAAAGACAAGGATAGTAAATCAAGGCATTTAAGAAAATAGTCTTTTCATTCTGCTGATTTTTAATACTTTCACACATTGTTTCTGTGATTGTCTGCTGTTAAAATATGCATTAATTTTGCATTGTTGTTGAAGCAAGTGTTTTTATTGGTATTTACCATTTATTAGCCTGGATTATTTATATATATTTTGGAAATGAATTTCATAGCAGTTTGTGCCATGCAACTGCATTTATACTGATTATTTTTCAAATATTTGTGTTTGCAGGTGTATTTATACAGAGAACACTGAGTATAATTATAGAGCTTTGTCAGTAACTCATTTTTAGAAAGATGCTCGTCTAATGTGACGCTTTCTAGGACCCACTTTTGAATGCTGTTTTCAAACTGTTACTCATGTTCTTTGGCAACGCTGTTTCTGGCATGGTTTTGTAAAGCTGCAGAGTAGAGATTGCAAAATACTTGCTTCAGTATATTTGTAAACTCACTCAATAGACTGTACTGATTGGTGTGTTCTTAGATCTTGTATGATCTTCCAGTTAAATATGATCTGCTGTGAAGAAACAGAAGAATTATTTTAAGAAAAAGCATTAAAATTGACTTAGTCATCACAGTTATATGAGATTTAATTTAAATTGTCTCATTTCATCATCTCTTCCATGAAAACAGGTTATCCAGTTGTCACAGTTTGACATAAAAAAAAATCATGCTGCCTATGCGTAATTTCTTGCAGCACTGTTTATTCATCAGATTAATTTAATGGAAAATACACTTTTACTGGTTAATGTGTATAATCAGGGAAGCCTTTGTGGTCATTTTATAGTGGTTTGTTGCTTTGCATTCTTAGGATCAACACTTAATGACTACAGTCCAGCTAATATAATCCTGGAGAATTGTCAAAGTAATATAATGGTGATACTACTGACATCTAGCAGACCAGTTATAGTATTGTGAATACTGATGCTTCTGGGAAGCTCATACAGACACACTGCATTTTTGGCAGATGCACGTAGAGCCAGAGTTCCTAGTATGACTTGACCATACAGGTCTAGCAGCATGGATACCAAATAAACCAAGTAAAACTCCATATGCTTTTGCCGGTGATGGAGAAGCCACTTTATGTGCCAGTACCAAGCTAGTTTCTCACTGATGATTTTGGAGTCCTGGGTAAACCATGCAGTGTGAATTGCATGGTAGAAGTAGACTTATACTGGGATGGCCCTAATATTAAGGAAGAAGCCTAAGAATTACAGAAATTGTTGGGTTGAGCATTGCTTAGCCAGCTAGAGAATACAGTTCACAGTCAATAAAGAGGGATTTCTCCTCTAAGTGGAAGCAGTTAGAGAGAAATTTTAGGGCTTGACAGCCTATTTCTTTTTAAAAGTATTTGTCCCTCCTATGTAAACCCATCTGAGCAGTTTTTTAAAAGATTTCAGAAAAAAATGTTTTGGCTTATAAAGTGACAGAGTTGGAGATTTACTCAGCATATAGAATAACAAGGTTTAAAAACTCTTGTTCAGAATAGATGGGCTGAGCCTTAACATGTGTATCAGCAGTGTTCTGTGCTCTTCTCAATCCAAATGCAGCCGAATGTTGGAGAGGTTCACAGTCACTTGGGCACGTTCTTCCTGGATTTCTTTTTTCTTTGATTATTTAGTTATGTGCAAAAAGGCACTGCAGAAGATTTAAGGGTTTAATCCTCCGCTGCACAGGCAGATACATACCTGCTGCATTCAGTGGAAGTTTTGTCTGAATAAACAGCTCGGGGTCCTGCACTTGTATACATGTCTAAATATGGATCTCAGTCCAGTACACAAGTGTGTAGCTGTACACGCTAATCTACTTTTGAAGCTGGGGAACACCCTGCATTGCTTGTGTGGCTGAGTACATGACCACGTCTTGAGTGTCATGCAAGCTCATGTTAAGGACACTGTTCACCAATCCACATCTGTCTCACCGCAGGAGGGAAGCGATAGATATCTCTGAGGGGTACAGCAGCCTCCGTCACTTGGCTTTTGGTGCGATGAGATACTGTTGTCCTGTGAAGGACGCGTTAGGGCCGATACACACTTTGAAAATGCCTGTGCTCACAGATAAGGCAGAAAGGAGCAGCTTGCCTTGTGCTGAGTATTTTCAGCCCTACATGCCTGCTCCTTCCTGAAGCTGAAGATCTTCCTCAGCGTTTCTCAGGCTGAGCTTTTATGGGAGGAAGAATAAACTTCTTATCTGTGGAAGAGACTGTGTAAAGACTAACTGGAAACACCAGAAATGGAGTTTGCTTACGGTGCCAAAGTGCATTAGAGCATTTTTTGTGAACTTCATTCTGCAGCTGACAAACTGGGCAACATCGGTAAACCTCTTCACAGGTCTTGTGCAGAGAGGAGTGGGACATGTTTCTGGCTTCATTTAGATACTCGTATGAATATCGCAGTTGAGGAAGAGCTACTGGTATTTTTTATTTTCTTCTTATCATTTTAGTTTTTTTTTTTCAATGAAACTTGCCCAGAGGCTGTAGTCTGTCAGCAGGGAAAGCCAAACTTGTGACATCACTGCAAAACATGCCACGTCTCCTGCAATACTGTGACTTGTATGCTGTAATTAGGGAGCAGTGCACATGAGGGAGTGCTGTAGGTGTGTCATAACAATTTTATTGTATAAATCCGATCTTGCTAAGTACTGAGGACCTCAGGAGTTTGGAACAGCTTCTCCTACTGTCTGAAGTAGTAATGCAGTATACCTAGTCTCTTAGAGGATAGGTCTTACTAACTTTAATATACGTATATACTAATTACTTAAGCTTTTTAAGCATACAACCGATGCAGTTTGAGAAAGTGAAATGAAAGAACTGTAAAATTATTATTAAAGCGCGGCATATGCTCTGGTG
Organism: Cuculus canorus; assembly: GCF_017976375.1. Taxonomy (NCBI): domain Eukaryota; kingdom Metazoa; phylum Chordata; class Aves; order Cuculiformes; family Cuculidae; genus Cuculus; species Cuculus canorus. Next base: position 100,874,615 of record NC_071403.1, read on the forward strand.
AGGAAGAGTCTTAGCCATACTACAAAAAATAGAGATCTGAAAAGTTCTGGTTGTCAGATCTGCCAGATCAAGCGGAAGTGAATAGTAAACTGTTGCTTATAGTGCATTGGTTTTTACTTGCATTTTTAAAAGCACTTAGGAGGTAATGCAGAAGGGGGGTGAAATACTATGAAAATTATGAAAATGCACCTTTTTGAAATGTCAACAAAAAAGTCCTAGAAAAAATGATGACATCTTACAGTCTTCACACCTCAGTCTCTCTAAACAGAAAAAAAATAAATAAGGACAGGAACATTTTTTAAACAAAGGCAAAGAAAAGCTTAACGCAAGGGGAACTTTAACAGAGGACAAGAGGTATACTTTTCTTTTTCTGGTGTTAGCCTTCCTGCATGCTTGGTGAAGTTGTCTTTTGGGTGGAAGAGCTGTCCCAGCCTCCAGTGTTGCCTGAGAGCTGGAGGTGACGAGGGGACTCTGCCCTTCCTCCAGATCCCTGTTCACCAGCACAAATTTCTCCTTGGGTGACCGCTCTAGTTTACCTGCTACAATGGAGGGCTGGCAGGACAGGACCATGAGCAGTGAAGAAAACTCATGAGCAATTTCACCTCTGAGTGTCATGCTGGCCTACCTGGTATTTTCGAAGAGTTTTGCTGGAGCTTTGGTATATGCTACACTTTAGTCATCAAAAGCGTTTGTAGCCATGAGAAGTTTCACTGAACTGACCTTCTTGGGGACAGTACTCAGGTGAAGCTCTATCGGGCAAGCGTGTGGGAGCTGTGTTTTGGGGAATCATCGTTCTGCTTTCTATGTCCTCGTTTAGTTGTCTGCTGATCAAAATGGACTGATGGGAATATTTTGGGGGTACGTCAACCTCTCGCCTGGACCACCAGGGCCGTTCCTATGTTTTCCTCTCTAGACAAGGATATCCTAAGAGAGTAGAAAGAATTGAAGAATTAGGGGCACAAATTACCTTAAGAGGCAAACCAGCTTTACTTTCACTCTAGCCAAATTGTCAGGAAGAACCCCACCTGCTGATTTTAGTGGCCATAGATGCTTTCTGAGCAGTCATCCTCATAATTTTGTATCTAACATCAATATTTGCATGGATCAACTTTAGTCTCATGGTTAATAAGGACTCTTTAAGAAAAAAAGTATTTTTATTACTTCTGCTTTGCTTGTTTTGCAGGAAAATAAACATTTGCTACTAGCAACCATCATTACTCCGAGAGTTATTCCACCTTTTCTCCAAATGACATGTATTTTTTTCCACAGCAAAGCACATTTTACATACCCTTAGCATAACTTTAGCCTTGGCCTAACACTGGGGGATTAGAGTGATAAGATACTAGCTATGGCTAGCATTATCTCTTGATAAACTGGAGCATCATCAGGGTGCAAAGTTTATAGCCCTGGAAGAGAGAGAAAACAGCATTTAGGACTCTGAAATTCTTGGTTTAAGAACTGAATAAGAATCACGAACAAGCAGATTTTCTGCAAGGATTGTGGGAACTCTGTTGGTAACTTTTGCAATAATTATTGAACTCCTTTCTTGTTGCTTAAAATTTGGTGCTCTCATTTGTTTTATTACTGTTCAACCAATGGTGTGAAATATCTGGTAACAAATTGCAGCATGGGGAAATAGCAACAGTCTATTTCAAGCAACATTGGACTACTGGAAGCAGGTAACATGAAAGGTAAAGTTTGATGATTTAATAACAAGGCCCCCAGAACCATGCCTTATGTATGGAAGGCAGTAATTTGCATTTGCTTCCTGTAGGGTGACTACTGAGGGCATTTAGCATATACTGATGCTGAGTCTCTACTATGCATCTGTTATTATTTGAAAAGTTTAAAGTCTGTGATGGAGGCTTGAGGATGTTGCAGGAGAAAGTGTGAGGCACTGACAGACAGGATGCTGCTGGTGTGGGCAGGGAGTGATGGGGAAATGGTGGTGTGTAGTCCAAAAAGCTGTGGGGGAACGACACACCAGGTTAACTTATGCAGGGAAATAGGCTTTTTAGGAGAGTGATTTTTATGTGCAGGATAGAATTGCATATGCAGCAAATAGCCTTAAATATGTTTTGTGGTTACCACTACTTATATACAAAGCAAAACCATAATTACAATGCTGTTCTTGTTTCTGAAACATCATCATGTGCCAAACAAGTTCTGGGTATTTGTAGGGCACACTAATATCAAAGATTGCCTGAGTGTGAAAAGGATAGATTTACTGGTACAGGCTATATTCACAACGCCAACTGAAGCTACATTCTCATTTGTATTGTGCTGTGAAGACTTTAACCTTCAAGAGTTTGACGACAGCTTCTGCAGCACCCACACACCCACAGCAAATGTCGCTGGGGAGGTGGGTGGCCAGAAGCAGGGCAGCTGGTGGAGCAAGACACTGGCGTCCTCAGGCCCCTAAACTCTTCTCTGATTCTGGTCAGTGTGCAGTAGCATCGTTAATGTCCCTTTGTTCTTCCCCAGTGCTGTATGAACAGCTAGGGGCAGAAAAATCTCCTTAAATTGAATTTGCTGCTGATGAAAATGTCTCATGAAGCTCAATAGTTTCTCTTTGTGTTTTTGATTGTGCTAGTAGCTCATTCTGGAAGAATGTCCAGTATATTGGCTCTTATTTTTCGAAGTCTTTTAGAAAGTTCAAGGAAAAGTTTTATTATTTTATTGGTTCATCAGAGACAGTTGTAGAAGAATGAGTCCTGACTGCAGTTGGAATCATGATTTCCTAGACAGTTCAGCACACTCATTGAACAGCCCTCCCTCTCCTACCAGTGTCCCTGCTGCTGTTTTAAGATAAATTATAGTCATGGAATAGCATACAGGTCAGATGCCTAGCGTAAGAGCCAAAGGTTTCAACTTTGGCAGAGTGGCCAAGCTCCCACCGACTGTATGTCCCCAGGATTCCCCTAGGTTAGCTGTAGGGTACTGAACTTGTTCCTCCAGTCTGGCTTGCACAGCTCATGATCTCAAATTACCCAGTTATTCATTGGACCTCTACTCAAAACAAACAAACAAAAAAAAGTGAACCCCCCCCAAGTCTCTTTGTATCGCTTAATAACAGATGACTAACCCTTTCAACATGTTAGAAAAAAATACGCTATTTACAATAAAACGTCTGTGTTTGCAGTAAAGGATTATTTTATTTAATCCTTTCACAGCATGCTTTAAAGAGCGTAAGCAGCACTAACTTTTGCAGGCACAAGTAAAGAAATTAATTGAAAATGTGGAGATGTGCTTTTGCTGCCCTGTTTATGCCCTGTTCAATACTAAAGGGACTGTATGGGATGTAAATGGCCACAGCGCTTTTGTTGTTATACAGAAACTAAATTTGGGGAACTTTTAGTGTTTATTATGCACAGTGAATCTCTGGGAAAGCTTCAACCTTTGACCTCTGTAGTGGGTTATGATAGGGAGGAGTCATAAGAGCTTGATTTAGACCCATCTGTGGAAAGCTGGTTAAAAATATTCAACTACTATGTTCTTCCTCCTCCCCCCTCTCAGTAAAGGTCCTCTCAAAATATATTCTCTGTGACTTCATTTTTATCATTACTTTGGGAGCCCTGTAGCCAAGCCTGCTTGTAAGGAAATGATTAAATTATATTCATGTTTATACTTCGAAATTGCTGGTGGTAGTCCAAGAAGTATTTTCTTGCTCTTCCAAATTTCCATGTGCTTTAATATTAATCTATTTGCATCAATGTGACCTGCCCCAGCAGTAAAATTTGTTTGTAATTGGTCATTGCTGAAGGGATGTAAAAAGTAATCCCAATTTATGTCATGCTTTAAAAAAACTTATTCTAAGAAAAATAAAGTTTTTATTAGAAAATGAAATGGCATTTGACAGTATCAGTGGGTAATTTGTCACAAAACCGAATAGTCATTAAAGAAATTATGGTAGCAGAACTCTTTAATTTTGCCTTTACAAAGTAGAATATTCTTTCTTTGAAATACTTTGTTACTAGCTTTTAATTTTGCATTATATGTTAATAAATGTTTATGCTTGAGTTGTGGTGGCTGAGACTGAACAACCAGTAATGACATTATTTGTTGCCTTTAAAAAAGAACCCTTTTATGTGGGCTGTATATCAGAAATTAGAACTATCCCAAATATCTAGAATTAAAGGATGCTTTTTTTTTTTTTTTTTTTTTTTAATGATAGCACAGGCGGTCCTCGAAGTGAGTCAGAACATCTGTCTGTCAGTTCAGACTTTGAAATTTTGTTTTGCTAATATGGCTTTTTTGTTAAGAAAATGTGAGTGGATATTTCGTACAAGAACAGAAGTGACTTACTTAGGTGAATGGCTATTACTAATGCCTATTAGTTGCATTTTTAGAGCAGTCCATAATACTTTGTTGTTTTTCTAGCAAAATTGTTTCTAATCAAAGCCATTACTGTTGCTTAAATGGAAAGGCCACTGTTTGGCCAGAACAGCTGTGTAGTTACATTATCTTCTATAAATAAGGTTATTTTTTTAGATGAAAGTTATAAAGCAATCTGTTTACCTCTGTCAAAGTAAGTAGAATAGCTGAAAACATGTCTAAAAAAGGATGAAGAAAAGTATTGGAACAACATAACATCCTCCAAGTTTTCTGTATGCATATTCAATATTTTAATCAAACACAACTTCTCTGTGGTTTTGTGGTCTGAAGAAAACTGGAAGGAAGGAAGGAAAGTGCTATTTCACCGTTCAGCTGACTGAAATATAGTAATTTCCTGGTTAAAAATATTGATTTTGCCCGATTACCCTGAGATGTTTTTGGAGGCAAATGGAACTGAATGGGGAAAAAACTATGAAATGCAAAAACTCCCATTAGCTGTGTGGAGAGAAAAAAAGCATTAGCATTTAGAAACATATATTGGTTAGATACCGTGTTTTCAGTACCCTGTATGCTGAAAACGTGGTCTGATTTACCTTTGTCTGTCCACATTAATGGACAGAGCAAGTGCTGGAGCTGCTGTAAAACAAATCTGTTTTCCTTTTGTCTGCTGTGCCAGATAATGAAATAAAAGCTAAATTATCACTGATAAAAGTAATTTGCAGAAAAGCAATGATAAAAATATAACAGCAGAGCTTGCCATTAGCAGTTTAAATGGATAATGTTTACTAGTGCTTTTAACCTACTTCTGTCCTCTGTTTTTTATTGTCTTCTCCCTCTTCCAATGCTAGAAAGGGCCTTTTTGATAGAGCAACAAAATTATGGGTATGCTAAATCCTGGCTGGGGTGGCCTTCTGAAGGATAACTACTATTTTTTTCCTTTCTTTTTCTGTACTAAAATATTGCCAAGTCAAAGCATGTACACAAATTGAAGTGCTATTATCTGTATAATTTTATCCATCCTGACTTCAGGAATGTATCTGCTAATGACAAAAACTGAAAAAATGGTTCATCTCTTTGCAGTACTGATAACTCTTGTAAACTTATCACAAGTTCTACAGTATTCACTGTGAAAGAGTTCTTGGAGTCATTTCTTTAGGTGAGAGTCCTACTTTCCTTTCCTTTGGCTCTGTCCTTCTGTATGTCTGCATTTTCTTTTTTTAATTTTTTAATATTTTGACTCTTGAAATAAAGACATTCAAAGTCATGTCCCAGTTGCTCACAAAAACTCGGATAAGGGAAGGCAAATGCACAGACTTCTGATCCCTGTGTGTTTGGGTGTGTGCATACGATGATTCTGATGTGTGCATGTATAAATTTACACACACATGCACAAACATTTAAATCTTATAATTTCCTTGTAAACCATCCTTATCTCTCTTGAAATTGAGTCATCATTTTTTTTAAATGCTTGGAATTCAGATTACTTTTATGATGGGAAGCCGGCATCCAGAGTGAAACATTAGCTGTAGGGTATTTGAAGGGTGATTGGTTTCTTGTAAGAGCTGGACGTGCTCCTTGGTAATTTCATAGTTCATAAAAGTATTTATTTAAAGACATTCAGTTGTGAATGACTGAATAGAGAGCAACTGCTAAACTGTAGCTGCAATACCTAGAAGTATTCTGTATTTCCAACCTGGATGCTGCTGTACAGTGCTTGCCAGTTTGCAAATGTCAAGGACAGTTACCGTCTCACATTCCTGAGTGGTTTGCCTCTGACCATCCTTCAGAAAACCTGCCCTTGTGTCTCCAGTGCTCCTTCTCCAACTCTTGCTGCCAATTGCTGTTTGGCTGTGTGGCTGCAATGGCTGTAATCCCTGGGGAGCCCTGGTCTTGTTGAGCGAGCGAGCTGGCAAGGCACATTAGCTCCCTCTCCTTGTCCCCAAAAATTAAACAAGAGCACCTTGAAAGCTGGGGGGACTCTTTTAATATTTTACTGTGCATGAATATTCTATTTTTTATGTGTAAGGTAGGAGAAAATATTACACGGGTGAACTTTCTAAAGTACTTTTATCTGACAAAACCCCTTTGTGTTAATCGATACAGGTCTGTATTGTTCCAAAGTGGTTTAGTATTTATTGAGGCTTAACACTGTTGTTATAAAAATATAATGCTGTTATACTTTGAGCTTTGCTTCTGTATTATGTCCATTCTGCGTGTCATGCTTTATTCCTTCTGTAGCTTCTAAGAGTTCAGGGAAAAAAGTGTGCTATTAAAAATATTTATAGCAGAACAGATTATTAAGTTCTTATTTCACAATACTGTCCAAATCAGTGAAAGTTGCCTTCAAAGATGCATTTAGTAGCATAATAACTAGATAACAATATAATGGAACAATAATAATGCCTTATTGGAAGAAAACCTGAATTTTGGGTTACTCATATAAACCCAAGTTTGTCGATAACCTGAAACCATGATGGCAGAGGTCTGGTTGTTGGTGTAAAGTAGCAACTGTACTCTGACTTCTAGCAGGCAGACAGGATATGATGCACAGGCTGATTCTTTTCATAGGGTGTAAAACATAACTTCAATGAGTAACATCAAAGCTGTATCACCATAGCGGGATAGCAAAGCATTCTGATGTGTTGGTACTGTGTTTATGTACTAGTTAACAAAAACATCAAAGAACAAAATGGAGTAGCAAAACTTATTTTCATTTAGAAACAAAGGCTGGAGTGTGAACTCTAATGGAAAAGTAGAAATAGTGGTAGCTCTGCTGTACATATTTGTGATCTTTTAGATATGCATGGGTGTTGGACAAAAGTTTTCTGCAGAAAATGGTCCCCTATTCTCTGATGACAGTGAGATAGAGCAGTGGACCACAAAACAGCATGAAAACAGCAGCATGAAACATCGAGAGCTTTAGGAAAATGATATCTTTGCTTAAAGCTGTGTAAAATACGTGTGGCAATGCACACTACTGGAGATTTAAATCCTGAGAATGGTGGGTCTTAGACTAGATCCTTGCTGAAATATTTTATCTGTCTTCAAGGAGGAGGTTGCAAGTGCTCAACACTTCCTGCCATACAATGTGAGTGTTAAAAGCACGCTAGAAAATTAGTCATTTTAGGTAGTTTAGGTGAGCAGTCAGACCAGAGATAAAACATGTAAGCCCTGAGCTGTTGGGACAGACAGCCAGGAAAATAAATTTGTTCAGGCCTAAATTGTAAATGACAAAGGCTGTGCTTCAAGAGAGAGTTGTCCTCATTAGAAGAGCAAGTACCTTTCTGAGAAGGGCTGGGAGTGGTCTTAAATGTGCAAGTGCTAGCGTGGAGCTCACCAAACAAACCATCACGGGAGTCTCACATGGGTCAGGACGGTGCAAGTTGTTGGACAGCAGCATGGGGAAAATTATTTGCATGAGCAGAAAATGAATCCTGATGGCAGGGTTACTCTAGATTGTTTTTGATGACTGAGTTGTATCTGCACAGTTGTAGTCATGTACATTTATATGAAGGGGCTGCTTAATAGCAGGTGTATTTTTATCCTTTCTATAAAGGTTTTATGCAGTAACTTTTCTTCTTCTTTACAGTATCCTTGTGGGGATAAGAAATGGCTCCTTTAAGACCATTTCTGATGTAAGTCTTAATACATCAGGCTGATGGGTGAACTAGACCCTTTTGCTCTTTAAATTATTATTTGTGGAGTTAAACATAATTAATGTTTTTCTTCTGACTGTTTTCAGAGCTTGGTTAATTAAGATGATCAGTGCTTTCATAATTGGGACTTTATAAGAGTCCAGATGTTCTTGTATTTCAGCCATATTTGCACCTTTTACCCCGTGTGAAGCAAGACACTTAGGGTGAAAAGTTCTCCACTTCTCTCTTTATCTAATTCTAGGTCTGGACTTTGGAAATATTTTCCATGCTCTTGAAGTCATTCTACACCCCTGGGATTTTTTTTGGGTTGTCTGCTTTCCCTTTCCTCTCCCTAAATCTGCTGACGGCACTCCCAAATCTTTCTCCCATTTTCTGAATTGTGTTATCTACTTCCTCCAGAGATGGTTTGATAAAAATCTGGTTTCTAGTTCTTTCCATGCTTTGGGCCTTTGTGTGGTAGAGAACATCTTTTAATGAATCTGTTAGTGGCCCTTCTTTCTTTCCTTAAAGTGGTATCTATTTCAAATGCTTCTCAATAATTTTATTGATCTTTCAATAATGAAATACAACTGTATTGAGACATTGGAAATTCTGTATCATAGACTAGCTAGACATTCGTTCGTTCTTGACCTTTGGAATTATGTGAAACTTAGATTCTTTTTTGCAATAGACTTGTAGAGGGAGTAACTTGTTCCATGCAGATCCCTTGTTTTGTTCAGACTTCACCCAGAACTGTTGTTTGTGCCTACTTTCTTTATAAAAAGTCTTCATCCTTCTTTCTTAGTAGCCTAGTAAAAGAGTTATGTAGAAATTTGGATGTTCCTTCCTATGCCAAACAGACACTGCCTACTAGAAGCTGGTCTGGTGTAAGGAGTGTGACGTCCCAGGACAATCTACATATTTCCTGTTTATTGACATTGACAGAAGACAAGAAAACATAAAGTAAAACTCACTTAAAACAACTGTGTTGTGATCTTCCATCTATGCAAGTCAGGATAACTCCAGTCAAGTTGATGTGGTGAGGTGAGAATTGGTCCCACGGACAGATGTGATGTGATTCCCTAGAAGGACCTGGGGAGGGGAGACTTTGTCTTTGTACTGTTGCAGGCTGGTCCTTCATCCTCTGTTGTGTCCTCACTGTGTCCTCTTCCTTTGTATTGCAAGTGTCATTGTTTGGATAGAGTTTTCAGACTCTATTTTTTTGTTAGTTCATGTGCTTGGGTTCTCTGTTTGTGTGTGGGGATGGTGTCAGTAATGGATCCCTGCTCCGACTTGGAGTCTGGTGGGTCAGGCATAGGACATCCCACTCCCCACACCAAGCATGGTTTTGCTAGTCGTTTTGTTGCTGTTTTGCTTTTAATAGTAAAACAAGGAAGTGAGAAGTTTAACATTTCAAGAGCATAATTTAGATAGCTGCAGCTCCCCCAAAACCTGGGAAAGACATTTTTTTTGAGACCAACTTTGCAGTGTTTTTTGGGTCAATCCTAAATCAGAGGGTATGCTCCATAGCATTTAGTCCTTCCCATGTAAACACTGGGGAGAGGTCACATAGCAACAGGCTTTGCAGCCACTGCCTGTAGCCACTCTTTGATTTTTACTATCCAGAGCAACTTGTCTGTAGAATTGTTCATGCCCAGCAAAGCTGCATTATCGTGAGTGCTAGTGAACGGTGTAATTCTGAAAGCACCTAAGTAACAACTTGCTGTGGCTGGTACATATGTGAGGCAGAAGGAGAAATAGTATTCACCAGAACACATGTAAACTGCATTTTTTGGGAACTGGGACGGGGGTGGGGTATTTGTATGTGGGTTTTTTCTCCTCAAGCCCCATAGCTTATCTTGCTTGTTTCTCTATCTTTCCTTTCCCCTCTGGCCAAACTCCAGTTTGTAATTCTGCATTCTTTCCTGCTCAGCCTGAAGTTTTCTCATGCTGAATGTTTTGAATTTGCACCTTGTTTTTGCCCAGAACATATTGGTGATGCAAGACCTTCTGGTTAGGAGATTTTTCAGAATATGAAGTGGAGGCTAAAAGTCAAGTGGTATTGGGTTGGCACACCTACGTGCCCAAAATAACTGCAGACCTATAAAAATAGGCAGTAAAAAATGAATTCTTATGGAGGGAAAATAAAATCTGTGCAAATATTTTGACAGTGATGGTGACTGACCAGTAAAGCAACCTACTAAATGTTACAGTGGATTGATTCTCCATTCCTGAAAGTCACTTAAATTGACTAGGTTCTAAAGAAATGCTCACATTCAAATAGTGTTAATTCAAGTGAATCCTGCAACCTCTGATCTACAGGTTAGACGAGTTGTTGGCATTCTTCATTTCTGAGCTGATGAGTTTTGACATTGTCATTCATCCTTCTCTCAGAGCTGTTAGTAAGCCAGAGCTTCAGGGTAACATTCATTCAGGATTTTAATAAAACATGCTATAATCATAGCGAACAAAATCCATACATCTGCAAAAGCACAGGTCTACACCCTACCTCCACTCTGATTCAAAGCTTAATTGTACATATAGCAGTCAGTGGACTGATTTCTTGTCACACTGTCAGTCAGTTTTACTTACTGTACTTTCAGAAGTGTTTTATCCAGCTTTTGTTGGTTAAAGCTAAACGTCCTCTTCTCAGCTGTAGTAAATATTTATTAGTAGTTAATAAAGCATTATTTAGTATAATTCATGAAATTGCCTATTTGATTCTTAGTTAATGATTTGAGATATTGACCCCTCTAAGTGGAAAAACTGGGGCTGAAATGTACACACGTGGGTTTGTTCTGCTGATGATTTGTTCTTCTACAGTCCTTGAAGAATTTTTTGCAATGCTTTCAAATTTTCTTTGAAAGACTAGTGTAAGTTCATTACCTGTGTGAAGAAAAGAAAATGGAGGGGGAAGTTGATATTGGCAATTGTTACATGCAATAGTGAATAGGATTTTTTAAAAAAATTAGGAATTAAATCAGTAGCATGTATGTAAGTGTATTTCTCTAAGGCTTGTTACTTTATAAATATACCATTGACTAAAAAATATGTTAGAGCAAGTTCAAATCATATTTGTAGAATTTAGATTGACTCCATTAGGTGTGCTGTGCCTTGCTGTTATAATTATATACTGTTGTTTTCCATATGCATTGCATTATAAAGGTTTCTTGGTCTTAAATGTATTTCACAGTAGCATATGGCTGTTCCAGTAAAAGAGTTAAATATTTATTCATGTCCTGTATTCTGTATGAAAGGAATTTATTTTTTTTCTTTTTTTTTTCCTGTCTATGAAAGGATAAAAATCTTTACAAGTGCTCATGGCCATTGCAGCATGTTTTGTACAAATGCAGTTAACTGTACTGACATACCAGTACAATTCAAAAGAATATGTTAACACTTGAAGCAATGTTATCTTTTGGATTCAGCTTGTATCAGCGTGGGTACATGGTGCTTTCCATGTACCTCGCCTTTTTCCATGGTGCCTGCCTTGTCCCTCTTTTTTACTAGCGTTTGGGATAGGATTGTAGTACTATTGTTTCTCAGCATACCTCATCTTTGGCCTCTGTACCATCCCAGTTGTGTTTTCTAGTGACAAAATCATCAGTTTTGGCAGAGAGGGGTTTTTTTCCCCCCTCCCTTTTTCCCTTCCCTTTCTGCTTCTCCTGAGAAAGCAGTCATTTTTTGAACAATCATGGAGTTCTGTTGAATAAAAATTGCATATTCTAAGAACCGCAGTTAGGAGGCACAAGGTATGTTTGCAAGACCGTGCTGGTGGTTATTGAGGCTTTCTGCTCAAAATGGATGAGAGCACCCTCGTCCTTGCCTTGAGAAGTACCATCTGTTTGTGACTCTTGTGACCCCTTATGCGTATACTGATACAGTTGTGTATATTCGGCTTTCTTAACAGAAATTTGGCTGCTGTACAGTTAGAACCAAAATACTGAAATATTGAGGTACCACACCCTCACAGATGCAAAGTTCTGATAGATGTCAAGACTTGCCTGGTTGTAATGCGTTTCTTTTTAAGTAAGCTTGCAATTGTGAATTGTATCAAATTGAACAAAAAAAATCTAGCATCTTTTCTGGAAGAACTAAGCTTTACCTACCTGCCTTTGTCATAAACAGAATTTGTTACCATTCTTAGACTATCATATCCTGCCCTCTTGGGGTGATGGAACCATGATGGAGATGAGAATCAGGCCCAGTATATGCATATGTGCCTTGTTTGATTAACTTTAAGGGGAATAAGAGCTCCAGCAGGAATGATAGCAAATTACTGGTAGGTTAATTCATAGTTCTGAAGTAAAAGCCAGAAAATGCGAAGAAATGTGGTCATGTAAATTTACCTTTGTATAAGTACTAAATGCTTCCTAGCTTTTCTGCTTCCCATTTATCGTCATCTTTTATTTTTGTCTAGAGTAGCCACCCTTCACTTGTAGATAAATAGAAATTTAAAGGGTTAGTACGCAGCAGTGGGAAAGGAAACAATAAACCAAGAAACATCGAAAGACAAAGAGTGCATCCATTTATTTACTTTGTATTGCAACTCAGACTGCCTTATATCAGTTCCCTTTGAAAGTTTATGCTTACTGAGTAATTATTCAGGGTGAAGCATCAGAAGAGCCAGCGGCCATTTCCCCGCACAACCAAGCCTTAATTTTTAAGATATTTGAAATACTGCACTTGAGTGTAGAGAGGCCACCGTTGTTTCCTCTTCGAGTACTGAAGTTTTGATGTCCCTCTGGCTTCTGCGGCAGTGGTGGATGCCAAAAGGTAGGTCAGCAGTGAGAGGGCAGCTCCTCAAGGCTTTGCCAACAGCTGAAGG